>NC_059173.1:9950817-10253848 GCF_019923935.1 Bubalus bubalis | reverse complement strand
TGCTTTTTCATACTGTTCATGGGGTTCTTGTGGCAAGAATACTTGAGTGGGTCGCCATTCCCTCCTCCAGTGGACCACATTTTGTCAGAACTCTTCTCTATGACCTGTCCGTCTTGGGTGGCCCTGCACAGCATGACTCATTGAGTTACACAAGCCCCTTCACCACAAGGATGTGATCCGTGAAGAGGGTAGAGTCTTATAAGCCATGGTAAGGACTTCGTTGCATTTTATTCTGAGTAAGATGGAAAACTTCTAGATGCTTTTAAGCAGTGACATAATATAACTTAGGTTTGAAAGATTGCTGCTTGGAGAGGAGGCTCTAGGAGGACAAGGCTGGAAGCAGGGAGACCGCTTAGGTGATGACTTCCTGCAGTCAGTAGTCCGGGGGGGCGATGATGCTGGCCTAATGGAGAGTGGTAGAGTGGGGACAAAGAGTAACGGTAGGATGCTGGGTGTTTCTTTTGCTCTATAAGTACTCATGATGCTTATGCCGAGCACTGTTCTAACAGTGTTTTAAAAAACATCAACTCATTCATGCTCATAACAACCCTCTGAGATAAACTTCAGAGGTACAGCCCACAGGATTTGTACATGGATTGGATGTGGGTAGAAGTGAAAAAAGGAGGCGTGTGGGCTAATTCCTTTGTGTGGAGCTAAAACTCCTAAGAATGGAGTTGCCATCTGCTGAGAAAGGGGAGACGCTGGAGAAGTGTGTTTCGTGGAGGCCCTAGAATCGGGGGTTCAGTTTGCATGCCCATTGAGCTTGAGATGCAGTCAGTGATCTAGCTGGACATGTGGAGGAGGTAAGCCTAACCCCAGGTCGGTCTGAGGGGTCTTTTCCTGTGGGTGTGGCTATAGAGTGACATTTTTATTAACTTTCGCATCAGACTAGCATTTGAATACTAGCTCTGTCATTTACTAATCAAGTGTCATTTACTAATCAACTATATAACTTACTCATTTAGCTTCACTTTCTTCATTCTGTAAAATGGGTTAACAGGATATATCCTGTAGCATTGTTAAGATAAAATGAAATAACGTATATTACCTGGAGCGGTGCTCCGACACGGAAAGTGCTTAGTAAATGCTCATTATCTTCCTTTTCTTCAGGTTTAGTTTGTTGCATTCAGTGCAGACTAACAGAACATGAGCTTCTCTTCAGGATAAATAAATAAGTTTTGATATAAAGCCCAAGTGTGTGTGTGTGTGTGTGTGCTTAGTTGTGTCTGAACCCATGTCTCTGGTGTCTCCCGCATTGGCGGGCAGGTTCTTTACCACTGTGCCACTTGGGAAGCCCCCAAATGTTCTCTTGGGAGTGCCTACTTAATGACAAGCTCCGAAAAGGACTTAATTCGAACCTATTTCCTATCAATCAATAATAACTTTATAAAAGAAAGGACTTTGCTGAGGTTTATAGACGGCACAGGGGAAGAAGTTGTGGGTTCTGAGTATAGGTTCCACACACAGGCAGACTGAAGGTACAGGGAGACGCACCAACCAGCAAATCCTCAGATCAGTCACGGCTAATTTACATCAAAGTGGAAGTAAACCCGCCTGAGCCATGGTGATGACCTGTGGGGGAAAGAGTGCCCTTTCCTGAGGATGGACTATTTAAATCAAAGGGAATTATCTCATTAACTACCTGGTGATCCTGCTGGGAATTTGCTAAAGGGACACTTCTGGGATTTAGCTTAATCCCACTTCTATTTCCTCCAACCTTAGCTTGACCACCTCAAAAAGTACACACTTAAGGTATTCAGATTTTATCTCATACAGTAAACATTTGAGTACCTACTATGTGCTGTGTATATTTGTAGGCAAACAAAGATGAATATGAGATACAATTCCTGTCCTTAAGGCCTTCACAGTGTAAGAAAGAAAACACACATGTAAATAAATAAACAGACTATGTAGTAAGCAAACAAAAAAGAGTATGTAATACTCAGAAGAGCATTATTACAGGACTGCAAATAATGTAGTCATTTTAACCTAGGAGATTATGAAAGTGATATAAGGGTCACCTTTGAACTGGGTCATTAAGGTTAAGAATTCATCAGGTGAAAAAAAAAAAGAATTCATCAGGTGAAAATTTTCAGGGAAAGATATTCCAAAAAAGGGAGCATGCCATAAGCAGAACCATAGAGGCATGTACAGAGAGAAGAGGAAAAGACATAGTTTGATTGATAATTTTAAAAATAATTGTATTTCTTGTCCGTGTTGGATCTTCATTCCTGCGCAGGCCTTCTTTAGTTGCAGAGAGCGGGGCTGTTCGCTGGTTGCAGCGCTCGAGCTTCCCATTGTGCTGGCTTCTCTTGTTGCGGAGCACGGGCCGCAGGCAGGCGGACTGCACGGAGGTTGTGTCCAGGCTTAGTTGCTCTGCGGCATGGGGGTCTTTCCGGACCAGGGATCGAACCCATGTCTGCTGCATTGGCAGGCGACTCTGCACCACTGAGCTACTGGGGGAGACTGATAATTTTGTTTTTATGTTGGTGGGAAGTGACCACCAATTTGGAGAGCAGATTTTCCTTAATCCTTCTCCAGCTCCAAACAGTAACATTGGAACATTCCAACCTTTCTTAAGGTCTAGATGAATCCCCTGGTGGGTCATATGACTAAAAGAAATAAAAAGCATTAAAAATACTAGAATTTTCTTTCTTTATTCGGATTAGCCGTGACAGTTATTTTCTGAGGGAATCCTGAGTGCGTCCCTGGGACACCACTGGTCTTCTGGGAAGGACTCCTAGTGTTTACTTAGCCCAACCCATTCCCATCACTGACCTAAATTAAAATTTGTTAAGTAGAATATCATTCAAAGTATCTGTCTTCCCCTTCAGCCTTCCTGTTTATTATGAAAAGGTTCTCAGTTTCTCTTCCAAGTACTTCCATGTAATCTTTTGAAAGCGTAAACATTTCAAAATCTGGGAAATCTGCAGTGCTTACGGTGTTTTCAACCCTGAGGGAACAGGGAAGCCTGTTCCAGGATAGACATGTTCTTGTAGACAATGCAGTTCCTCAGTTTAGCTGGATAGTAATTCTTTTAGCTTATCTTCAGGTCCATGTCCTCGCCCCCTTTACCGCTGAGACCTTTGAGGTGATCACCACACCCCATCCATGGGCAAAAGAGAGCGCCTAGATTCTCTGCCTCAATTCGGGCTGTCCTTCTTGCCATCAGTCTCTACCACATTTTCTTAGGCTGTTGAGACCTGCCCTCTTTTACGTTTAAACCCAATAATTTTGTTTTTATGTTGGTGGGAAGTGACCACCAATTAGGAGAGCTACACTTTATCCTCATTTTACAAGTGAGGAAACTGAGGCACAAAGCATTGCGGTTTTGCTTGAGGTTGCACAATACTGTAATTGGTAGAGAAGAAGAACTGTTCTTTTCAGAGCCTGAATTCGGAAGACAGTTTTTCCACAAGAGTTGAGTCTTATTCATCTGTATATCCTCAATTAAAAGCATAGAAAGCAAGTGTTTCATCCATGTTGGAGTTAGTGCAAAGCACCAGGCCATCAAGTGAACACAGAGGATTGTGTCATTTTGGTTTAAAAAAAAAGATTAAAAAAAAGCTCTACGTGAATCAAAAGCTCTGATTGTGAGTCCAGTGTATTGGGGATATCCAGGGCTTGTTTTCTGGTATGGGTCCTCGTAGGACATTTAAAAATGTAAAATCCTTTTCTCTGACTTCTGAAATATTTTTTACTTAACGAGTAGTAGGGATCTGACATGGAGTAAAGGCCCTCCTCCAGAAACAAAAGCAGACTGACATTTGTCCTTTTCTCTTTTTCAATTAAAAGCCTGCTGGCCTTTGATACTGAGGGATTACATTTTGACAGTGATTAAAAGGATGACAATAAAACTGTTATTGTGCTCTACTTTTAAAGTTCATTCAAACAGAATTAGACATGGCCCCTATCTAGTGGGTGTGCGCCTTCTAAATGTCAAGGAGCAGCTTTCCACGCGTCTCATGTAAGCAGGTATTCCCTCTCGTGAGTAATACGCACTGGTAGTGGCATCAGACTTTCTTCATTCTAGAGGATGAGTTTTTGGTATCCTTGAAAAGCATCTAATATGTGACTCTTTGTTATTGTCTAAAATAAGAAAAAAATGGTATTGAAATGGAAAGAAACTGAAAACGGTAGTCATGTGTGGTCTTAGGCAAGACCTTACTGTGGTTCACTCAGATTACATCAAAGGCCTCACTCTGTTGACCCAGGCCTCCGTTTCATTAACCACCAAACTAGGGGTCAGGACCAGGTAGTCTCTGAGGTTTCAACTTTGAAATTGCATGCTTTCCTTTGAGCACATGTCAGTATTCTATTTGGAGTTTTCATTTGATCATAGATAAGAGTAATAGCTATAACTTATTACATATTTAGTCTGCACTAAACATTTTATCTACATTACTGTGACTAGAGAGGGATGCCTTCCAGGCCCCAAGAGGGGCTTTATCTGACACTTGGAAATGAATTGTCCAAGGAGACACACTTGCTGATGAAGCAAGACACTATTGAAAAGGGGCCACTTGAGTGGAGAGCAGCAAGGTCAGGGAACCCAGGACTGCTCTGCCTCTTGGTTCGCAGTCTCAGGTTTTATGGAGGAGGGATTAATTTCTGGGTTGTCACTGCCCCATCACCTTGCTTGTGTCCATATATGGTCTGACTCAGGGCATTTCCAGGTGGCATGAGAGTCTCCCGGTGAAGACAGATTCCAGCATGAGAGTTTCTGGGAGGTTGGCAGGACATACTATGGCCCAGCATCTCCTCTTTCTTTTCGGCCCCTCCCAAATTCTTCGGGTTGGCGGCAGCTTGTCATTTCCTTGTTCCTCATTGGAACCTTCTCGTGAGAGACAACTTGTGTAAGTGGTTGTTTTCATCCCTGGTCAGGGCAGAAGGTTTCAGTCCCTGGTTCCCTAACATTATTTCATCTTAATGCTAAGGTAGATATTATACTCACCATTTTTCAGATGAAGAAACTGGGGTACAGTGGCTGTATAGTTTTCTCCAGATCACTCAACTGTATGCTTGGCCTTCCCTAAGATGTCTTCCTTAAGACATCTGCCATATTTTGCCTTGAGCGGTTTGTGCGTCTCTCATGCCACCCTCAGCGCACGGCAGAATCCTGTGCCTTGTATTGACTTTCTTCATGAGCGTTCACCTCATTCTCCTACCGTTGCTTGAGGGTGGAGATTGTGTCTTGTATTTTTTGTATATTTCATAGGGACATGAAACTTTGTAAATTTTCAAACTTTAAAAGTTTAAAAAATAAAATACTCTTCCCCTTCAGTCTTTAGATAATTGTTGTATCACTCTCCCCAGCCTCATTATTACTAAAATTTCTGATCTTTATTTGATGTTAATAATACACTTTTTTCCTTTCACCTTTGTCCCTTTGTCTCACCTTTGGAGATTGTGTCTTGTATTTTTTGTATACTTCATAGGGACATGAAACTTTGTAAATTTTCAAACTTTAAAAGTTTAAAAAATAAAATACTCTTCCCCTTCCCCTTCAGATAATTGTTGTATCACTCTCCCCAGCCTCATTATTACTAAAATTTCTGATCTTTATTTGATGTTAGTAATACACTTTTTTCCTTTCACCTTTGTCCCTAGGTTGATATTTTATGAATTTATCTATTTTTAAATAAATAACTTTATTTTCCCTCATTATTAAAGATAATACATACTACTGTTGAATATTTCAACTTTACAAAAAATTCTTTTCCAAGGCAAACATTGCTAGGAATATCATGTCCTATAGGTAATTTCTGATAGTATTTTGATGAACAGCTTTCCAGGCATTCTTCTATGCATGTGTGCACCTAAATAAACATATACACATAATTTCATGTAAATAGGATCAAATATGCTTTTTAAAATATGTTACGTTGTTGAAATCTTTCCACATTAAGGCCAAGTAACCGATGCATGGGTGACTCACCGGTAGAATTCTGGCCTGTCGTGTTGGTGCAGGCAGGTTGTACAGCATTTGATTGCACTGATACATACAGTCTGCTAATGGTGGACACTTTGGTTGCCTCTAGTCTTTTACAAACAACGCTGCAGTGAACCTTGTTCTACAGGTCTTGAGTACAAAGTGAGTCTCATCTGTCTGCATCACATACCTGCACTAAGATAGTATTAATTAGCAAAATAGTACAGCAGATGTCTATAGCCACACCATTGTCATGTAACACCATAAATTTGCAAGAACCCAATAACCCAGCATGATTAGACGGGCAAATATCTACCTGTAACAGGTATGGAACTTTGGGTTGCTCAGGAAAACTAAGATTCCTATTAAGCTAAAATAAAAAGAAAAGCTTGATCAACATGAAATTTATCTTCGTTTTGTTAAAATCTTGAATTTTTCACTTGAAAGAATTGTTAGATATTTGTTTCTGTATTTGTTTTGGCCAAAAAAAAAAAAAGTAGTGGTTTGCATAGTCTAGAGAGGATATTTTGTATTCTAAAGTGAAAAACAGAACCTTATAGGAAAACTGACTTTCTGATAAAATATAAACCATTCATTGTGCAAGCATGTTTTAAGAACCAGTGATGTACTAAATAATGCTATGGATACTAGGACTCAAAGCCTAGCAGAAGAGAGGTTAAAGTAGTGAATTATACTTCAAACTAGTTGAAATCCAAGATGAGAGAGAGAGCAGGAAAAGAAAATATTTTTCTTTGAATATTAACCAGCATTAGGTTTGATTTTGTTTTTTCATTCTCTAACCTTTCTCTGTCAACTGCCTTGCTATTAACATTTAAGTTCCTGTTTCTTGTGATTTGTTTTTCCATCCTTTCAAAAGTCATTCTCCCTAAATTGGTATCTCACTTGTTTTACCTTTCAGTTACTTGTTATATGATCCTTACGGATTCCTTCTGGGCCTCAGTTTCCTTGTGTGTGCAGTGAAGGAGTTCAGTAACTGGTTTCTTTTTTCTAGTAGGGTTCCAGCTCTGAGAGTTCTAGAGACCAGATCTGGCTCAGACAGTAAAGAATCTGCCTGCAGTGCAGGAGACCCAGGTTCAGTCCCTCAGTCTGGAAGATCCCCTGGAGGGAGAGAATGGCTACCCACTCCAGTATTCTTGCCTGGAGAATTCCATGAACAGAGGAGCCTCGTGGGCTACAGTCCATGGGTTGCAAAGAGTCAGACACTGACTGAGACTAAGCGACTAACACTTTCTGTCTTCCTCACTATTGTATCCCTAGTTTGTAGAATAAATCTAGCCACTCTAAAAGTTGAATAAACTTTGTTAACATTTTGACTTTAATTTGGGGGTGTGTGTGTCTACTCTGGTTCTTTGGAGATTTTTACTTTTTTTTTTCATTCCATGGTGGCTATATTACTATACATTTAGACTTGATTCTTTTTTACTTGTTCAAGGGCAATTTCTAACAGCCATGAAAGAGATACTTAGTTCAGACATTTTTTGAGAACTTATCATATGCCAGGCATTGCGCTATCCACTGGCAATATAAAAATGAATTAGATACCATCACCCCCCGTCTTAAAAAGCTTAAAATGTGGTGAGGGAGAAGGATGCAAATGGATAACTGTAATAAAATATAATATGTGTTCTGCTAGAGGTATGTGTCCAGGGCACTATGTGAACTAAAAGGATTGTTTTTTTATCGCTGGACATCTTGTGCCATTTTCAGACTGGTTGGTTGTATTTTATATTTTCCTGTTCCATGGAGATATTTTTAATCATGCCTTTTATTTATCCAAATACAATCACAGTTGTCTTATAATCTGTAACTGATAATTCTAGGATCTGAAGTCATTGTGAATTTGTTTCTGTTGTTGCTTATGCTGGTTCTTGCTCATGAATCTTTGTTTCCATGTGTATTTTTGTTTTGTTTTACTATAATCTGCTTATTTTTATTAGAACATTATTTATGGAGATTATTTGACCTTGAATGACGTTCCCATCCTTCAGAGATAACTCGTTTTCTACTGCAGAGTGTCTAGGGGCACTACCAATCAGCTGTTTTTTATTGTTGTTGTTAAACAATGTTAGCCTTACAGGGAAGTTAGGGGAAAAATAGAGATTCTCATATACCCTTCTTCTAGTTTCCCCTAATGCTAACATCTTATGTAACCATAGTAGTTATTGAAACCAGCATTGAGGCAGTATTAGCTAATCCACATACCTGCTGGGATTTTGCCAGCTTTCCCACCTTTGTCCTTTTTTGGCCCAGGATCCAGTTCAACCTCCCGTGTTGTATTTAATTGTCATGTTTATTTTGTCTCCTTCAATCTCTGACAGTTCTTCAGTCTTGGTTTGTTTTTCCTGAAGTTGGTAGTTTTGAAGAGTAATGATGGATTATTTTATAGAAAGTCCCTCAATTTGGGGTTTGTCTAATGTTTTGTCATGATTAGGTTATGCCATTTTGCAAGGTAGCACAGAAGTGCAGTGGTGCCCTTCTCAGTGTTCATATTGAGGACACGTCGTGTTTGACATTTTTTTTTAACTGATGACATTAACTTCTAAGGTAGTATCTGCCAGGCTTCTCCACTATGAAGTTACTCTTTTCTTCTTTGTGATTAGTAAGCCTTACAGGGAGATACTTTGAGACTGTATAAATATCCTGTTTCTTGTCCAGTTTTTGCCACCAGTTATTAGCGTCCATCCCCCAGCTCTTGCCTGCAGCAGTTACTGCTGTGATGCTTGCCTGCTGGAGATTTTCTGTTTGCAGCATTCCTTCTATATTTATTAGTTAGAATTCTCTGTAAGGAAGAGCTGCCTCTTTTCCCTCAGTAACTAATTTATCTAATTATTTACTTATCATTGTGGACTCATGAATATTTATTCTATGCATTTTAATCCATTACCATCATTATTTGTTTCATTGATCAAATGGTCCCAGCCTTAGCCACTGGGAGCTCCTTCAAGTTGAGTTCTATGTCCATTCAGTGTACCTCTCTCATTTATTGAGCACTTCCTTTCTTTCTGGCATCCTAAGATGGTTTAAGCTCATCTTGTATTTTTTCCTCCCCCGACCCTGAAACAAGCCATTTCTCCAAGGAGCTTTGTTTGGTTCATTTCTTAGAGATTAGTGTATAGAAACCAGTGTGTGCACTAAGATGTCATTACTTTTAGGTCCTCTCAGAAGACAGAATTAGGTAATGAGTGTGTAAAAACTTACCTCATTCATAAACAGATGCATATAATCATTTTCTCAATCCCTCCACTTATATATATGTGTGTGTGTGTGTGTGTGTGTGTGTGTGTGTGTGTGTATGTTAAACACCATAAGTTTGTTCTGATGTCTTCAATTCTAATCTAGTACCACAAGGTTCATGTTAGCCTTCCTTCTTTCCTTATTTGTAACTTCTTTTTCCACAGGAGAACCTGGTTCTCATTATCCATGATACATTTACTTATTTGTTCAATTCTATAAACACAGTAATGTTAGAATTGCTAACCCATACATCTGTGAGAAGCAAGTTATGACCTACAATTCAGTAGCTCTGTGTAGTTCTTTCTTCCTGAAGACAGTCAAAGGATTGTTTTCCAAAGCCATTTAGCTGAGCTATTTTCTTCTCCACCCACTTCACTTGTGGTTTTGCTGTTCATTTGTGGTGTAATTAGGTTTATTTGTTACTGTTTGTGTTCCATCGGTTGGTTGTAATAATGTGAAGCATTCTTATGATTCCATCACTATCTTGTCAGCTCTTTGACGCTTTTAAGAAGTCTTTTCCATTTTATCCAATATTTTTAGCTGTTTTCAGTAGGAAAGTCAGTCCAAGTAACCTAACCTAACATATTACCAGAAATGAAACCTTCCCTTTGGAAAGGTATTGGTAAAAATCTAACTAACAGAAGCGGAAGATATTAAGAAGAGGTGGCAAGAATACACAGAAGAACTGTACAAAAAAGATCTTCACGACCAAAATAATCACAATGGTGTGATCACTCACCTAGAGCCAGACATCCTGGAATGTGAAGTCAAGTGGGTCTTAGAAAGCATCACTACAAACAAAGCTAGTGGAGGTGATGGAATTCCAGTTGAGCTATTTCAAATCCTAAAAGATGATGCTGTGAAAGTGGGGCAATCAATATTTCCAAATCAAATTGGGAAAACTCAGCAGTGGCCACAGGACTGGAAAAGGTCAGTTTTCATTCTAATCCCAAAGAAAGGTAGTGCCTAAGAATGCTCAAACTACCACACAATTGCACTCATCTCTCACGCTAATAAAGTAATGCTCAAAATTCTGCAAGCCAGGCTTCAGCAATACATAAACTGTGAACTTCCAGATGTTCAAGCTGGTTTTAGAAAAGGCAGAGGAACCAGAGATCAAATTGCCAACATCTGCTGGATCATCAAAAAGCAAGAGAGTTCCAGAAAAAACATCTATTTTTGCTTTATTGACTATACCAAAGCCTTTGACTGTGTGGATCACAATACACTGTGGAAGTTTCGGAAAGAGATGGGAATACCAGACTACCTGACCTGCCTCTTGAGAAACCTGTATGCAGGTCAGGAAGCAACAGTTAGAACTGGACATAGAACAACAGACTGGTTCCAAATAGGAAAAGGAGTACATCAAGGCTGTATATTGTCACCCTGCTTATTTAACTTATATGCAGAGTCCATCATGAGAAACGCTGGACTGGAAGAAGCACAAGCTGGAATCAAGATCGCTGGGAGAAATATCAATAACCTCAGATATGCAGATGACACCACCCTTATGGCAGAAAGTGAAGAGGAACTAAAAAGCCTCTTGATGAAAGTGAAAGAGGAGAGTGAAAAAGTTGGCTTAAAGCTCAGCATTCAGAAAACGAAGATCATGGCATCCAGTCCCATCACTTCATGGCAAATAGATGGGGAAACAGTGGAAACAGTGTCAGACTTTATTTTGGGGGGCTCCAAAATGACTGCAGATGGTGATTGCAGCCATGAAATTAAAAGACGCTTCCTCCTTGGAAGGAAAGTTATGACCAACCTAGATAGCATATTCAAAAGCAGAGACATTACTTTGCCAACAAAGGTCCGTCTAGTCAAGGCTATGGTTTTTCCAGTGGTCACGTGTGGATGTGAGAGTTGGACTGTGAAGAGCGCTAAGCGCTGAAGAATTGATGCTTTTGAACTGTGGTGCTGGAGAAGACTCTTGAGAGTCCCTTGGACTGCAAGGAGATCCACCAGTCCATCCTAAAGGAGATCAGTCCTGGGTGTTCTTTGGTAGGACTGACGCTGAAGCTGAAACTCCAATACTCTGACCACCTGATGTGAAGAGTTGACTCATTGGAAAAGACCCTGATGCTGGGAGGGATTGGGGGCAGGAGGAGAAGTGGACGAAAGAGGATGAGATGGCTGGATGGCATCACCGACTCGACGGACATGAGTTTGGGTAAACTCTGGGAGTTGGTGATGGACAGGGAGGCCTGGCATGCTGTGATTCATGGGGTCGCAAAGAGTCGGACACGACTGAGCGACTGAACTGAACCGAACTGAAGTAAATGCAAAGATGTCTGGTAGTCTTTAGTTCTCACTAGGCCTCAGTGTGCCAATTCCTCCCAAAGCCTTCCAAAAATAAAACTCAGAAGTTAAGTTTGTTATATATTTATATTTTACTTCAGTTCAGTTCAGTCGCTCAGTCGTGTCCGACTCTTTGCGACCCCATGAATCACAGCACGCCAGGCCTCCCTGTCCATCACCAACTCCCGGAGTTTACCCAAACTCATGTCCGTCGAGTCGGTGATGCCATCCAGCCATCTCATCCTCTTTCGTCCACTTCTCCTCCTGCCCCCAATCCCTCCCAGCATCAGGGTCTTTTCCAATGAGTCAACTCTTCACATCAGGTGGCCAAAGTATTAGAGTTTCAGCTTCAGCATCAGTCCTTCTAATGAACACCCAGGACTGATCTCCTTTAGGATGGACTGGTGGATCTCCTTGCAGTCCAAGGGACTCTCAAGAGTCTTCTCCAGCACCACAGTTCAAAAGCATCAATTCTTCAGCGCTTAGCGCTCTTCACAGTCCAACTCTCACATCCACACGTGACCACTGGAAAAACCATAGCCTTGACTAGACGGACCTTTGTTGGCAAAGTAATGTCTCTGCTTTTGAATATGCTATCTAGGTTGGTCATAACTTTCCTTCCAAGGAGGAAGCGTCTTTTAATTTCATGGCTGCAATCACCATCTGCAGTGATTTTGGAGCCCCCCAAAATAAAGTCTGACACTGTTTCCACTGTTTCCCCATCTATTTGCCATGAAGTGATGGGACTGGATGCCATGATCTTCGTTTTCTGAATGCTGAGCTTTAAGCCAACTTTTTCACTCTCCTCTTTCACTTTCATCAAGAGGCTTTTTAGTTCCTCTTCACTTTCTGCCATAAGGGTGGTGTCATCTGCTGGCCATTGCTTTTAGTACTATAAATACCCAAGACAGTAAAAAGGAGACTTATCATATAATATGTTCTCAATAAGCTGATAGCACCCATTACAAATTTGAAAGTTTTTATCAAGAACAATAAGACCTTGAAAATAAGAAAATAGAGACTTTTGGTTAATTGAATTTTCCAGTTAAGCATAGGGTAATCATAAACCCATTTTTGGTTCAAATTGGTGTAGATTTCCTCTTCTAAACTATAATCATCTACTTTTTCTGTTTTTGTATTCCACCGGAAAACTCAGGCTTTCCATTCTACTTCTATTAGTAGGAAAGCTCTACTACCACCATCACAGTGACATGTAATCATTATAACTGCACAATCTGGGAAAATCACATACGCCTAACAAGAAGGGAGTGCTGCTGCTGCTGCTGCTAAGTCGCGTCAGTCGTGTCCGACTCTCTGCGACCCCACAGACGGAAGCCCACCAGGCTCCTCTGTCCCTGGGATTCTCCAGGCAAGAACACTGGAGTGGGTTGCCATTTCCTTCTCCAATGCATGAAAGTGAAAAGTGAAAGTGAAGTCTCTCAGTCATGTCTGACTCTTAGCAACCCCATGGACTGTAGCCTATGAGGCTCCTCCATCCATGGGGTTTCCCAGGCAAGAGTACTGGAGAGGGGTGCCATTGCTGGAGGAAATCATAAGTTATCTTCTTGATGGAATATTATGAAGCCATTTAAAGTGATGACTAAGAAGTATAATAATAAATAATTGGGTTTCCCAGGTGGCGCTAGTGGTAAATAATCCACCAGCCAATGCAGTAGATGCAATAGACACAGGTTCGATCCCTGGGTTAGGAAGATCCCCTGGAGAAGAGCATGGCAACCCATGGACATGAGGAGCCTGGAAGGCTACAATCCATAGGGTCACAAAGAATTGGACACGACTGAAGCAGCTTAGTGCACACACACACACAATAATAAATAACATGGAAATGTTTTTGATACCTGATGTTTGTTTTTGATATCAGATGTTTTGATGCTAAGTGAAATAAGAAAAATTTATATAAGCAATATGATCATGAGTAATTTAATTGTACACACACATAGAAGTGTGTACATACACACAGAAAGATTGGGGAGAAATCAACAAAATGTACTTTGAAAACAAACCCATATTCTGCAATGGGGTTCTGTTACAGAAATTGAAAATTGAAAAATAGGGACTTCCCTGGCAGTCCAGTGGTTAAGACTATGTGCTTCCACTGCAGGGAACACAGGTTTGATCCCTGGTGATGGAACTAAGATCCCACATAGTGTGGCCAAAAAATATAAATAAATAAAAATAGGAAATTGAAAAATAAATTTATTTTTAAATTCATGTCCTAATGCAACAGTTTTCAACTGTAGTAAATTACAAATGGTTTTTAATAATTCACCCTTTGTCTTAAATTAGAATAAATTCAAGGTTGTTGCTCTGATGTCACTTTCATTTTGTAAGCTTTTTTGAGAGGGAGCAAAGGAGAGTAGAAAGGGAGTGCTGTGTGTTGGGGCTGAGAATGTCAGGATAGGAGCTGCAGATCTGGGTACAAATCCTGGCTCCAGCACTGACAAGCACCAGTGTGCTATGTTCATGAGAGAAGTAAAACTGACTTTATAATCTTTCTGATACTTTATTTAGAAAGCATTTAGAACGTTAGAGTTACGGACAAACTTCAGCCATCGTTATTTAATTTATGTGCAGAAACAGCTAATACTCATTCTGTTAGATCTAAAATATCTGTGCCAGTTTCCATCTCTGAAAAGGAAGGAAATAATATATTTTGGAAGGTGCATTAGCTTCTTGCAGATGGTGCTTATGTGTCTGACCAATGTGTTCCCCTCCATCCCCATCACAGACCGGGGACTGGCCTCCTGGCTGGAGGTGGCCAGGGTGTTGTGGGCGAGCACAGAACCAGGAGGGCCAGGGCATGGCCACTCCCTCTCGGCCTCCACCTCCTTGTCTGCAAAATGAGGCCAGCAATTCCTGCTTCTTTGGGCGGTTGGAGATTCAAATGAGAGCTATAGGTTAAAAGCCTTCGTCAACAGTATATCCTTGGGTACATCTGAGGAGTCAGACATTTTAAAGAGACATTATAACATAGTGGTTAAGAGCTGAGACTCTGGTGTCATGATTCCTGGAGGGAAGAGACAAATTTTATTTCTAGGAAGGTTGCTTTGAGAGGAGACTGTCTACAGGAGCCTTTCTGATAACTGGGCTTATTTGTAGTCCCCAGTGCATCTTTTAGGCTTTGTTGTCTCATGATTCATGTCAAGATGGTGATGCTCAGAATAAGGTCCCAGCTGCCTGAATTACCCAGTGCTTTGTAATCTCCAGCATATTTGAAACTCTGATAGTCAACTGAATTTGATGTAGGTGACCAAACTACAGCATTTATAAGAGGAAATTTTCTTTATGGGCCCTAAATTCTATTCAAAGAAATTTCAAGAGTCATAAATAAAATTGCTTAGTATTAAAAAAAAAAAAGGAAGAAAGAAAAAAGTCTAAATTGGACTCATAAAGTTGGTTTCAATAGTGAGTGATAGAAATAGGAAAAACTACTTCAAGGTACTGTATAAGAAGGTAGTATTGAAGTCCTAATTTCGGAGTAAGATAACCCCAAATTGACTGTTCTGATGCTGTCATTCACTGAGATGTGGGGCAAGATCCCTCACCTCCCTGAGCTTGTTGCCTTGGGTGAGGGTGATAGGCCCCACTTTGGTTGTGACAATTGAGATAAAGCATTTAGCACAGTTCTTGGCACATAGTAAGCACTTGGTAAATAATACTCATGTTATTTTTAGGCAGGAGCGACTAATACTGTGTTTCTAAGTGATTTGGTAATAAGCTGGTAGTGTCTAAAACTAAAATTAGAATAAGAAAAAAGATGGTTTGACTTTTCTTTTGCTGTGTGTCTTGTAATTGTTTAAAAATTAGCACTGTGGGTTGATTCTTGTGGCTCTGTAGTCTGGGGGCAGGGAGGGGGGCATGTTTGTTGAATCTATGGGACCAAAAAAAGATGGACAATTGATTACATAGCACTTGAAGATAAAAGGATCTATTGAACGTGTGACCATTACTATGAGAGCCTCATTGAACAGCTCACCTACCATTTCAAGATTATTACCACCCGCCTCTTCTGAAAGCCTTCCCTCACCATTTCTGCATGCTGTGATCTCCCCTGAGAACCCATAAAGCTTACTGACCCCATTTGGCCTCCAAGAAGCACTGAGGCAGTGAGTTGCCCTGTCTTGTGGCCACCCTCCCCAGGGCAGCGCTCAGGGCTCTGCTCTGCAGGCTTGGCTGGCTGGGCCCTCGGGGGTGACAGGGCTTGGATCCTTCCAAGGGCACATTCTTTCAAAACATTCTCCTGCATATTCGAGAGAAGGCCCGGACACACTGAATGGTACTTGGCGTTTGCTGGGTTTCCACGTTAGAGAATAAACAGATTAGGGTGGGAAAGGAGCCCCTCGGCCAGCACTCCCCAGAGAATCGAGAGGTACAGAAAACATCCTTGAGAAATGAATAGCAAAAATCTTAACAGACATGACAGGGTATTTTAAATAGTGCCCACATTGACTGGGAGTAAGACAGATAGATTATTTGCCTGGCCCCCCACTAAGGAAATGGACGGGGAAGATAAAGGAATTTCTAAGGTTTAGGTATATTGGTCTTATTCTTTCTTGTAAAATACTGAGACTGTCTCTGAATTTAGTAGATGTTTGTGGAGCTTCTGCTGTGTGCAGAGTCATAATGATAATAACTAACATTTGAGAACTTACTATTTTCTAGGCCTGTTTCCTCTGATCAGCGAAGTGGTCTTAGACCTAGACAGAGTCATTCATGCTTTAGGTAGGGATAGGGGTCAGTCTTGTTTGGGCATGAGAGAACAAAGTGAACAGGGTGGGAAACCGGTTGTTTCTCATCTGTACTTCCTGTAGAATAGAGTTGCAAAGATATGCTTGAGAAATGAAAGGCAAAATTCTGAACGGCCTTCCTCTGTACAACCTCTGAATCAGCCCCATGGTCTCTTTTGCTTACAGGCATCAGAAGTTGAGAGACAACTCTCCATGCAAGTACACGCCCTCAGAGAAGACTTTCGGGAGAAAAACTCGTCAACCAACCAGCACATCATCCGGCTCGAAAGCCTTCAGGCTGAGGTCAGCCTCCCCAAGCAGCCATGTTGGGCGGAAGGACTTTCTCATTGCAGGAGCCGTGCCTGGCCTTTTAGACACGGAGTCCTCTGAACAAAAACCTGCCCTATCTAACATCTCTGGAGAGAGATGTCTGTGAGAAACTGAATGGGGATCGTGCGACCATGTTTCCCTGGGGAGCCTGTTGTCTAGAGAAGTACGGTTGCTCACAGTTACTGCCGAGTGTGCTGAAATTAGGGATGACCTACTTTTTACTGGATATGTTGATCCCTCCAAAACATCCTAAATGGAGGATTGGAAAGAAATCTTCCCTTTCTCCATTCCATTTGGGTCTGCTTCAGTCCCTCTAAATAGGACCTATTATTCTTACCTATAAACCGAGAGTAATATGTCCTTCATCGGGTTGAAGTAATCTACTTCATAGTGTTGATGAGAGGATTTGATGAGTTAACACATGGAAAGCACTGTGTGTGGTGTTTAGAAGAGAGTAGTGTTATTGAAAGCATACGAGAGGCCAGGCGGGGTCTGTGGCCCTGGCAGGCAAGCCAGAGCAGGGAGAGTAGCACTGAGGGGACGAGTCTGTGAGAAGCAGGTTGTGGGGAGGTGAGGAGCGGAGAAGGGTCATATCACCAGCCCAAAGGGGGGCCTCTGTGCTGGAGAGGCTTCCACCTCCTCTGCTCCCGAGACCCCTCAGCCAAGTGTCTGAACAACAGCCCTTTGACTGAGTTACATTTTGAGGGACAGTCCAGCGCCGCCACCATGGTAAAGGAACCAGCCCGCATGGTCAGACCCAAGAGGCCAAGATGGCTACTCCCCTGTTTCATACATGACGCAAAGATGTTTTTCCTAAAGTCTGTCAATATCTTCTCTTTTCTCCTGGCTCTCACTCCCTTCTTCCCTCCCTTCCCTTGGAATTCCTACGGGTATTGAGCAGCAGGTCCTTGAAGTAAGTAGTTGGTGCTGGTGGGTTTGGCATGCCTGTCTGTGACAGTCTGTGTGCATGACATGCTGTTCAGCCACCTCTGCCAAGGTCTGGCACCCTCAAGTTGCCTGTCTGCCTAGACCCTTGTGACACAGGGTCATGCCCAGGAATGTTTGTGGCCAGATTGGGTCCCAAGTTTCAGGGTGTGTAGGATCGGGTGAGGGAGTTGGCTACCTAATGCCAGTTCCCTGCTTCATCTAATAACATTTTTACGTCTAAAAGCCGAGCTATGAAATTGTTTATTTCCAGTAAGTCACTCAGAGAAGGCGATGTCACCCCACTCCAGTACTCTTGCCTAGAAAATCCCATGGACGGAGGAACCTAGTAGGCTGCAGTCCATGGGGTCTCGAAGAGTCAGACACGACTGAGCGACTTCACTTTCACTTTTTACTTTCATGCATTGGAGAAGGACCTGGCAACCCACTCCAGTGTTCTTGCCTGGAGACTCCCAGGAACGGGGGAGCCTGGTGGGCTACCGTCTATGGGGTTGCACAGAGTTGGACATGACTGAAGCGACTTAGCAGTAGCAGTAAGACACTTCACGAAGCTCTGAACTTCTGAGTTTGTTTGTTTTCTGTTAAGGGGTGGGGTTGTATATCAGAACCAGATTACCTCATGACTTCACTGAATGGAACTTGGGAACCAAAGATGATCCACGGGAAGGAAAATGTGAAAGAGGGTACTTAAATGCAGCTAGAGTAAGAGCTCCCTTCACCTGGGCAGCGTTGCTTCAGTGTGGAGAAGAGTGGGCCATTCACACAGCTGCTCCATTGGTCCTTCCCGGGGTGCACACCTGAGAGACAGTGTTCGTTTGTTTGGCCAGATACCTGATCTCTCTGGACAAAGGCCTCATACTTCATTTCCCCAGGACGGCATCTCATCCAATGGAGGGGAGGTGGCAGGGAAGAGTCGTGCCCTCTGAGCAAGAATTCTAGTGCAGAGAGTGAGAACAGCCAAAGAGCGGAGGGGAGGCAGGTTTCAGAGGACTTGGGACATTCATTTCCAGATCTCTCCTGGAAACGATCTGTGGTTGGTCCCTTAGTGAACTGTCATCATGCTAGACTAGAGATCGTGGAGCACATCTGAACCACGCCAGGAGAATACTCACAACAAATGGGGTGAGAGATCAGTCTAGCAGGGAACTGATAATGGGAGGAGCCAGGGCACCTGCAGGACTCCAGAAGTCCCCCAAGGCCACTGGCAGTTGAGGGGACTCGGGAAGGTTCCTGCAGCCCCCTGAGCAGGGCAGGGTTCCTGGGCTGGAAGCATTGCTGGCCTGGGGTATGCTGGGTGGCTCTCACCCTGCAAACCTTGAGGCCACAGAAGACTTGGCATCTCTTTCCTCTTTTCCTCTGTTTTCTCACTGAAACAGAAGAGACAGAACAGACTTTCCTAAAAGAAAGTCTGTATCTCTCTTGTGGCTGGCTAGATACTCAGCGTACAAACATATCAACCTGTTTAATAAAAGGAGAAAGATGGCTTCTATTCACTAGTTTCTTGCTGAAGCAGAAGATACCTTGAGTAAAATCAGTTATTTACTTGTCAGTGTCCTGTTCCCTCCCAGGGCAGGGGCTGATGCAGGCAGTGCTGTGTTTTCTGTATCCTAGGGCTCCCCCATTCACCTGGGGCCCTGAGTCTGAGCCGTGACCTCGAGCGCCAGACTTGCCAGCAGTGGGGGAAGGACAGAGAAGAGAGAGAAGAATATGAGAGTGCAGTGGCCACAGGGGCCGTCCTGGGCTTTGTCTTAGGCTCAGGACTTGAGAGAAGTGTCCCACAGGTTAGGTTCCACTACCCCACCAGCTGTTGGGTTGGAGTAAAGTCGTAGGCAGGGGAGTTCCCTGGCAGTCTGGTGGTTAAGACTGCACGCTTCCACTGCACAGGGGCACAGGTTTGATCCCTGGTCAGGGAACTAAGATCCTGCATGCTGCATGACACAGCCAAAAAAAAAAACAAAAAACCGTTGTGGGCAGCAAGGTGGAGCCCTTCTCTGTGTTATCTGTGGAATTTCCAGAGCACTAACCTTCCTTGCCTCTACCTGGCACCCCACATTCCAGCTTCCCCAAAGCTTAACTCCCACTCCTTCCCAGACTGGTTTACGAAGGGGAGGGGTTTTCTCCTCAGCTGGAGAGTTCACAGTTGTTCTGTCCGGTGTGGGGGCGCTGGGGCAGAGCGCTGGAGAGACGCCTGCCTTCGTGTTCTGGGGCTGGTCCCTCCTGCCCTACTCGTCAGCCCGGGTGTAACCCCACACTGCCCTGTGGCGCTCTCCCTGCTTTCAGATCAAGATGCTGTCGGATCGGAAGCGGGAGCTGGAGCACCGTCTCAGCGCCACCTTGGAGGAGAACGACCTGCTCCAGGGGACAGTGGAGGAGCTGCAGGACCGCGTGTTGATCCTGGAGAGGCAGGGCCACGACAAGGACCTCCAGGTGAGGGTGCGGAGGGCAGGCTCAGGGCCAGGCGCGCTCGGCCGCCCGGCCCCGAGGAGGGGCTAGTGCATGGGCAGTGGGCGACGCTGAGGCCTCTCCTCGGGCCGGATATGGGTCTCCTCAGGCGTGGCTAACTGGTTGCTCTTTCTCTGCCAAGAACCAGTGCATTGCTCCAGCAGGTCATCCTTCCAGTTTGTTGTGAGCCACTAGCCCCAGGAGCAGTTTCATGGAGTTCTTTCTGGGCTTTTAACATGACTGGAGCACCTGCAGTGCTGTTCTGCCTCCCGGGGTTTGTGGAATCTGGGGGGGACTTCAGAGGGGGCCCGTGGCTGTGTGCTGGACTCACCGTGCTCTCTGCTGCTGCTTCCCCAGGCCCCTGCCTTCAGTGGGCTGGCCCCGAGCAGAAGCCCAGAAGCTGCCCACTGAGCGCAGCGGGACATATCCTGATTCTGCCAGTTGCTAGCGAAGGCACAGGCTGACCCCTCTATGAGCCTCATTAGCCTCTTTTTTTTCCTTGCTAAAAGAAATTGTTTCATGGCTATATTTGTCCTTATTTGGGAACTGCCACCAGGCCTCAGCTGAATCCCAAAGCTCACACTTGACAGGAAACGACCCCTTAAACACTCAGCCTCCCCAGAAACAGTGCAGCATCTGCTGCCAAGAATGCTTCGCCTCGCTGACCTAGGAGCACTGGGCCTGGGGCTCCGGGCCCTGCTTCCCTGGGGTGTCCTCTGAGTGTGCCAGGGAGCAGAGCCGATTGCAGCAGTGCTGTTCGCGTGCAGGTGGCCAGCCAGGGATAGTACTGTGCCAGGTGGGTCCCTGCCCAAAGACCAGATTGCAGAAGGCCCCTGGGCTCAGCAGTTGGCTGTTGAGGAAAACCCTGGGTCGTGGGATGAGGAGGCATCTTAGGCTAAGGTCATGTGATACCATCAGTTAAACAGCCCTCTGAGTGATTAGCCTCTTTAAGGGCAAATTAACATTTTTTCTGTGTTTTATACCTTCAGCTCAGAACTTTGTGTAAAGCGGGGCCTCAGTAAGTGTGGAACAGAAAATGATGCTGGCTAAAGCCTCACATCAGTTTTCAAAATGGAAAGGAGTTTGCTCTTATTTTAAAGTTTACAGTGATAACAGCCATGGACATTTGTCGGTTGCTCTGCACAGAACAGAGTGTTTTTGCAGATGTTCTAAAACTGAGGCTAAGAAAGGTGAACTCTCTGTCCTAAATAGTGTAGTAAGTCCTGGGTAGAATCCAGAAGGGGGCCCTCCTGCCTGCTTTACTTGGTTCTCAGTGATGACTTCCTGTGTATCACGTGCCTCTCCAAGTCAGTGTCTCACCAGCGTTTATTACCCCATCAGGTGCTCTCCTGAGGGTTGCCGAGGTAGAGTATGGAGAGGAGAAGGAAAAAGAAAAATGGGGAAATGGCCCTGCCTGAAAAAAACAAAAACAAAAAAAAAAAAACTTCTGTTCAACATGAATTCACAAATGAGAAGTCCTTATTTCAGATCAAGAATGGGAGACCTGGGGGTGAGGAAGAGCCAGGACCAGTGTGGACCGTGTAGTACTTGGCTGGCACGTGGGCTGTATGTTCTCCGGCAGCCAGAGTCCCCAGTCGCACCTCGTTCACATCCTCGCCCCCTGCACATGCGCTGCCTCCTGATTGGGCTTCTTCAAGAATGGGAGTGCAACGCCTGCATCAGGTCAGGGAGGTCCCAGCTTGGGACCTCGGCATTGGGAAAAGCTGCATTTATGGACTGAAATCTCTTCTTTCCCAACTATTTGTAATTTTTTTTCCTCCTCTAGTCATATAAAACTCTTTAAGGTGTTGCTAATTAGTTCTGTTGCTGAAATGGCCTGTACAGAAATAGAAATTTCAGCTCGCTCAGGGAGTAGGTGAATGGTCCTGAATCAGACTTGTAGACTGTAGAGCTAGTGGCCTTGGAATGTTTCTAATCCCCCTGGTTTTAATCCTTTTCCTCAGACACAGGGTGAGAGAATGGCTGAGCGGGCAGGGCAACAGGCTGCCACAAGCAGAGTATCCCCCTTTGATCTGGCTCACTCTGTAATTGGGGTTCTACTGTCAGAAGCAGATTTTTAAAACACTGATCAAATCCAGCTCTGATATTTTTTTTTTTTCAGTCTGAGAGGGATAAAAATGACTATTGAGGGCCCAGAAAATTGAAAAAGCAGGCATTTTGCTAAACTCTTAATACCCAGTAAAGGATTTGTCCTCAAGAAGGCCACTTAACTGCTCTGCTTCATACCCAGTGAGCGTCTTACAGATGTGTGCAGGGGCCTCGTCCCAGGGAGTGGGTGGCTTTCCTCAGCAGAGAAGGCAGGCCCTGCTCCCTGTGGGGACCCAGGAAGCAAACGACCTGGAGTCTAGACCTCGCTGACTCTGGGTATGTGCCGTTAGGCACATCACTTAATATCAGCCATCTCAGTTCCCTCAGCGTAAGACGGAGAGAGTGCCCCAACCTGTGCCCACTTTAAGGGCATGAGTGTTGTAAGCTCGAACTTCGCAAACTCTTCAAACACAAAGCATTTGGTGTCTTCCTCGGTCAGACATATAAATTACATTTAGTTTCATCTTTGTTCTATAAAGGGTGATATTTCTTATGTTAAAAGGTTCTTGTATTTAATAGACTCTTCGTTGGTTTAGTTTTTCTGCATTTGTTTATGGATCAGTTATTGACCAGAGAGGGCAGACCTGTCCTGGTGTTTGCTCTCTTGCTGTTACAAGTAATTAAGCGCCTCTGAGTGTGCGTGAGTAATTGAACTAATGTCCAGTGCCTGAGAACTCGTACTTGTCAGTGCTGAACTTCCCCTGCTGAGATGTATATGGAAGTTGTCTAGAAAATAATTGCAAAGCATTTTGTCAATTTAATATGCCGTTTGTAATTGTGCCAAAGGCTTCCTAGGCATATCTTAAAAAAAAAAAATCAACCTAATTTCTTCTTTCTGAGTTTCCTCAAAACCAGAGCTGGAGGAGTTCCCACTGGACCAGCAGGTATTGCTGACCCACTGGAACCATGCAGGGCAGGCTTGCCAAGTCCTTTGTCATTCTGTGAGCAGCCAGGCTCAAATCCTTCCTAGTTAAGGCACACTCAGACCACTGGTGCCATTAGCCAAATGTTCTCTGATACTGACCAGCAGAGGAGAGGCTCCCAGGGCACCCAGAGGGATAGCTGAAGGCTCTGCAAGGCAGCTTGCTCCATTCATGAGAACCACAGAGCTTCGAGTTGCTGCCTGCTGCCCCTGGGGCTCTGTATCTCTGCAGGAGCCACAGACCTATGTCAGTGACAGTCTGGAAAAGAGAGTATGGCGTTCCCTCTTTTTAATGAACAGGGGTGACCGAAGATGCTATCTTATTAAAGGATTAACTAAATTTAAATCCCAGGAAGTTCTTCTCCCCACCCCCACCTCCCAAAGTATATTTTCAGTCGGGGGACGGGGGGGTGAGCAGTCCTCAAGTACAGGGGTAGGAAACACTGCTCCTGTACGTAGTGTGCGGACAGTGCACAGCAGTTAGCCAACAGACTGAATCTGCAGTTCGGGGCTGTTGTGGTGAAAGTAAGTGCAGGGATGGAGTGTACCAGTAAGAGTGTGGCGTTTAGCAGCCATGGTGGAGTCTCCCTTTACATTCAACAGTAATAACCTCATCAGGTGGCAAATGCCCTGTTTGGACTCCACAGGGAAGGGGCCACAGAGAATGCAGAGAGGGGTGAGGCAGTGGCAGCAAAAGACAGGGAAGGAGCCCTGGCCCATGAGTCGTGATGCCTGCGTTGCAGTCCCCTGTCTACACTGGTGTCGCTCTCCTCCTCTGAGCCGCATGTGCTGTGGAAATCTATCACACGCGTGCTCCTAAAATCTGTCCCCCGCTAAGGGCTTTACCTGTAATCAGTGAGTAAGGTGAGACTGCCTCTCGCGTGAGTTTGGGAACTCTTGGTATTACTGCCCAGATGTTACTTCAGATTCCACCTCTAGCTCCTTTCCAAACAACCCTTTTCCCCCTTCACGTTTTCAGCAAAGTACAACATGCATATAGTGAAGCATACAGACCTTGGGTGTGTAGCCCACTGAAGCTGTTACCGGTACCTGTGTAGCCACCGTCCAGGTCACGACAACCCATGGTCAGCACCCACAGATCGTCCTCCTGCACCATCCCACTCAGCACACTGTTTCTTCCTCAAAAGCAAACCTCTCTTCTAGCTTTTATCTCTTTTATCTCAAGTTTGGAACCTTTTATAAAGAGAATCGTACATTATAAATTGTTTTGTGTCTGGCTTTTGCTGAACATAAGTGTCTGAAAAGTTCACCCCCGGTGTGCTCTTCGTGTTCTTGTGGCCTGCTGTACAGTATTGCAGGATGTGAGCATACCCATTCTGTTTTTATTGGTATTCAGATTGTTCCTGTGAGTGGCTTTTGTGGATAACGCTGCTGTGAATGCCCTGGTTATCTTTCATGTACATTTCAGTCATTTATTACTGGGTCTGCACCTAAGAGTGGAACACCCGCATCAAAGGACACGTGTGTATTTCACTCACTAGAAACTTGCCGAACAGTTTTCTAGAGGTGCACGTCATCTTCCATTCCCACCAGCAGTGAGAATCCTGGTTATTTTACATTGTCATCAAAACCTGATATTATTATTCTGTTACTATTATTTTTCTTAGCCATTCTGGTGAGAGTCTAATGGTGCCTTATTTTGTCTGCCTGTAGGTTTGTATGTGTAACTTTTTATTCTGGAGAATTTCAGACAAACTCAGAATAGTACAATGACACCCCATGTACCCCGCTGTCCAGATCTACACACCATCCATCCCTGGCCAGCCCCACCCTATCTTCATGACATCCACTTGCTCCCCTCTCATATTATTTTGAAGTAAATCCCAGAATTTTTGTAATTTCATCTGTAAGTAAAGAATACTTTACAGATAAGAACTTTAAAAAACATAAACACAGGACTAGTACACCTAGAAAATTTAGCCATATTTCTTTAATATTGTCAGCTATCTAGTCAGCATTCAAGTTTTCAGTTATCTTAATAATATCATAATTGTTTTTCATATTTTTCTTTTGAGGCAAGATACAAATTAAAATGTACCTGCATGTGGCAGTCGGGTCATATGTCTTTTAAGTCTCTTTTAATCTGTAGGCTCCCCTTTTGTCTTTTTCTTTTTGAAATTTATCTACTGAAGAAGCTGTACTGTTTGTCCTGTAGTTTCCCACATCTGGATTTTACCAACAGCATACCCTGAGTGCCATCTAGCTTGCTCCTCCCTGCTCCGTGTTTTCCTGTAAATTGGTGACGGGTTCTGGAAGCGTGGTCAGGTTTGGGGTGGGTTTATCAGCTGGGGCTTGGCCCCCTCACCCCCCTTTGCTGTCTCCCCGAAAGCTGCACCAGAGCCAGCTGGAGCTGCAGGAGGTGCGGCTCTCCTACCGGCAGCTGCAGGTGAAGGTGGAGGAGCTGACCGAGGAGAGGAGCCTGCAGAGCTCTGCCGCCACCAGCGCGTCCCTGCTGTCCGAGATAGAGCAGAGCATGGAGGCCGAGGAGCTGGAGCAGGAGAGAGAGCAGGTGCTGGCGTGCCCCAGGTCCTCCTGCTCACCCCACGCCTGGGGTGCCGTGGTCTGCACATGTGCAAGCCCCTCAGCCTGCTGGCTGGAGATGTCCTGAGGCAGCCTCTTAGGAAATGCTTGTTGACTAATCAGCCTCAGAACTCTGGTATTGACAGGGTTCTGGAACATTTGTGATCCACCTAATCGGCTTCTTTTCATATTACTTATGACCACTCATTCCCCTAATTATATGGGGACTTCCTCCAAAAGTAACTGACTATATCAAGAAGTACTTTATGTGCAACTGGGAGAGACCTGAGGGCAGAGGATATAAGAACTGGGAGTCTGTGCAGTTGTGCGGGAGAAGGAAATAGCAACCCAGTCCAGTGTTCTAGCCTGGAGAATCCCTTGGACAGAGGGGCCTGGCCGGCTACAATCCATAAGGTCGCAAAGAGCCGGACACGACTGAGCAACTAAGCACACGCAGTTGTACGGGGCCCAGAATAAGTATATGTTTCTTGGGACAAGTAATTAAAAAAAAATACCTTTCCTGGAACTAGACTCTTGGACTCGTGTGCTAGAGACAGACGGCACTGGCCATCTCCCTGGAGCCCCTGCTGCTGCTGCTGCTAAGTCGCTTCAGTCGTGTCCGACTCTGTGCAACCCTATAGACGGCAGCCCACCAGGCTCCCCGTCCCTGGGATTCTCCAGGCAAGAACACTGGAGTGGGGTGCCATCGCCTTCTCCAATGCATGAAAGCAAAAAGTGAAAGTGAAGTCACTCAGTTGTGTCTGACTCTTAGCGACCCCATGGACTGCAGCCCACCAGGCTCCCCCCATCCCTGGGATTCTCCAGGCAAGAGGACTGGAGAGGGGTGCCATCACCTTCTCCGCTCTGGAGCCCTAACTGGGGTAACTCTTTGCCGCAGCTGAGACTGCAGCTCTGGGAGGCCTACTGCCAGGTCCGTTATCTCTGCTCGCACCTGCGTGGAAGCGACAGCGCTGACTCGGCCGTCTCCACGGACTCCTCAATGGATGAGTCTTCAGAGACGTCGTCGGCCAAGGACGTGCCAGCCGGCAGCTTGCGCACTGCCCTGAACGAGCTCAAGAGACTGATCCAGAGCATCGTGGACGGCATGGAGCCCACGGTAAGAGGCCACACTGAGTGCTCTGGGCTCCGCAGGGCCTGGAGGCTGAAACCAAGTCCAGAGGGTGAGGTTAGCCCTGGAACCCGGAACCTAATAAAGTCTGCAAGAATGCCTTCTGAGCCCTTGTCGGAGCGCGCTTCCCACAGGGGAGCAGGCACAGGGTCTGATCAGCCCCCAGAGTCCCTCCCTGCAGGCTCAGGGTGAGGATGAGGCCTTGGGGCCTCGAGTGTGAGCACTTTCCTGGGAGGCTGTGAATGTAGAAATTTGGATCCTGGTAAAAACTGCAAGTTGCTCTTCTGTTGCCCACTGGTCCTGGTGGTGGAGGTAATCATGAATAGGCAAACTTAAAAGATCTGAAGCTTCTGCTCAAAGGCTAGGCGTGAGCACAGAAAGTTGAGACGATCAACAGCTGGGCCTTTTAAAATTCCAGAATGGCTCCTCTGGTGCAGAAGAGGAACGTTCCCATGGGCAGACAGGCCTTTCTTCCAGCTTCGCGTCAGATTCCTGCCGGACTCCCCCTCCATTTACACCCACAGCTCGAGGGCTGTTGTTTCTCATCAGGTTCCTCCTCCTGAAGGATGGTTGCGTCTCTCTCCCTGTATTAGGTGAAGCTAGATGAAAAGGTGGCTGTCCTGCCAAGGTGGTTCGTGGGACGCACTCTAGTGCGGAGGCCGGGCCAGCATGGGAGAGCGAGCTGGCGGAGGGATGTGCTCTTGGCGCGTGCAGTTTCCCTTCTCCAAAGCCTGAAACAAAATAAACTTCTAGTTATTGTCTGCACATCGAAACTGAGCAAGACAGCCTCTCTTCTCTAACCTTCTGTTTCTTCCTTCTGCTTCTCTTTTTTTCTCCCGTCCCCCCACCTTGCTCTTCCCCAAACTGAACCGTCTCCCTGCTCCCCTCCCCTCTTCATCTCTCCCATTAACCATCTCCCCACTCCCCTCCACTCTCACCACCTCTCTGCTTGGCTGGCTGACTCTGCTGTCAGAGCTCCCGGAGAATTGACGATGACTCCTTAGAAGAACAGATAAGGCAGACCAGTGAGGATTCAAGAGCCCTGAGGGAACTCATGGAGGGAGAGAGGGGTAAACTGAGGCAAAGCCTGGAAGAGCTGCAGCGGCTGCACAGTCAGGTGAGCACCCCCGTCCTCAGCCCAGTGCAGGATGTTCAGGGGCTCCTGCTCCCTGGGACCCCTGTGAGTCCCCCTCTCCATGTCTCTCTGAGAAGGGCTCTCCTCTGATGGTCGGACCCTCAGGGGTGGTGACCTGAAGCTGAGATGAGCTGGGTGTCTTCAAAAGAAGTCAGTCCTCAGGTATAGACCACAGTGAAATCGTTAGGAATGAGAATAGCCAAGGGACTTCCCTGGTGGTCCAGTTGCTAAGACTCTATGCGCCAATGCAAGGGGCCTGGGTTTGCTCCCTGGTCAGGAAACTAGATCCCTTATGCCACAACTAAAAAGATCCCGCCACAACTAAGAATAGCTCTCCGTTTCCTTCAGGACTCCCAGCCCTCTACAGAGCCTGAATAACCATGTGGACTCTGATAGTGAGAGTGCCACAGCTCCCAAGACACATTTAGAAGTGTGTCCAGCAGCTTCTGTGCAGGAAGCTTGCAAACCAGGGGACAGCTGACCCCTTGGGCCTGAGCTGTCTTGTGAGTGCTGTCACCTCTGCCAGCCGCATTTCAGCTTTTGAGGCACTTACTGCTGCTCTTGCTGTTCCCTTCCTGTTTGATCGTGATCTCATCTCTCGAGAACACTGGAGAAGGACATCTGTATTCTCATCTGAAAAGTTTTAAAGGGCTTAGGAGCGGCCCCACCCAAAAAGGAGCTTCTAAAATCTACCTAGGAGATAAATAAAAGTTCTTCCTTTAGACTGGAGTCCTGTATGGAGGTTCTTTCCCATTTGTGGGGCACACCAGACAAGTACCCCTTTAAACCCTGCCCCCTTCTTTTCTTGTCCAAAGCTAGTCCTCCCTTCCTGCTACAGGAAGAGGTTGCTGAAAGATGGAATTTAAGCCGGGCTTTCACTTCATTCAGTATTTCTTAAATGTAATGGAACTTACAGAAATAAACTTCTGCCTTCGGGTTGTACCCATTAGACTTCCTGGTATTATTCTCTTGGAAGATACTGGGAGACAAGTCATCACTGCTCTCTTCTTTTTGTGAGTGACCAGATAAGAAGGGCAGAAGGATGCTACTGAAAGCTGTATCTTGTTCCTGACCAAGCCCTGGGGAGTAGGTTTGGACTGCCAGAAATACTCTTGTGCCTAAAACCTAAGACCCTCTGGTGGTCGTTTGGCCAGAAGGGTTGGCGGCAGGAGGGATCATACCTTCCAAACGGGTAGAATAAAATGCAAAAGAAAGTGGGCCTTAAAGTTATTTGGATTAATAAAAGCTGCTTTGTTGCTTCTAGAAGCCCGAGAGGGCATTATTTGACCCAGAAACATAAGGTAGAGTTGCTGAGAGTCTACTATGGAACAATTAATATTTAGGAAGCCATCTCTACCAGAGAATTTTCCTTAAAAGTTCAACTGACAACTGATTTAGGTCAATTCCTATGGATTCCCTTTAAAAAAAAAAACCTATCAAGCAGATGGTTACATTCAGTCCCACATAAGGTACAGAGTTGGGCCTCTGCCAGGGCTCATTAGTACCCACAGGCTCAGTCAAAGCCAAGTTGCGTCATCCAGGAGCGTCCCTTGGGAGGGACTCCGACTCCTGGGGCAGTGAGTGACGCAGGGGGAGTTGCCAGGGCCGTGGAAATGGCAGCCATCAGGGCAGGCAGGGGTGCCTCCTGCAGTTAGCTCAGTACGTGCCTGTGCCCTGAGACCCTGAGAGGCTCAGGTGGTTGTAAGATGAGGGGAGTCAGACAAGCTTCGTACCCTTTGGGGAGCCCGGCTCAGACAGGTGACATGGGGCTGAGGTCCAGCCTCACCAACGGATGGTCCCACCTCCACTCCCACTGAGTGTTCCTGCCTGAGTGTTCTCTCCTGGAAACGAGGCCAGAGGTCAAAGGTGTGTGGGACCTTGACCGTGAAGTGCCCACACTTCCTCACCCCTCAGAAGCCTACCCAAATTCTAAACTAAAAGAGAGCCCAGGTTTAATTAATCATCACCTGTTTGTGGCAAAGCCCCAAAGCCAGACCTGCAGACTTGCTCCTGCCCTCGTGCTGGCTGTGCCCGGCGCCCTCTGCCCCATCCCTGCAGCTCCCCAGGGAGGGCTGGCCATGGGGTCTGGAGCTGCAGCCCGGAGGCAGGAGGACCTGCCAGGCAGCATGACAAGTAGTTCTCCCAGGCCAGGACACCAGGTCCTGGGAGGCAGAGTAAGAGAAACAGTCCCACCCACCCCTTTATGCTTGACTGAAGCACATGCCAGTTACTCCAGGGACGCGAACACTCAGGGGAACGTGAGTCGGAAGCAGCTGAGGCTCTCACTGATGAGGTGTGGGTGCCCCTCCTCTGAAATGTCAGCACATTCTGTCTCCTCCAGCCTCCCAGCCACTGTCCTCTCAGGACTTCATTCTTTCACACCTGGCCTTTGGTCATCACTTCCCCAGCCACGCACCCTTCAGATGGTCTGGAGTGATCTTCTGAATCACGACTTGAAGGTGGGACACCCCTTGCAATATTCTCAAACCCTCATGGCCCCACGGTCTGGCTGTGTCCCACCGTCCAGCCTCTGCTCCTGTTTCTCTTTCACCGCCTCTGCTTTAGCAGAATTGAACGTAGGTTCCAGGTGGGCGTGGCACGGGCTGCCCTTGCGTTCCCACAGCTGGGTCTTTTCTCCCAGTCTTTCTCTCTCCCTGGAAGACTCCCCTGCACACACAGCCCTCCTCATCCTACAAGTTCCTGATTAGGTTTCACTTCCTCCTCGAAACTCTCCTGCCTACCTTGCTCAGGGAGTCCCCGGCCCTGCTTTGTCATGGTTACCCTCACTCCCTTCTCACCTTCCCCGTCCAGCCTTAGAGGGCCGCCTGCATGGATAGGCTCCAGGTCGGCCACACCTCTCTGTCTTCTCTTGAAGTGTCTAGTGCATGCAGTGCCTTACTTAGAGCAGGCACTCAAATGATTGTCAGCCCTGGATGTATGACCTCAAGTTTCCTTTGATGCTGTTCAATTTCAAGGACACCCACCTTAATGGGGAAGAGTGGATTTAGGGGTAGCTGTAACCTAAGTCAGCAGATAAGCCAGCTGTTAACTGGAAGGTCCTCCATGCAGGGGAGAGAAGGGGTGGTGCTTATACTCTGAGCTGGGCCCTTGAAGTTATTTATTTCATTTGATCCTCACGACAACTTGATGGCAGGGAATAGTTCCTTTTATTCCTGCTTTTTATCAAATTCATGTGCAACTCAGGGTAAATCCTTTGTCAGTCCTAAGCTGGCAGTCTCTACCTTGGTCAGGTTTTCCAGGCCACAGCAAAAAGTTCTTGTGGAGTTTTATCTGGAGACTGTGACACATTGGCATTTCCTGCCTGGCATGTAGTTTTATCTGTTGCCGACTCAGCTGGCAGAACACCTGGCTGGCTCGAGGCCATGTCAGGGCTCATTTGGTCTGAGGAGGGCTGGCTGTCTCTGCCAGGTGCTTTCTGGGTCTTGAGTTCTGGCTTACCTGGCTGCAGAACCTGCTAAGAATAGGGTGAGGCTGGGCTTCTCACCTGATGCCTTTCTGCCTCAGAGCTCACTGCACCTGCATGCCCTGGCCTCTGCGGATGCCTAGCACCCTGAGGCTCATCACCAGAGCTGTCCCCTTCATGGACGCACAGAGCACCAGGCCCTGACATTCCCTCCCGCACACCTGAGAGTGCAGAGTCCACTGCACATAGTGACAAGTTGTCCCATATCCCTCTTGACTGGTGTGTGTCCTCTGATTTACTCTTGAGTGGCTGCTACCCCAGGAGCTGGCACCTCTATTGTCTCAGCTTATAGAGCCCAAGGTATCTCAAGAGAAGCTTGATCTTCAGCCTTAGTCCTGGGGCGTTTGCTCAGCTTCACTCTCAAGGTGATCAGATCTAGGCCTCAAAGAGCAGAAAGGTGATGTCTTTCCCCTTGTGGGAGAGACAGATCTGCATGGATGGATCCTTCCTTGGAAAAATGTCAAAGGCATGTGTAATAGTTAATAAGAGGGCAGGGTTAGGCGTCCTGACTCCAGTCTGATTCTATCGACAAATATTCAACAAATATTTATTGAAAGCTCTACCAGCCAAGGTTTCTGGTTGCAGACAACTGAAACTCACTCTGCTTAACTTGAGCAGAAAAATAATATACTGGAATTAAATCTGAAGCATCACAGAATCAATAGGCAGGCTGGAGAACTGAGCTCCAAAACAGGAAGGAGCCATGGGAAGTGGGGTGACAAAACCATTTGCTGTCTGTGCAGTAATCTCCCACTGGCCAGTGGGTTTGCTGTACCCCTAAGAGCTGTAGCTCCAGGTAGGGGCCCAGGTACCTAGGAAAGGAGGTCTCTTCCTTTGGCTTCCTTAGTGGGTGGGCATGCTCTGCCTCCTGCCGAGGCTCATGCAACTAGGAATGCCCCAGATGGGAAGGAATTCTGGGTGCTTGACAAGCCCCAAAATGACAGCTGTCCACTGCACAGGCACTTGGGGATTAAGCATTGTTTCTGGTCAGGCTCTGAGACACACAGATGGATAGGACATGCTTCTCGCCATGGCAGAACCCAAGGTGTGCGAGAGGTCGCTGTGTACGGGGGAGGGGGGGGTAAACTCTGGTCACCGAGGGAGCCACCGGGAGGGGCGCCTCACCACCGAAGGTTGACTCCCTGTGAGTGGACTCTGATGCCATTCACAGAGGCATGGACCATAGAGAAGGTAAGAGGCTTGAAGTGAAAGGTGACAATGTTGTTTTTCTGCCTAAATTCCCTGTGGCTTTGACCTGGGGAGCTGAAGGAAGAGGATGGGAAAGCTAGGCTGCGGCTAGTGCTGTCAAGAGACGGGAACCAGGTCCCAGGCTCTGGGGCCAGCCAGGGTCCGTGTGGGGCACAGGGCAGTGTTCCATGTCGAGTGGAAGATGAAACAAAAAAACTCGAGTCCCTATCCCCCTAAATGTGTTCCCGGGCCCTGGTGCGCACTCGGCCTTCACTCAGCAGCTCCCGGAGAGTGCCTGCAGGTGAAGGAGGTGCCGTGGTGTGCACAGGGGCACCAGGCCCCGGCTGCAGCATAGGAGTGAGCGCCCCCGTCCACCGAGCTCCAGCCTCGTGTGTGGTCCCCTCCCTCCTGGAGCAGGGGGCAGTGGGAAGTCACCAGCCTGCCCCGCACAGGCCCTGAGCCCGCCTGGGCCTATTCTCTTCTCCCTCGGGAGGGAGACACCCCAGGCCAGCAGCAGTGATGCGCCGTGTTCATCCCCTTCGTCTCCCACTAGGTGACACAGCTGAGCGTGGAGATGACTGCCCTGAAGGAGGAGAGAGACCGGCTCAGAGTGACATCTGAGGACAAGGAACCAAAGGAGCAGCTTCAGAAGGCCATCAGGGACCGAGATGAGGCCATCGCCAAGTGAGTGGGCACGACTTGTTTAACTTTAACTGCAGGTATTAGTAAATAACACGAGAATGTGCTCAGTCTTAGGTGTTAAATCATACAGAAGAATATAAAACTCAAAGAGTTTCCCTGCTACTCGAAATTTCTCACTCCCCATCCCATTCTTCCCACACAGACACTACTGTTAAAAGTCGGGTATGCATTTTTTGCAGGTTTTTTACATATGTGTATGCAGGAGTATATGCAGTACAGTTTTTGTGGACTTTTTAAAAAATTAGTGAGATGATGCTCTCTACATGGGTTTTTTTGTTGTTGTTTGTTTTCACTTATATCTCAGCATTCCAGTTTAGTTATGCGTGCTCAGTTGCTTCAGTCGTGTTCGACTCTTTTCAACCCCATAGACTGGAGCCCACCAGGCTGCTCTGTCCATGGAATGCTCCAGGCAAGAATACTGGAGTGGGCCAATCTCATTTTATATATACACACACACACATAATTTTTGTTGTTTTTGTTTTGCTATTCATCATAGACATTTTCAAGCATACACAAAAGTAGAAAACATAAGACGAATTCCGACCTACCTACCTTTCAGTTTCAACGCTGATGAACAGCGTGGCCAGTGTAGTTTCACCTGTAGCCGTCCATTTCTTCCCCCTCCCCTTCTGGACCATGTTAAGGTGGATCATGAGACGTATCATCTCATCCATAAACATTTTCACAGAAATCTCTACCAGAGAAAGACTCTTTATTGTAAAACACACACCAGAAATATCACACATGAAAAACTTCAATTTCTTAATATCATCTAGTATGCAGTGTTCATATTTCCCCAGTTGTCCCATAAATGTCTTTTTATACTTGATAAGAATCAGATGCCAAAGTCCAGCATACTCTGTTTAGTTGTTATGTCCCAACAGGTTGTAACTCTTCCCCCTGTCTTTTTTTTTGATTTGCATTTACTGAAGAAACTGGCTCTTTTTAATGCATAGTTTTCCTACATTCTGAGTTTGACTGCATCCCCAGAGTGTCACTGAACATTTTTCTTTGTCTTTGTTAATTTCTAGTAAACTGGGTCATTTTTAAATAATGTTTTGGGCTTTCTCTGGCAGAGAAGAAATGCATAAATGCGTTCTTGTACATTCAAAACATTTCTCAGTACAAAGGCAAAGACCATATTTACTTCCCATCCTCCTGAAAATTATCTTTGTCACACATTCAATCTGTCCTGTTTATTGAATCTAAGGAGATAAAGGGTACTAAAATTGTATCTGCTTTGCAGGCTTTATAACACATTAATAACAATATTTGTGCATCACTTTACTGCTTACAAAGCATCCTTTAATCCTAGCCACAGCAAGAAGTAGAGCTTTTTAATACCAATTTTACAGATGAGGGTGTTTCCCCAGGATCACAGCCAGTGCTGATCACTGGCCTTCACCTCAGTCTCAGGCTCCTTTGCCCTTACCTCAGGGCTACTTGGCAGAAAGCTAAAAGGAGCTTATTTAAAAGAATTTGTAAATAGATACTATTCGACTTTTTTAAGAAGTAATGTGACATTTTAATTTCTGACTTTAAAATTCCACACATCTTCCCCTTTTCATTTTCATATACCATTGTACCCTCCCTTCTGCTCTCTTCAGTAATTTCCATCATTTCCATTTTGGTTTTACATTTGGGTCCCCTTTTCTGTCTGGTCAGAATCTCCTATCAAGTTGTCCTTCAATTTCCAGTTCATTTTGGAATTATCCTCGGTTAGAATCACAAACCTACGCTATCTTTGCCATTCCTTATGGTTGTAGTTCAGCTCAGTCGTGTCCGACTCTTTGCAACCCCATGAACTGCAGCACACCAGGCCTCCCTGTTCACCACCAACTCCCGGAGTTTACTCAAACTCATGTCTATTAAGTCGGTGATGCCTTCCAACCATCTTATTCTCTGTCATCCCCTTCTCCTGCCCTCAGTCTTTCCCAGCATCAGGGTCTTTTCCAATGAGTCAACTCTTCACATGAGGTGGCCAAAGTATTGGCGTTTCAGCTTCAGCGTCAGTCCTTCCAATGAATATTCAGGAGTGATTTCCTTTAGCATGGACTGGTTGGATCTCCTTGCAGTCCAAGGGACTCTCAAGAGTCTTCTCCAACACCACAGTTCAAAAGCATCAATTCTTCGGCACTCAGCTTTCTTCACGGTCTGACTCTCACATCCATACGTGACCACTGGAAAAACCATAGCCTTGACTAGACGGAACTTTGTTGGCAAAGTAATGTCTCTGCTTTTGAATATGCTATCTAGGTTGGTCATAACTTTCCTTCCAAGGAGTAAGCGTCTTTTAATTTCATGGCGGCAATCACCATCTACAGTGATTTTGGAGCCCAAAAAAATAAAGTCTGACACTGTTTCCACTGTTTCCCCATCTATTTCCCATGAAGTGATGGGACCAGATGGAAAAACCATAGCTTTGACTATATAGACCTTTGTCAGCAAAGGAATGTCTCTGCTTTTTAATATGCTGTCTAGGTTTGTCATAGCTTTTCTTCCAAGGAGCAAGAATCTTTTAATTTCATGACTTCAGTCACCATCTGCAGTGATTTTGGAGCCCAAGAAAATTAAGTCTGTCACTGTTTCCATTGTTTCCCCAACTATTTGCCATGAAATGATGGGACCGGATGCCATAATCTTTGGTTTTTGAATGTTGAGTTTTAAGCCAGCTTTTTCACTCTTCTCTTTCACCTTCATCAAGAGGCTCTTTAGTTCCTCTTCACTTTCTGCCATAAGGATGGTGTCATCTGCATCTGAGTTTATTGATATTTCTCCCAGCAATCTTGATTCCAGCTTGTGCTTCATCCAGCCTGACATTTCTCATGATGTACTCTGCATATAAGTTAAATAAGCAGGGTGACAATTTACAGCCTTGATGTACTCCTTTCCTAATTTGGAACCAGTCCATTGTTCCATGTCCGGTTCTAACTGTTGCTTCTTGACCTGCATACAGGTTTCACAGGAGGCAGGTAAGGTGGCCTGGTATTCCCATCTCTCGAAGTATTTTCCACAGGTTGCTGCTATCCATACAGTCAAAGGCTTTAGTGTAGTCAATGAAGCAGAAGTAGATGTTTTTCTGGAACTCTCTTGCTTTCTCTGTGATCCAACGGATGTTGGCAATTTTATCTCTGGTTCCTCTGCCTTTTCTAAATCCAGCTTGAACATCTGGAAGTTCATGATTCATGCACTGTTGAAGCCTGGCTTGGAGAGTTTTGAGCATTATTTTGTTAGTGTGTGAGATGAGCGCAATTGTATGGTAGTTTGAACATTCTTGGGCATTGCCTTTTTGGGGGATTGGAATGAAAACTGACCTTTTCCAGTCCTGTGGCCACTGCTGCGTTTTCCAAATTTGCTGGCATATTGAGTACAGCACTTTCACAGCATCATCATCTAGGATTTGAAATAGCTCAACTGAAATTCCATCACCTCCACTAGCTTTGTTCATAGTGATGCTTCCTAAGGCCCACTTGACTTTGCACTCCAAGATGTCTGGCTCTAGGTGAGTGATTACACTATCCTGATTATCTGGGTCATTAAGATCTTTTTTGTATAGTTCTTCTTTGTATTCTTCCCACCTCTTCTTAATATCTTCTGCTTGTGTTAGGTCCATACCATTTCTGTCCATTGTGCCCATCTTTGCATAAAATGTTCCCTTGGTGTCTCTAATTTTCTTGAAGAGATCTCTAGTCTTTCCCACTCTATTATTTTCCTCTATTTCTTTGTATTGTTCACTTAGGAAGGCTTTCTTTATCTCTCCTTGCTATGCTTTGGAAGTCTGCATTTGGATGGGTTTATCTTTCCTTTTCTCCTTTGCCTTTCGCTTCTCTTTTCTCAGCTATTTGCAAGGCCTCCTCAGACAACCAGTTTGCCTTTTTGCATTTCTTCTTCTTGGGGATGGTTTTGATCACCACCTCCTGTACAATGTTATGAACCTCTGTCCATAGTTCTTCAGGCCCTCTATCAGATCTAATCCCTGGAACCTGTTTGTCACTTCCACTGTAAGGGACTTGATTTAGGTCGTACCTTAATGGCCCAGTGGTTTTCCCTGTTTTTTCAATTTAAGTCTGAATTTTGCAATAAGGAGTTCATGATCTGAGCCACAGTCAGCCCCTGGTCTTGTTTTTGCTGACTGTATAGTTTCTCCATCTTTGACTGCACAGAACGTAATCAGTCTGATTTCGGTATTGACCATCTGGTGATATCCATGTGTAGCATCGTCTCTTGTGTTGTTGAATAGCGGTGTGGTATTTTGGAGTGAGACCATACTATTACGAATAACAAAGCGTGAAATTGTGTCAAACAATTAGGGAATAAAATGGTAAAATTAGGGTGCTAATTGTAGAAGCCCAGTAAGTTAGAAGTAGAGTCTGGTTTGTCAGCTTCTCTCAGCTAGAGAAACAAGAGAGCTAGCCATCAGGCTCTGACCACCCTCTGCCATCTGCACAGGAGGTGTGGGATACAGCCAGAGAAAGTGCCAGGGTGTAGGAGAGCAGAAGAAACAAGTTGTCCAGTCCCCTCCATTAAAATGAGTGCACCTAGCTCCAACACCTGGGTGACAGGAAATTACAAGTCTCCATGGAACCTTGAAATGCATGCCCTTGCCTGCTGCCCTCGACGGAGGCCGAGTCAGCCTCCTGGGGTCTGACTGAACAGATTAGTGAGTTTTCCCTCCTGAGTAGGAAGGGTTTTGGAGTGAGGCCCTGTCCTTCCTGGCCCTGCCTTTGGAGTGTTAGATCACTCCAGGAGGGCTCTTCTTCTGTCCCTCACAAATGAAGTTCTGGGTATACAGAATTCAGACGAGACCTAAGGAATCATGGAAGTGTGGGGCAACCATACATTTGTGTAGGGCCGAGGATCCCAGAGACGGGGGAGCCTGGTGGGCTGCCGTCTATGGGGTCGCACAAAGTCGGACATGACTGACGCGACATAGCGGCAGAAGAGTTTTATATACATGTCTCTGATCTTGGCTGCATTTTAGAATTTTCCCCGCCCCCAACCCCAGGGCCCTCTCCAGAACAATTCTTCAGGCCCCAAACCTCTGGGTTTGGGGCAGCTCCTACCCCATGATTCTAATATGCAATAAGGGTGAGAGTCGCCCCCAAGAAGAATAATTTCCCTCTCTTCACTGGACAGCAAAAACCTTAAGGTGTTCAGAAAAGTTAACAGTTCTATCTCCTTGCAGGTGAAAGGTCCTCAGTGAAAAGAAATCCCGGGGTGGCATCTGCCTTACACAGGCAGAGGGCTCAGTTGCTAGTGGTTTCAAGGAATTCGCCTAACCCTTTGAAATATTCCTTTTTAAAACTGATTAATGTATTGTTCAGGGGCTTCTACAGCTTTAAGTTTTCCTTGTTTTGTACTTTCTCATGAATAAGCTCCAAGATGCCCTAGTGAGGAAACGTTCCGAGGATGCCGTCCCAGGCTGTGACTGTCACCTAGGCCCCCAAGGTGGGCCCAGCTCGAGGGCTTTCCGGAAGGAAAGGGTTCCCCTCTGTGCCCGGCGGGCCGCAGCTGCCCCTGGACCTGTGCCCCTCCGGCAGCGGCGTTAGTCAGCACATTCCGGAGTCTTCAGGCTGCTCGTGGCGCCACCTGCCGGGAGACGCCTGTAAGCTCAGGAGGCTTCCCTGCCGCGGGGCGCCGGGGGTTTGCGCTGACTTTCCAGGACCGTGGGGTGGGCCCGCCGGGCGTCCGTGGCAACCGGCGCCAGGCCAGGATTTCCGTCTCTCGCGACCAGCCAATGGTAGCAGCCGTGACGCTTGCGGCGCTTGAGACACCGGCGCTCATTGGCCAGGCTCGGCTCCTGTCCAGGCAGCTGCAGTGCGGGTGGGCGGACCCTCTGCGAGCGGCCCGGAGAGTCCGGGATGGGTGGGTGGGGCGCCGGCACTGAGCCCCGGGGTGTCAAGGGAGGTGACCAACTACCCGGTGGACTTGAGGCCACAGAGGAAGTGCTGGTCGCGCGGTAGCCCGAACGGTTCACCCCAACTGCCTTCTGGTTGAGCTTGGCTTTGACGGGGGCTGGGCAGCCTCTGAGGGTGGGTCCTCACAAGGCCATGCGCATTGGTCTAAGGCCCTGGGTGATGAGAGCCGTCTTAGTTTTTGCCTTTTCATGTGAAAGGTATCAGTCCCTGAAAGGCTAAATACTCATTTGGCAGCAGGACAACCACTGCCATCTTATAGAAGGTACCCAGCTAAAGCTCTGCTACTTTATTCCCATTACCTGGCGTCCCTCCAAAGTTACCTTTTGCATTGAACCACCATGGTTTAGGAATGCTGGGGAAGGTGAACAAAGTATGTAAAACACATCAAAATGTGAAAATACAAAATGCAGAAGTGTGGGAGCAATTACTCATCAAATAGTCATCATCCCAAGAGAACCAAGTAGACATTTTTGGGTGTGACCTTCAAATATACACTGGCAGGTTTTCTTGTACAAAGCTAGTATCATATGTGACCTTGTCTCTTGGTTCTTTTTTACACTCAGCATAAATCACGAGTGTTTCCCCACTGTCAGTAAATATTCAACATTGTGGTTGTTACTGGGAGGTGACTGTATTCCATCATATAATCTCCCACCTGTCCCCTAATTGGCTACAGTGATTAGCTGAGCTGTGCAGCACTGTGTGGCTGCCAGTGCACACACCCTCAAAAGAGGGGGTTGCTAGTATAAAGGGGGCACCAATGGGTTAAGTCCAACTTCCATGGGGACTGATCTTTTGGGGGAAAGATGAAGGCAGCAGCCCCTTAGTGCTGTGAGAGGTCTTTGATCTCTGGGTTCCAATCCTGATTTAAGTATCCTCTGTTAATCACTTTAAGATGGTGGTCAGATAATCCTTTCACCTACAGCTTGTTTATGAAAGTTGAGAAAATGTGTATGAAAGCATGTTGCACAACTTTCCAGTCCTCTAGAAGTAACACTGTAGTTACAGTTAGTTTGTTGTGAGCCTGGGGTCAGAGACTGTTTCCTTATCCCGTGGATGCCAGGTGCCCCGGGCAGAGGACCTGATGCTCTGGCACAGGGTGTCTGCGCTCACCCCGGCCTGTGTGTTTCCAGGAAGAACGCTGTGGAGCTGGAACTCGCCAAGTGCAAGATGGACATGATGTCGCTCAACAGCCAGCTGCTGGATGCCATTCAGCAGAAACTGAACCTCTCACAGCAGCTTGAGGCTTGGCAGGTAAAGGAGTCTGTGAACCCAGGCTGAGTGTAAGGATGGGTTTGTTACTGGAGGGTCCCATGTGTGCAGGTGAGCAGTGATTCGTCTTCACTGGGTGAGAGTCAGGGTTCCAGGCCCCAGGCCCTGAGTGCCTGGAGGAAGCTGCTCTCAAGAGCGAGGAACCCGGCTGTGCCGACCTCCAGGCTTGAACAGGGGCCTCCTTCAGCCGCTTGCCTTGGCTTTGATACTGCTGTCAACGCTGAGGGCCCAGGAAGCCCTGTGTAACTGACTGGAAATTCATTACTGGATGCATGTCATTCCGACACCCTTGGGTTGTTAGTGGCCGCTGCTCCTCCCTTTACTCAGAGGCCAGCTTCCTTCTTCCACAGAGCACCGTCCTGGCGCAGGTCTGGGGAAAGTGAGTCAGTGTGTCTGTCTCTGGCACCACGGGTGTCAGAGTCCAGTCAGCCTGCCCTGTCCCAGGCCCTGACGCGCTCCCCACTGGGCCAGGGCCACGACTTGCTTTTTGTTAATGAGATTGCTGCTGCTGCTAAGTCACTTCAGTCGTGTCCGACTCTGTGCAACCCCATAGACGGCAGCCCACCAGGCCCCACCGACCCTGGGATTCTCCAGGCAAGAACACTGGAGTGGGTTGCCATTTCCTCCTCCAATGCATGAAAGTGAAAAGTGAAAGTGAAGTTGCCTAGTCGTGTCCGACTCTTAGCAACCCCATGGACTGCAGCCCACCGGGCTCCTCCACCCATGGGATTTTCTAGGCAAGAGTACTGGAGTGGGTTGCCATTGCCTTCTCCGTTAATGAGATTAGGGAAGTACAATTTCAGGATATGGGTGTAACCATTCACGTTTCTCCCCAAGAAATCCTAACTGGACAGATGAAAAGACCCCTGCAGCTTTCCGAGGCAAGCCCCTCGCGGGGGGGCAGCTTACAAGTGACTGTTCCTGCAGGGCCCTGCCCGGCTGGCTGCAGGCACGCCAGGGTCCCCCCACCCCAAGAGCTGTTCCCTGCCTCCCAGACCGCCGTGTCCTGGCTCACTGCGTCTGTTCTTCTCTTTTCTCTCGGCTACAGTTTGCTTCCTCAGGGCTTTTTACTATCTGGCTCCTTTGGTTTCTGATCTAGTGGCCTTTCTCAGTTCCCGTATCAACAGCTTTAGTTATACACCCCTCCTGCCTTTGAGGTGAGCTCAAGCCCTCATCCCCTCACCTCTCCCCTCCTGCCATCACGGTCCCGCCCCGCTGCCTCCCTCGTGGTCACCATGTCGTGTGTCGGTGCGGCATCATCTCATCCAGTGTGCCATGCCATCGCTCCCCGGCCTCCCGCTCCCTCCACCGTCACGTCCATGAGCGCGGCAGCACGTGGCCCGGTCCTGACAGGCTGACCCGGCCAACGCTGGTTTCTTGGTTCCACCTCCTCACAAGGGGGCTGTTTTATGGATGTGACCCAGCATGGAGTTAACAAGCAGCTTGTGTGTGTATCAAGTTATGACGTGATAGATTTCATGGAATTCTTTTGCTGAATCTTACAGTATAAAAAAACGCAGTTTGCAGTGTATCAGAAAAAACACTGGCAGCTTTGAAAGGGTTTCTCTCTGAAGGACCTTGTGACGTTCCTGAAGTTGCATTTAATGTAGGTCTTATGGCGCGCATCCCAGGAACAGAGCACTGGGCTGAGGATTTGACAGTGGAACCTTCAGAGTGAGGACCGTGTCACTTGACGAGAAGGGGGTGTAGGTGGGAAGTTGTATGTGAAGAAGGGGCAGGGAGGAAGGCAGCAGAGTGGGACGTGAGTGAGGGGTCTGCCCGCCGCCACCTGGTGACACACTCAGGAAACTTACAAAGACATCTGAGTGACCGCAAGCTTAGGTGAGTGTGTGGGAGGTGATGGACAAGCTGGTCAGCCAGCGGCCCAGCCGGCCCACTTCCTGTGCTCACCGAGGGCGCGGCTGCTCCGGCCTCAGGAGCACCCGCCCCGCGCAGCCTCCACATCTGTGCATGTGGACGCACACTCTGGCGTTTAGCCCGCGGCTCAGTCTTTTCACCAGGACATCCCAGAGCCCACCCTCCCCACCAGCTTTAGGGTAAAGCAGCCGGGTAGATGCTTGTGTTTCTGGCTGATGTTACTAGAGACAGGGCTGCTTGTTTCTAAACCAGGACTTTTCATGGTCTGTTAGCGGCTCTGTCCTGCACAGACTCAGTCCAGTGAGGAGAGCGGAGCCGCTCTGTCCAGCTGCCGTGGGGTAAGAGCTGGTTCTGTGAGGCAAAGTCAGGGTGGAGGGAACATCTCCTCTGCAGTTAGCTCGCCGGAGGGGGAGACGCGGCGACCTCACTGAGGAAGTGCCGAGGCTGGAGCGTGACAAACCTCGAACATGGCGACGCCCCAAGCCTCCACCAAACAGGGGCCCATCCGTGGGGGCTGAGCGTGGATGGTGGTCGGCGAGGACGCACCAGGGAGCCTCGATCTTGCACACGGGCCTGCCAGGGGCGCATGGGCGCCAGCAGCTCAGGCTGGCAGGAGTCTGAAAGGGGGCAGAGAGGCGAGAAAAGCCCCGAGGCCAGGCTGTGAGGCTGGAGGGCTGGTGGTGGCCTCAGCCACCCTGGGGCTGCAGGAGGGGGACCAAGTGAGAAGGGAGCACTCAGCCCGAGACACACAGGAAGCAGGGTCGAGGGGGCTGCCCACAGGCTGAGCAGGGCTGGGGGCGACAGACAGGCACCAGCGGCGGCTGCTCCCGGGGCCACAGGGACACAGCTGGTCCCGGGTCAGCCCGGGAGTAACACCGCGCAGCCAGCCAAGCCCGGGGAGACCAGGAGGGCGGGCTGCCGCGGCCGCGCGGTGCTTCTTGGTCTCGGGTCAGGGCAGCCGTGGCTGCAGCCGCTCGCTCACGTCCCTGCCATCCTCTCCTCTCGTGCTGCCCCGCTCTGCCGCCTCCCCAGCCCATCCGCGCCAGGTCAGCGTCCTCACCCCACCCGTCTGCCCGCAGGATGACATGCACAGGGTCATTGACCGGCAGCTGATGGACTCGCACCTGAAGGAACGGAGCCGGCCTCCCGCCGCCCTCTCCCGGGCCCCGGGTCTGGGGCGTGGGGACGAGCCCAGCACCGCCGAAGGCAAACGGCTCTTCTCGTTCTTCAGGAAGATTTAAACCGGGAGGAGTCAGGCCAGCAAGGACAGGCACACTGACGCCGACTCAAATGGGGGCGTGGGCCGGGCCCCAGGGCAGCACGTGTGCCCGCCGGTCCTGCCGCGCTGGGCCCGGCTCAGCGGCCGCACTGCCCACTTGCCCGAGGGCCGCATCCTCGGGAGGCCCCGCCGCCTCTGAAGGCGGCTCTCACCGGGGCGGCCCGAGCTGCGTCCCTACTGCCGGGCCCGTCCTGGGGTCCACCACTGCGGAGCAGGGCTCAGGCTGCTTCCAGAGCGGCTGCCGTGCCCGGCTCCAGGCACTACTGCCCTTGAGCGGGGAGAGAAGTGGAGGCCTGCTCTGTGCACCGAGGCCCTGGCTGCTCGCCATGGGGGCCTCATCCTGCTGGGCACCAGGCCCAGGCCTGGATCCCGTCCTCCCACAGCCCCAGCCCAGGAGGCGGCCCCTCACCCACGTGCATGCACCTCCATGCCCCGGCCTGTGGGCCTGACAGCTGGCTCTTCGGCCACAGCGGGCCTGGCCACGGCTGAGGCCGTCCCCAGCCTCAGAGGAAGCTGCCTCCCCGCGCTCTGTTGCAGGCCTTCTTCCTCGGCAGGGCCCTCTGCAGGCTCAGCCCTCTCCCCTTCCTGGCGCCGGGCAGAGGGCATTACAGCCCCCCCACATACCCAAGTTCTCGGCTCAGCCACAGGACGGCTCCAAAGGGGTCTGCGCTCAGCCACGCCGCCAGGCAGCATCAGCTCCACAGGGTGGACGCCTCCAGAAACTGCCCACCAGGCCCACGGAAGGTCACCCCAGCGACCTCCCACTCCTGCTCGTCCTCAGCAACTGCTTCACCTTCTCTGCTGAGGCCCCAACTCGGGACTCAGAGGCACCGGGCTGAGGCCACCCTCAAGCTGCTTTACAAGGATCATCTTCCTCCCTCACGGGGAAAGCACAGCAGGGATGAGTGGAAAGAATGTACCTACAGATATGTACAGACACAGTGCTGTACAGACAGTGCTGTAATTTTGTATGTAGCAACCATGTAAATACATGTATGGATTTTATAATATACATATTATATATGAATCTATAAAGGCATATTTTTAGAAAAACAGCACACCACTGCTTCTTTTGAAAATAGTCTAAGAATAAAATGAATTTCTACAGAGCTTCCCGCCTCAGTCACTGGGTACCTGGGTGGTGTCTGGGCAGAAGGCAGAGTATAATCTCTATCCGCTGGCTGGTTATGCAAAGGCAGAGTCCTCCACGCACCTGGGAGGTCACCTCATATGTTGGTACCAAGTCAGTGGATTCAGCCAGGAAGAGGCGCGCACCCCCCTCCACCCGGAGAGTGAAGGCAGGCATCAGTGACAGCTGTTTGGTGAGCTGTGACCCAAGGTGCCACATCCACCCTGGCCCTGGGCTCTTGGCCAGCACTACAGCTGCCTGGCTGCAGGCACCAGGCCCCAGCAGCGCCGCTGACCAAGCCCCAGGCAGACCCAACAGCTCAGCAGAAACCTCGAGGTAGAAAGAAGTCGCTATAGGCACATCCTTCCAGAAGGAGAAACAGGGCGCTTCCCCTGGTGTCTCAGCGTGTCAGAAGGGGGAGCTCAACCTGGACCCACCTTTCACGGACAGAGCCACTCTGGCTTCTGAAAGTTTCCCCGGGGCCTCAACGGACACCTGTGCGGGACTCAGAACAGACAAGGGCTGGACCCAACGGGTGGGGAGCAGCCAGGCCCACCCGGAGCACAGCTGGAGGAGAGCAAATAGACCCTGCAAGAAAATTTGGCAGCTTGAACCTTTATTTTTAGTATTTTTTTTTTAAAAAGCATAATTAGAAACTTTCAATACAGAAATAATCCTAGCAAACCATTTAAAAGTGTTGTTGTTTGACAGGAAGTTCACATCAGGTCCACCAGGACGCTGGTCCAGCCCTGAGTCCCCCCACCCCCACCCCCCCATTCATGCGTGAGACACTCCGCGGACAGGCACGCTGCCATCACCGAATCTACCCCCACCTGGGTCTGGGTGTCTAGCAGCCGAAGCCACGGAGGCTTCTTGCCTGCTCTGGAAACTTGCAGGACGCCCCCCACTTATTGCCTAAATCTGCGAGCTCTGCCACACCTGCGTCACCTGAACGCTCAGGGCTGAGCCCTGATTCTCCACGTCCTCCGGGGACCTGGGGTGGCTGGGACAGTCCTGAAGACTGAGACGGCGCTGTGGCCCCGCGCACCCAACCCGACAGCTGCCTACTGCCAGCCCCCAGCCCCGCAGCACCCCCACCTCGTCCCGTGGCTCCAGAGTGAGGAAGGCCTGTCACCCCGAAACACGGGCTTTCGGCAGTCTGGGGGGAAGTGGAGAGACAGGTCAGACGAAACCCCCAGTTTTTATTGATTAAAAACCCATCAACAGTGACATGGGAAATCTGCAGTGAATCTGTGATGTGATTGTCCAATCAGGGCTTGACCTGGAAATCTCCTAGAAAAGGAAATCTAGTAAAACACATCATGGTGCCGAAATAAATTATTCCCAGGTTACATGATCTTTTAAGGGAAAGGTGAGTGTCGAGGGGGAGAGGGGGTGACCATAATCAAGTGCAGAAGACCCTGATCGTTCCTCCAAGGGGAGTCACGGCTGGCGCCCAGCCCAGGCGGCCATTCCCTACCACCCGCCAAGAAATTCTCATGCTGTCTTTGTACTAAAACAGTCCCATTACGGACCCAAGGCTGCCTACATCCAGCTCAGAGGCACCATCCCCAGGGCCCAGTGGCCCAACACCCACTCCCCCACACTGAGGGGTGCCAGGTGCTCATCAGAGACCCGGGACTCCAAGGGAGGCCCCTCCTTTCCCACCAACAAATGGCCAGGAGCCCAGCTCCACGGCGACAGGAAGCCATTCATTTTTTCTAAAAACACTGGACCCAGAGTGGGGAGGCCGCAACTTTTGCTGCTGTGCCAACCAAGCCTCAGGAAGAGAAAAAAAAAAGTATGAGGAACTTAATTCATTTGATTTGGCTTCACTTTTATCTGTTAAAATGACACTCCTTAGCAGCACCCCCACTGGCAAGCCCATCTGTGCACAAACACACCCCTACCTTTCTGTTGGAACCCAAACAGGTTGGTATATCTAAGTCAGATGCCACGGCTCCCCTGGGTTGTAGCTGAGGCGTCTGGAAGGCAGGACAAGAAATTTGTGGGCCAAAGGGCAGGAGTGATCTCTCCTCTGGAAGCGAAGGGCCAGACCTCCAGGAGACCCTGGGGCCCACCTCAAGGCGGGATCCCCAGCTGCCGGAGCGGTGACGGGGCAGGATGGGGGCCGGCCCTCCACGCGGGGGAGACGCTGATGCCGGTGAGAGAGAACGAGTCCCGTGGAGCCCACGGCACCAGCCCAGGTTGGCAAAAGGTACGTGTTCTAGAACGTGATCCTGTCCTCTCCGGAAGCTGCTGGCGGTAAGTCGGGTTGGGGTGGGGAGGGGAGGGGGTGTCGCAGCAGGCTGGCACGAAGGAGGCAAGAGCCGGATGGGGACGAGGGCGGCGCGCTGGTTAAAGCGATATACACTATGTACAGACTCCGGTTAATCAGTCCGCTCGGCTGGCAGCGTCCTCACCAGCCCGGGCACTCGGCCAGGGGACAGGGGCGCCGGAAGGGAAGGGCAGGCCGTCTCACACCTTCTTGGCACTCGAGAGGGGGGAGGAAGTCCCGACGGCACCTCCCGGTACAAAAACGTGGAGAGAATTCTTTAAATAACGGCACGGAACTGAGACTGTCCCCCAGGAGAGGAGCCCCCGGCCAGGGGCGGAGGGGCACGGCAGCAGCGCAGTCTCTGCAATGGGCTGGGGGCATTAGCAGCAGCGTTTCTTCCGTTTACTGTTCTTCGTGAGCTTCACCACGTCGTTCTGTTGCTGCTGCTGCTGTTTCGCTAGGTTGTCCTTCTTTGCCCGGAGGACCAGCTCTGTGATGCAGTTGAACATCTGTGAGGGTGAAGGAGGCAGGGCGGCCTCAGACCGGGGAGGAGACCCTGTCACAGCTGCACCCCCCACCCCCACTGTGCTGGTCAGCGTGGCCTCTCCCGCCTCCCTGGGCCCAGCCTTCCAGTCCACTGGGGGCTGTTTCTGTACTTCTGTCTTCAAGCCCCATCTAGAAGGCGATGCTACAGAAGTCAGAAAGGAAAAGCATCAAAGACCTCTGAGCTGTGTCTCAGGGAAGTCAGCCTCAGGGATTTTCCAGCCTTTCTGTGAAAGGATAGAGAGCTCCTTTCCTTCAGCTGACACCTCGGACAGCACAGATAAAGGTGCCCCTGAACTGGTGACGAACCAGAAGCAGCCAGAGTCTGCCCACTCCACACTACCTCACCGCACATCCGACTGAGAACCTTCCCCAGACCACCCAGGACCACCTCCAGCTCCCTCCACTCCTGGGGAAGGAATCAAGTACAACCTAGGGAGCAGGGCTCACCCCACCCCAACCTACACGAGAATGGGGGAGCCTGGAAAGGGCTCAGGGCCCCACCGCTGGCCCTGCCGCAGGCCCCTCGGGGAAAAGCCCACAGTGTGACCCCAGCCAGACGCAGGGGCCCAGGGTCCCCACTGCTGGGTGGCTTGTGTCCCAGGACGCAGAGTAGATCAGCCCCCTGGACCTCTGGGCTCCAACCCCACGGGCAGGACCTTCCCGAAAGCTCCCAAGCACTTCTAGCAGCCCTGGCACATGTGGTACTCGGCCCGCCTGGGGTGTACTCGGGGCCGGCCTCGACACCCACCACAGCTCTGGAGGCCACAGCAAAGCAAGCTGCTCTGCAGGCCAAGGCCCAGGGAAAGAAAGCCAGAGAGCAGAGCGGGGAGAGAGGGCAGTGGGGGGCGGGGAGGACCGAGCGGACGCGCGCTCGGCTCTGAGGGCAGGCCCACGTCTGAGGCAGCCTCTCCCTCAGGACTGCTGAGGTGTGAGGTGGCCACGGCAGGGAGATGCCCGGACGCGGAGCCTGGTGCACACAGCAGGTACTTGATCAGTGGCCGCTAAGACGATGCTGTCGACTACCGGCCCGGGCCAGCCAAGGCAGAGTGGGGAGCCGGGGTTGAGGTGGGGAGCGTGCCTGCGCTCCCAGCCCTTCCGGTGCGGGGGCCTCACCTCTTCCACGTTGACATTCTCCTTGGCGCTGGTCTCAAACAACTGGATCCCCATCTGCCCGGCGAACTTGTAGGCGTCTTCTGTCTCCACCACCTTGCGCTCGGGGTCGTCGTTCTTATTCCCCACTGGACAGCAAGGCAGAGTCAGCCCGGCCCCCGGCCTAGCCCCGCCCACCTGCCAACCCCGCCCCGGGCCGCCCCGCCCACCGGCCAGCCGCCTTACCTAGGATCCGGCACACGTCGTCACAGTTCTGGTTGATTTCATGAAGCCACCGCTTCACGTTGACGAAGGATTCGGCGCTGGTGACGTCGTAGACCACGATGACCCCGTGGGTCCCCCGATAATACCTGTGGGACCAGGGTCGGCGTCAGAGCTACGGCGTAAACAAGGGCAGCCCCTTCGCAGGACCCGCCGGCCCGCACCCGGGCAGCAGGTGGGGAGGGCAAGGGGCCGGTGCGTCCCCCCAGGCCCGGAGGCCTCAAGCTGACGTCGGGGCCTGGTCAGCACTGCCGCTGACCCTGCTCCCCGGGCGCAGTGCGTAGGGAGCGCCCCGCCCTGCGGGGTCAGCCAGATTGTTCAGAGGCAGCCGAAGGCATGAAACAAGTTCTTGTTTCCTTTTTCAAGTTCATGCAATGGGGCCTTCCCTGATGGTTCAGCGCGAGACTCCAAGTTCCCAGTGCAGGGGACCAGGGTTCGATCCCTGGTCAGGGAACTAGATCCCACCAGCAGCAACTACGACCTGACTGCTACAACTAAAGGTCTCCTGCGCCGCAACCAAGATCTGGCATAGCCAGGTAAATAAACACAAAAAGAAAATACTCAGGCAAGGTTTACATTCGACAGCATTATTATCACTGTGCTCTTTAACATCCAAGAAAGTTTTTCTGTCCTCAAATCTGTCTTAGTAAAATGCCATTTCAAGGACAGGCACCACTTGTGAGGCCTGCCAAGGTCTGTTCACACCCCAGTGGATGGGCGGGCACCTGCCATCCTGCCAATCCAGGCTTCAGGCAGGAGGGGCTGCCTCAAAAGTTCAGGGGGACAGACAGGAGCACAGGCCTCATGCTCCTCCAGAGAGCCAGCTCTGACCCAGCAGCCAACACGTCACCTCACCCGGTACGCAGAGACACTCACACACAGGGGCCTCTGAGAGGGAGGGGAAGACCCATGGCCCACAAGAGACGGGCTCACGGGTGGACAGAGGCCTCCTTGAGCCAGCCCGAAGCACCTCCACCTCTTGGGCCCACAGGACAGCAGGCCCCCCCAGGTGGCAGTCCTGAAGCAACACAGGCCCTGCAAGGACGGAGCCAGCCGGGCCGCACATGCACTGTGTTCTCAGCCACCCGCCCAGCAGCGCTCTGGCAGACTCCTCACAGCCCCATCCCGTAACAAAATCAACCAAGCTCCATCTCTGAAAGGCGGTGTGGACCTGGGAAGGTTACTGCACGCATCTCATGGCACCTTGGTTCCCTCAACTGTAAAATGGGGGTACCAGGATGTAACTCTGGGGGTGGCTGTATGACTAAGGCAATAATACATGTTTTCACAAGGGCCAGCTCTTTATCCGGAGAAGGCAATGGCACCCCACTCCAGTACTCTTGCCTGGAAAATCTCATGGACGGAGGAGCCTGGTAGGCTCCAGCCCATGGAGTCGCTAAGAGTCGGGCACGACTCAGCGACTTCACTTTCACTTTTCACTTTTATGCATTGGAGAAGGAAATGGCAACCCACTCTAGTATTCTTGCCTGGAGAATCCCAGGGACAGAGGAGCCTAGTGGGCTGCCGTCTATGGGGTCGCACAGAGTCGGACACGACTGAAGCAACTTAGCAGCAGCAGCAGCTCTTTATCATCACCATTAACAGTCCTTCAGTGACACCCCAGGCCCCAGACGCAGGCAGAGGAAAACCAAAGGCGGTGAGGGCGGCTCCTTTGGGCTGGCCACCAGGGCGGCGAGAGCCGCCCGCTCTCCACTCTGAGACCCCGCCTGACGTCCCCTGGGGCTTCGTCCACCCACAGCTCTGCTTTCCTGGGGACAAAGCCCTGCCCTGGGCAGCCCGAACAATCAAGCCATCCACGCGCTGCCCCCCTTCCCCCCAGATCATCACCTGGGTCCACCTGGGGGTCGCCCACCTGAGCAGGTGCAGGAGAGCAAGCCAGGAAATGGGGAGAGGAGGGAGACAACTGTCCCCTGCCAGCAACGGACATGAGAACAGCGCACTGTGCTCCCTAGCCCTCCTTTGTTGAAGACAACCAAAGATGCCGAGAATCTGCGGAGGGGGGACCAGCCTGGGGCATGGAGCTCGGGCACTGAGCCTGTCACTCCCCTGCTATCAGGCACCACATCCACGTGCCACAGCTTGGCTCTGTGCCAACATGACCGCGATGCTCTCCACTCACCCGCTACCACAGACAGGAGGCCACCACGTCACCGCTAGGACAGGAGGCTGGTGAAGGAGCTGCTGGAAGCCATGGCCCGGGCCGGGCCTTCCCTGCCTCGGCCTCTCCCACCACCACCTGACCCGCGCCCCTGGCCCCACCGCTCGGGGTCAGCGAACCCCAGCAGCCACAGGCAAGAATCGGTGAGGGGACAACAGGGTGCTCGTTCTCAGCAGGCGGACAGGATGCAGTTTTAGTTTCTCTTTTACAGCCCTGAATCAGAAAGGGCCACACTACTGCCCCCAGACTGCCCCACCCCTGACCTCTTCCCAGCTCCTTCCCTCAGCAACCACCCCCAGCCCCCCGGGTGCAGCGCACCCCTCCTCCAGCCTCCTGGGACAAACCCAGCTTGCCCTCAGGTGGCCGAGGAACTCCAGTCCCCCCAAAGGATGAAGGAGGCAGTTCACCCGCTTCCTGCTGCCCTGGAGGGAGCTGACCCCAGCCCGCTGCCCGGACTGGCGCATCTCTCGTGGCCACAGGCCCAGCGTTCTCAGCGGGTTTTAACCCTCAGGAGCCACCACAGCGTCTGCCGCTGGCTCAGGCCTGGTCCCTGAGGGTGGCGGCCAGCAGAGGGCGGGGCCGTGGATCCACTAAAGCGCGGGTCCCCAACCTCCGGGTCGTGGACCAGCACCTCCTGTCAGATCAGAGGCGGCATGAGATTAGAAATGAAGTGCACAGTAGATGCCACGTGCAGCACGTCCCTGCTGCTCCAGCGTTAGCTAAGCCTGTGCTCCCAACGCAGGAGGCCCGGGTTCAATCCCTGGTCGGGGAGCTCACATGCCACAACTGAGAGTTCGAATGCCGCAGTGAAGACCCAACACGGCCAAATAAATAAATAAATTAAAAAAATATGTCATGTGCTTGAACCATCCCCAGGCCACACACGTCCCCACCCCCAGACCGAGGAAGAACCGTCGTCCACGAAATTGGTTGCTGGTGCCAAAACGGCTGGGGGACAGCTGAGTTAAAGGCAAGAGTCTTGGCATAGGGCAGACCTCAACTCAACTCCTGCCTAACTGACCAAGCCAGGTCCCTCCACCCTCTGCGGGCCTCACTTTTCTTGTCCGTACATTGGAGAACCACAGGACTCTTTACCAGGATTAAACGAGATGAAGCAGCCACAGTCCTTGGCAACAGTCCTGGCCTAGAGGAGGACCCCTGGTCAGTGCCCACACCTCGCGACACCGACAAGAGGTCCTGGTCTCATTCAGGCCTGGGAGCTCGGGCGGCCCAGGCTCACGGCATCCGACTACCCCGGGAACCTTGACTCCAGCTGCCCCTCAGCTCAGGCCTTGCTGGCAGCCGCTGACACAAGGGGGCTCCTGCAGCTCATCAGGAGGTGGCTGCAGAGACCTGCCCTGCAGAGCCCCCGGGACTGGGGACCCACAGGCTCTCAGGAAGGTGTGGATCACGGCGCATGTGCGTGTCTCAGGGGTGGCCCAGTGACCAGACCCCCTCCTGCTCCAGGGTGGCTCAGGCTCCGGCCCCCGAGCCCCCTTCACCAGGGCTGCCCACCCACCGGTCACCCCCACCCCCCCAGCTGGCACCCCCGGGTTCCCCCGCACTCTCAGCCACCACCCTGGGGGCTCTTCACCCCCACACTTCACACCCCTGGGATGCAGGCAGCCCCGATGGGTGGCCAGCCTGGGGGCCGCCCGCCTCCACCTCACAGGGAGGAGAGGGAACTTGGTGGTGCCTCCCCGAGAGCCCCCTAACACAGGACCCGCTGGGGGAGGCAGAGGAGAGGCCAGGAGGAGCAGCAGCCACTCCAGGCTGAGCCCGGCTCCTACTCTGCACACACCCCTCAGAAGCTCCCCCATCCATAAAACCGGGGTGATGAGAACACCAACTGCAGGGAGCTCCACAGAATCTTCTATGTGAAGCCCAAGCACATGGGACCTCACATTAATGCAAACCCCAAAGACAAGCCCCCCAGGAAACCAAAGAGCGGAGACTTTAGGCAACTTGCCCAAGGTAACCCAGGGGGCAGAAATGTAAATTCCAAACTGCCTGCCTTCAAAGTCCTGTTCTTTCCCGGAACCTGTGCCAGTAACAGCCCAAGAACCGAGAGCCACTCCGCAGGACCCAGCACACAGTCTGGTGCTCCAGCCAGGCTTCCGCCCGTTTACAGCAGAGACGCGAAGGTCCTGCGGCAGCAAAGGAGGGCGACCCTCAGGGCGAGCTGGGTCTATTAGTCGCTCAGTCATGTCGGACTCTTTGTGACCCCATGGACTGTAACCCACCAGGCTCCTCTGTCCCTGGCATTTCACAGGCAAGAATACAGGAGTGGGTTGCCATTTCCTCCTCCAGGGCATCTTCCCAACCCAGGGACTGCACGAACCCAGGTCTCCTTCACTGCAGGCAGATTCTTTACCATCTGAGCCACCAGGGAAGACTCCAGGGTGTGCTGGGTCCCGTCAACAGCTTTGGGAGGCAGAGGAGGGGGCCGGCCAACAGCCTCCCACCTATCAGTGCTCCTTCCAGACCCCCAACAGAGAGACACCTCCTCCACGTCAGGGTGGTGACGGAGCTGGCACCTCCAGCAGGCGAGCTGACACTGAACAAGAGTACCCTCGCTGCCCGAGTATCTGACCTCCCGGCGAGGCCAGCACCAGCACTGTGACCCCATTTTAAAGACAAAGGAGGGACTTCCCTGGTGGTCCAGTGGTTAAGGCTCTGCCTTCCAATCTCGGGGACACGAGTTCAATCCCTGGTTGGGGAACTAAGATCCCATGGTACACGAAGCCCCAAGCACTGAGCCCGTGCTCCACAGAAGGGGAAGCCTGCACACCACAACCAAGACCCAGAGCAGGCAAAATAAATAAATACATAAATCTTTAAAAAATAAAAATAAAGACAAAGGAACCAGAGGTTCCGCTGACTGACACACACTGCCCTGCCAGCCCCAGAGGGAGGTGCAAGGCTACTACCCGCCACGGGCAAGACCGCACGCACCCCATCCGCTTCTCTGGTCTTCAAGGGGAAGAGCCGCACCTCGGCCAGGAGCGCACCTCCCCACAGCCTCGGGGGCGCCCAGAGCAATTTCCCAATGGCGGGGGCCGGGGGTCTGAGCGGAGGCGGGGGGCCTGAGTGGGGGTGGGTGGTCTAAGAGTGGGGAGGGGGTCAGAGCAGTCTGGGCTGGCCTGACTCACGTGGAGGTGATGGTGCGGAAGCGCTCTTGCCCAGCCGTGTCCCAGATCTGCAGCTTCACTTTCTCCCCGTTGATCTCCACAGTCCGAATCTTGAAATCTACTCCGATCGTGGTGATGTAACTGCCTGCACACACAGGGATGTTAGCACGGCCCAGGGCCGCCCTGGTCAGACTGCGTCCTCAACAGCCCAGGTGACCCTGGGCTCCACCCCGCCTGGCTCACTCCAAGTGCCTGGAGGACACAGCCCTGGACAAAAAAAAAAAGACTGAGCCCCAAGGTGAGGGCAGGAGACAGGATACAATGAAACAAAGTGATAAAGAAGACAATTTCAAGAGCAATGAAGCTATCAAGGAAATAAGAGAAGAGGCCATGATTTCAACAGGAAATGCTCCACCAGAGTGGCCCGGGAACCATGGGGGACCACGACACACTCTGGGTTTCTCTTTTCTACTCCATTCCAAACATTTTAAGCAACCCACAAAATTAACTTTCTAAAACATAAACAAGTCATATACACTCTGTTATATACAAAATAGATAACTAACAAGGACCTACTGTATAGCACAGGGAATTCTACTCAGTACTCTGCAATAGCCTAGAAAAGAGTCTAAGGAAGAGTGGATATATGTGTATGTATGACTGATTCACTTGCTGGACACCTGAAATGAACACAGCAATGTAAACCAACTATACCCCAATTAAAAAAACACAAACAAGTCATGACCTGCGATTTGAAAAACTGCTCCAGGCAGAAGAGACAGCAGCAGAAATAGCAATGGGGCATGTGTGTGTAGCAATGGTGTGTGTGTGTGTGTGTGTGTGTGTGTGTGTGTGTAGCAATGGGGCATGTGTGTATGTGTGTGTGTAGCAATGGGTGTGTGTGTGTGTGTGTGTGTGTGTGTGTGTGTAGCAATGGGGGGTGTGTGTGTGTGTGTGTATAGCAATGGGGTGTGTGTGTGTAGCAATGGGGCGTGTGTGTGTAGCAATGGTGTATGCATGTGTGTGTGTAGCAATGGGGGTGTGTGTGTGTGTAGCAATGGGGGTGTGTGTGTGTGTAGAAATAGGGCGTGTGTGTGTGTGCGTGCGTATAGCAATGGGGCGTGCGTGTGTGTGTGTAGCAATGGGGTGTGTGTGTGTGGTATGTGTGTGTGTGTGTTGGGGGTGATCTGAGGTTGAGCACACGTCGGGAGGCAGGTTGGGGTGAAGGTTCCAGGCCAGCTCTCGGCTTTTGCGCCGTTTTCAAGAGCTTGGACTTTCTCTTGTGTGTGACAGGGAGGCATTGAAGGGTTTAACCCAAGCATGAGCGGCACTGTAAATAGCTCTCCAGGGGCATCTGTGTGAAAGATGGAGCTGGAGAGAATTTCTGGCAACAGAACAGTCTCGTCCAGGCTTTCAAAGGCCCGAGTGCTAGGAAGCAGGGGTCCCCAGCCTCCGAGAGCTAACGCCTGATGATCTGAGGTGGAGTCGATGACATAATAACAGAATGGAAGTGCACAACTCAGGTGATGCGCTCGAATCATCCTGAAGCCCTAACCCCCACCCCACCCAGCCTGTGGGAAAACCGTCTTCCGTAAGACTGGTCCCTGGTGCCCAAAACGCTGAGGCCCGCTGCTGGGAGGAGCCCACACGCTCACTCCCTTTGGAGCTGACAGGGTGACGCGGGGCTGCAGACAAGACACACCGACTGCATCAAGAGTGCAGAGCGGCCAGGAAAGGCCAAAGCTCAAAGTCGGGTGGAGCTCAAGGAAGGCTCTGGGGCAGAAGTCACATTTGGGCCTGGCCTCAAAGAACAGGTACAATTCCCAAGGCTGCGACCAGGCTGGGGAAGGACATCCTCGCCAGAGGAAAGGGTGGAGGCACAAGCACAGAGACCAAGGCGGCCTCAGGCTCCGCGGGGACCGGGCTCCGCCGAGGAGAGCAGCCCAGCACCCAGCGCCGTGGGCCCGTGAAACATGGCTGACCGCTGAGCGAGCGAGCGAGCTGGTGAAGACACAAAGGAGGGCGAGACAGCAGGAGGGAGGAAGCTGGACGGGGGGCTGAGGACAGTGTGAAGGCCAGCGGTTTTCAGCAGGGGGTGGTTGAGGCCCCCCCAGCCCGCCCCCCAGGATGCCTGGTGATGCCTGGAGACATTTTCATGTCACAGCTGGGTGGGGGGTGGAGGACGGAGGCACAGAACAGCCTCCACAACAGAGAACTGCAGGGCCCAGAGTGTCCATGGTCCTAAAGCGGAGAGACCTTGCTATGAGCTTGGCTCGCTTGAGAGGTCCGCTGAGGTTTTTAAACAGAAGAGACCCTGCTAGAGACGACGAATTCAGCAGCTTGGCATGGGGTGGGCAGGAGCTGCTGGGATGCCTCAGGTGAGAACCAACCACGGTCTGAGCTGGTAGTACGAGTGGAGAGGAGGAGACGGGCTGCAGCAGAGAGCCCTTTGAGAGCTCCAAGCTGACAGGGCGGAGGGGAAGGTTTCCCAGCTCAATGGCAAGTGCCCACTGGCTACCGTTCCTGAACAGCAAGGACAAACCAGCAATGTTTACTTGCTGGGAGCCGGCGGTGAGGAGCTCCACTTGTGGCAAAGGTCATGAGGAAGGAGAGATTACTTAGTCCCGGGCCATCCTCGCAATAACTCTGCATGGCAGGGATGGTCGTCAGCTCCTCTTTTAAAGGTCAGCTGAGACTCAGTCATGCTCATGGTGATGAGAAGAAGACAACTCTTTCCAATGTCACACCACCGCTGTCAGGAGAAACCCATCTCTCCCCCGAGAGAGAGGCGCCTGCCACGTAACCACTGCCCTCCACGGCATCGCAGGGCATTCCTTCAGTCCTCGGTCAGAGAGGCCAGGCCGACCTGAAGCCTCTGCACTGAACCAATGAGCTCCAGCAATGAAAACGCGGCCCACTGGGATCGGGGAAGCAAGATCAAACGGGCAGCACTTTCTGCCCATCAGCTGAGCAAAAATGGAGACCACTGAGACCCAGCAGCGACTGGCACTGACAAGGGGCTCTTCTGAGCCCTTCAGCTTCTCACAAGTGCGAAAGGCCAATTGGCAGGACCTGTGAAAACCTGAAAAGCACATACCCCCTGACCTCGTACCTCTGCTTCTATACAGGAATAAACGCAGTGTCCCAAGAAACACGGCACCATTTGAGAGAGGCTACCAGAAAGCAAGCGCGCGCGTCAAGAACACTGTTGAACCACGTGCACCCCTGCACAGCCCAGGAAGCTGCACAGCCACTCAGAAGAACCACAGGGCTGCGTGTTGACCTGCAAGGATAATCCCCAACGCGCTGGCGGGGAGGCCAGCAGCCGCCCACCACAGGCGGGGGCGGGGTGCGGGGGGACACCGAGCGTCAGTGCGGGGCAGGGGACCAGGAGCTTTCTCTTTTCATGCTGTTCAGTCTTCCTGTTTGACTCTTAGATGGGCATGTCCTAAGCATCAGTTTTTTGTTTCTTTCTTTTTTCAATGTTGGGGCACAAAAAAAGACCCTGAATAGAAAAATGATGCGCCTGCAACTGTTTGTTTGTTTTTTTCCAAGAAGATAGCTGGAGACTGACTACAGAGACTTCTAACCTCCTCGCCACTCCCCCCTTCTGTCTGCTGAGGCAGACACCAGGGTGTAACGGCGCCAGGCAAAAGGATTTAAAACCAAAACACCCAGCAGCACCCCAGGGGCACACTCACCTGAGAAAGTGTTGTCTGCAAAACGTAACAGTAAGCTGCTCTTGCCGACACCTGCAGGGGAGAAGGCGGGGGGTGAGAGGCGGCCTGGGTCCCTGCTCCAAGCCCAACCCCGCTTCGGGGAGACAGCCCAGGTCCCGGCTCTCCAGACGCATGACAGCACCCACCTATCTCCCCAGCCAGCCTCCCACCGGAACACCCCTCCCTCTCCACCTCTGACCTTGCCCTCCAACTCAGGGTGAGCCCCAAGCTGCCCCCAAGCCAGAGACAAGGAAGGGGTCCACGCCCGGCTCCAGCAACCCCTCAAGGAGACCTGACAACAGGAATGAGGCTGAGGAAGGCTGACCCTGTGCTCCTGGCCCCAAGGTGTGTCCAGAACACCATCCGGAGAACACATCACGTGCAGCGCTTCAGCTTGGTGAGACGGAGGCTGCACAGCTACAAAGCACCCTGGAGACCATCAGGGCTTTTTGCAGGCGAGGAAAGGGAGGCCCAGACAACTCAAAGCCACTGCTGGCCGCTCTCCCCCGGCCGATGCCACTGGTGGGGAGGGGGTATCCGCCTGACACTCCTCAGTCCGACAGCTCACGGTACTCAGACCGTTTCGCTTACCACGACCTCTCCTGTTCCAAGGATGGACAGAATCCTCATAAGGATTGTTGAAATCCCATCAACACCCACACCCGGCACCATGAGCCCCCAGGTACACCTGTCCTGTGCCCTCCTGTCTCGCCCCCGCGGCCCGCAGGGTCAGCTAAGCACAGAAGGAAGCCCGCACGCACATGCCCGCAAGCCCAGCTGCATCTCTTAAGAGGAGGCACCTGAGGTTCCAAGACCTACACGCTGGTCTCAGAGCCTCAGCAGGGCTGGGGGGCGGTGCTGGATCTGCGGATACATGCTGCTCTGGGAGTCTTCCTGTGTCTGCTTCAGGAAGTGGAATAATAAAAAGACCTGGGATTTCCCTGGTGGCCCAGGGGCTAAGACTCCACAATCCCAATACAGGGGCCCCAGGTTCGATCCCTAGTAGGGGATCCCACATGCCCCAACTAAGACCCAGTGCAGCCAAGTAAATAATATTTTAAATAAATAGAGAGACCCAAAGAGGCTCCTCTGTCTCATTTCTGTTAAAGAGTTTTAGCAGCACTGCTAAAAGCTAGACGTGAAAAGCTCCTCACCTGGGGTCTCAGACGGTGCCCCTGCACATCCAGCTCAGAGCTAATTGTGAGTGTGTGTGTGTGTGTGTGTGTGTGTGTGTGTGTGTGCTCCCCAAACCCGCAGAAGGCCCGGCCTCTGCCCCTTCCCCAGCTGACCCAGGCATCCTCTCTGACTATCTCCTCTGGGGACCTCTCCCAGTGGGTGAGTCGCCCAGGGATGCCCAGAAGAACCGGTCGGCCTCACAGAACGAACCAGGCTCGGACTGTCCCGGTGGCAGGCCGGCGCTGCTCTGAGCAGACAGGTGCCGCAGCCAGCCCCAGGCCCACCGCTCAGCGCCTGTGAGCACCGGGCCCACTTCCTCATCGCTGCCCCCGCGAGGCTTCCTGTCGGCCGGGGCGGGGGTGCAGATCCCGGGCTGGCCCCTCGCGGCAGCGCTCTGCCCCACGCCACCACCCCACGGGCTCCCTGCTTCCTCCCAGAGCCTCCTGGTCTGCTTACTCAGCGAAAACCTTGTGTCTGAGCCACGAGTTCCTCCAGGAAGGGGATCTCACCTCATTTGCCCTGCATGGTCCTGGGGCTGGAAGCCAGGCCCAGCATTTAGTAGGCGCTAACAGAACACTGTTCAGTGAACTTGTGACTAAACCAGGGCCGATCACAGACAGCCATGCCACCTGACGCTACGGCTGCAGCAGGAAGAGGAGCCCAAGCACGGGTGTTCAAACTCTGGGCGGGGTGGGGGGAGCAGAAGCCTAAGGGATTGGGGTACGCCCTCTGCCTGAAGCAGGAGGGCAGCAGCGTCCCCCTCAGCCTGGCCTTGGGGAGTGGGGGAGGGGGCAGGGCGGGGCTTCATTCACCCCGAGCTCATCTGCAGAGCTGCTCAAAACCACTACAGTCACCCCATCAACTGCTGCTTCAAGCCGACACCCACCTCTGGCCTGGCTGGTCCCTCTGGAAGGAAGGGAAACCCACCCTGAGAAACGCGTTTCCTAAATGTCCCTGAAGAGGCAGCCTTGGGAACACACGCAGCACCCACAGAAGCAGGGAGGTGCAGGGTGCCGATCGGCCTTCAGCTCAGCCGAAGTCAACAGCCTCCCCACGGTCACCCCAGCCCATCACCCTCGACCCCGCAGGGAGTATAAGCCCGGCCCTGATGCCTTCTGGAAGCGGGGAGACACAGACTCATTCTGTAAAAAACGGACCCACCACTTTGCATCTCCACCAAACCCCAGCCCTCCCCGCTTTTGCCCCTCGCCCTGCACAGATGCTCTGCCCTCAAAGCCTCCACCACAGGCCCCACCTTGGCCATGCTCCTCCCGTGTGCTCCAGCTCCTTCACTCCTCGTTTCAGTTCTCTACTGTTGAAGACCCCAAGATCTTTGAATAAAGTGTGCTCAGCTTTAATCCTGGCTCAGTAAGTAACTCACTGTACAACCTCAGACAAGTCGCTCCCCTCTCTGAGCCGCAGTTCACTCAGCTGTGGAGTCAGAGGCTTTAACTTGATCTCCAACACAGCCTGCAGGTTCTAAGAATGAGTTTCATCCGCCCCCTGGACCGGACGAACTGCTGTTACAGAGCCAATGTTAAAAGCCCCTGAGAGACCGTGTTCCACCTTAGGCACAGAAAAGAGATGCAAAAGCTGAGGGGCTGTATTCCAGAAGCAAGTACAATGTGGCAGAGTGGGAAGAAGAGCTCTAAATTTCTACAGACAGGGACTAACATTCATCGAGGGCCTACTGTCTGCCAGGCCTGACACCAGCTACTCATAACGCATCATATGTATTAACTCCTGGCTTTGCCCTAGAGGAGGGCATGGCAACCCACTCCAGTGTTCTTGCCTGGAGAATCCCATGGACAGAGAAGCCTGGTGGGCTACAGTCCATGGGGTCGCAAAAAGTCGGACACAACTTAGCAACTAAACAACAAACAAGTTTATTATGAAACTATTTTGCTCTTTATTGAAGAAAAAAAAAAAAACCTCCTGGCTTTACCTCTGAGGAGCTGTGCAACTTGGGGCAAGTCAACTAGTCAGCTACTCTGAGCCTCAGTTTCCTTATTTGACAAACCACAAAAGCAATGGGTAAGAACCAAATGAGAGAGTGTCTATGAAATCGTTTGAAAACCCTTAAGGAAGCATCACATAAGAAGCCAGATTCAGAGGAGGGTGAGACGCCAGTCTACCTTGCTCAGCTGCCAGAGCCTAGCCTGAACTTCCAAGGCTACCACCTCCCAGCCTCATAACCACAGGCTTTGAGTGGCAGCGTACTGTCAGGGGACGTGGAACTGCAAAGCCAAGATCTCCTCTAGTCAACAGTCTACATGCTCAGACCAACCACGGAGCCCGATCCATAATCCTGACCCAGTAAGTCTTCTACAACTAACTTCAGAGTGAAGAATCAATACATCATGCAGAATGTATGGTGAGAAAGAAGGCCCAAACCATGGCCTGAGTTTCACTGGGGAGAAGGTGCATCTTCTGGCTAAGCTTATGCCCTCCATTTTTGTGGGGCTACACACAGGCCCCAGGCCTCTTGCAAAGGGATAGGGACCTTGAGCGTGGTAAGCTGACCTTAACTCCAAAAGGACAGAAAATCACCCTGGTGCCAGCCCCTCCAGAACCGAGGTGAGGGCTGAGAATGAAGCTCAAAAGGCATAAGTGTGCCAGGACCCTGGGAAACGCCCAAGGCCGTGCTGGTCTAGAGGCTACACAGCTGGTCTGGGTTTCTCTCATTCACACCAGGACGAATCCATGCTCCCCTGCCCACAGCTACTCTTCATCTCCCTCATTAGCCCTTAAACTTTTTTCCCTTCCATGGGCAACCACAGAAACCTCAGCCATCCTTCACCTGATCCGAGTCACCAGCCACGTCGCAACCCATCTCCACTGTGAGACCATGACCCAGCCACTCGCCTGCTTCTGCCTGGGCTCTGAAACAACGCTCCCACTTCAAGGCCTAACAGCCCCTCGATTTGGTCCCCGCTTTCCCTAACAATCCATGGGCTCCACCACCAACCTGGCCTCTGCTTCCAGTCACATGATACCATTGTCCGCACTCAACTCAGGTCTGGTCTGTAAATCTGGGATGTTCCCAAGCCTCCTTCCCCGTCGTAAAACCCCAGCACCTCAGCTATGCTCCTATAAACCTCCCAGGGCCTGCCTCCCTGACCTTTTGGTCACTCCATAAACCTGCTTACCTGCCACACTCCAAACACCTCTACAACCCTCCACCCTTTCTCAGAAACAAGACTATCTTTTCTGAACATGTTGGATATCCATTCATTCAATACATACATATTAGGCACCGACTGGGTGCCAGGCACTGGAGAGGGACTTACGAGCTCTAAAGGAGGGTACACTTTTTTGTAATGTTGGCTGACCCACCTCCAGCTCTGTCCAGCAGACAGTGTGCAACAGCAAACACACAGGGAGCGCTCACTATGTGCCCGGTTCTGCACACTGCGCGTGTATTATCTCCTTGAACAACATTCCATCACCCCAGCGAGGCGGATCCCACTGCTGCTCCATTTTACAGATGAACACAGGGAACCCCACAGAGAGAATAATTCAGCAGGAATGTGCCAGACCCGGCGCGAAGTGCTTTACCTGTCTTACTTCATTTAAACTTCACAGGAATCCCATGAGGCAGGTTCTGAGATTAACCACCCCCCACCCCCGCCCCACTTTCCCCAGGAAGAAACCTAGGCTTACAAACGCTACTGACAACCACACACCAGGAGCTCCCTTTCCGCCAGGTCCAGTGTGAAGCACTTTTCCAGCTTCATCTCACCCAAGACTCACGCACTACCCAGCGATGCAAGTCCCCACCTCTCAAATGAGAGAACCGAGGTTCGGAAAGGCGAAACAACTCGCCCAAGGTCAGGGTGAGGAAGCTGGCAGTCCCGAGACTCGAACCCGGCTCCCTCCAACTCCAGAGGATCGCGAGACTGGACCAAGGTCACACGTGGGGCAGAGGGGTCGGCGCGGCGAGCGGACCGGGAGCCCGGACCCGAGCCCCGCGCGCCGGCCCCTCCGCTCCGCGTCTCCGCGCCCCGGCCTCACCCCGGCGCGCCCCGGAGCCCCTCCGCGCGCCCCTGGGGCCGCCCGGCCTCCCCGCCCAGCCGCCCGGTGCGGGCCGGCACCTCCCCGCCCGCCCGGCCGCCTGCCCTCCCCGAGGCCCCTGCGGGCCGCGCCCGGCAGGGCCCACGCCGCCTCCGGCCGCCGCGGCCCTCACCGCTGTCGCCGATGATGAGCAGCTTGAAGAGGTGGTCGTAGTCCCGGGCCATGGCGGGCGGGGGAGGCGCGCGCGCGCGCGCGAGGGCGGGCGGGCGGGGTCGGTGCTGGCCTCGGGATCCGCGGTTCCCTCCGGGCTGCTCCGGCAGCGGCGGATCCACTTCCCGAACAAACAGCCGGAACTGACAGAAACACCTCCCTTCGCTCCCCCTCCTTCTCCTCGGCAGCGGCCGCCGCTGCCGCCGCCTCGCTCCTTCCCGCCCCGCCCCGCCACTGCGCAGGCGCAGCGCCTGGCCCCGCCTCCGCGCAGCCGCAGTGGCGGCTGGCCGCGCCCTCTCCGCGCTCGCTCACGGCGCCTGCGCCCTGTCGGGGTCCCGCGGGAGCGGGCTGGTCTTGCCTGTGGCTCTTCAGCGACGGTCGCCGCCACCACCGCCGCCCGCCCGCAGTCCGCGGCCTGCTGTGCTGGGGGCTCCGAGAGCGCAGCTGCAGCCAGGCCTTAGCTGCAAGAATCCCGGAGTGGCGGGCGAGGCCGACCGTGGCCCGGGGTGGACTTGCTGCTGCTTCTTCATCTTCAAGACCCGCAAGCGCTGCGGAGAGGGACCGACTGGCACGCAGTGACCGGGCGGGGCGGGGCTTACGCCGAGCTCCAGGCTTCTCGGGACTGGGAACTCAGGACACTCCGCCCCCATCTGCCTGGACACCGCCTACGAGGTGCTGGCTCCGGGCCCCCCACCATGTCCCGGGGCCCGTGGACTGGACGCCGAGGGCGGCTGGAGGCTGCGGGAGTTTTACCGGACGTGTAAGCTTTACACTGTAAGCAGTGTGAGTTTACGGTGTAAGCAGTGTGGCCTTTGACGGCAGCGCTGGGGCAGTCACAGCCCAGCCCCGCGCGACCTCTTGGGGCCTGAGATGCCCCGTTGGTAAAGCGGACCGAGAGGTTCCAGATTCCGGGTCGCTTTCCAACTTGACCCTGGCCTGCGAGATGAATGCCCCAGTGTGTAAGATGCACCCTTGAAATCGATAGCAGCAGCGCCCTCAGCTTCAGTTGCACCGCACCTACAGATAAAACTTCTGCAGATTGTGTGGTAGGAAGACCTGGGCCGCCGACGTTAAGCGGTATTCAGTTTATTATCAGCCCTAGGGTGGGTTGGTTGGTTTTTTTTTTCCGGGTTTAGAGTAAATTCCTACCTGAACTAAAAATAGGATGCGCCTACTGCCATCCTCCTTTGTAGAATTGCAGGGGGAAATGTAAGTTACTGATGAGTTCTGTATAGCTCTGTCCTTTTCTAGTCAAGTAGTTGCTAGATATTTCTTCTTGTTTTCCCAAACTTGTTTTGATTTTATACAAAGTAATGCCTGTGGAGTTTTTTTGTTTTTTGTTTTTTTTTTTAATGTACAGAAGCTTACCAGAAAGTACAAGTTACCATTTCCCCCCTCAGACCCACCCCTCACAGGTTACTAAGTTTTTTGATACCTTAAAACGGTTAACAAATATTTGTTGAATGAATAAATGTCTTTCAATGAATTGTCTTTGCCTGTGGAACACACATGTATGTAAATTGCCTTTTCTCTCTTAACAGCATACTTAGATCTTCTGTCATTTCACAACCACGGAACACTCCATCCTGGGCATACTATAATTTGACCACTCTGCTGTTGATAGGCATTCACGTTTACAATCTCTTATTATAAACAGTGTTGCAGGGAAGATCCTTGAGTAGCACATGGGGTGTCTTGACTCAAGCTTTAAGTTGTTTTTCCAGGAGCTGAGAATCAGCCTGGTGATGACCAAAGAACATGGGCTTAGGATCTGAAGGTACTAGCTGGGAGGGGAGCTCTTCATATGATCATTGAAACAAAATGGTCCTTCTTGCTCTGGGAAAGATTAGTGGGATCCCCTTTGATTTAGCAGTTTTAGAAAATACAAGAGAAGAAAGAAGCCTCAGTTTCCCCCAGGCAGGCACAGTCCACCATGCCCACCTGGTGAGGCAGAAGGTTGCTCTGGATCACCACCCCAACCTGCTCTGGAATCAAACAGGCTTTGGTTCAGTTGCTAGCTTTGAAGTCCTAGCACCACCCCTTAAAAGCTTTTGAGAGTCTGGAAAAATCACATCAGTGTCTCAGAGCCCCCAGTTACCTCATAATAGTTGTGAGGATGAAAAGAGATGTTTGCAAATCACCCGGCTCCTACAGGCATATGATAAACAGTAATAGTAATGCTGTTAAACATGAGGTCATTTTGCACTGACTCATTCCTGCTTTGGGCCATTTGCTGTTGCAGACCTTAGCGCACATGCCCAGGGAGGCCTCTTGAGAGCACAGCTGTAGGATACTTTGAAGAAGTGGAGCAGAACCAGCCATTATGAAGCCCAGACTCCTCTGACTTGCCTCCGTGTGCCTTCTAGGAGGCAATGGGTGTTAATTCCTGTGCTACAGACTCCAGGATAGAACTTTTCCCATCCAGGAGCTTTCAGTCTCATCAGAGATAAGACACACTTGTGAGGAATAAAAAAATACAAGATGAAACAGCTGTCAGATTAGCAGACTAGACTTCAGAGGAGAGCTAGCACTTTTGATTAGAATGGGGAAGGGGGTGGGGGGAAGGATTTCATCCTAGAGTTCTCATGGTGGAATTGGAATTTAAAGAGCTGGGAATGGCGGGTGTGTTTTAATAGCTGCTCTCATAGCCCCGAGGATGATGGGTGTTAGCCTTGAGGGAGAATTCCCCATGAGACAGGGTGTGTGCCTGGTTCCCCAAAGGGAAAATCTGAGCACATTTTCCTCTAGAAACATTGTTATACATGATCTAAACTACAATGCAGTGACTGGAACTATGTTATGGTAGATAAAGTCTCTATTTAGAACAACATAAACTTTTGTGTCCCCGGAGGTAAGCAGCAGTATGTGCTGCCAACGGGAAACTTTGTTCCACTGTTCTGAAGGGCCAGCTTAGCGATGATGAGCTTTGCAACACCACCTGTTCAGACCTTACAGCGACTACAGTGGGGGGCATTGAAAGTTCCTGAGCAGAGGAGCAGTATCAGAATGTTCTGGGGGGATGTTATCTGGTACAGGCACGCAGGAGGGATTTTCAGCTGCAGAGCTTTAACGAAGGCTACTACCGAAGCCCAGGTGTGACGTAACAGCAAGAAGGACCAGTACAAAAGACGATATGCAAACAGTATCTACCAAATTTTTAGAAAACAATTAGCCTGACACCTGGATCCCTTTACTAGTAAGGTAGGTATTGTGCACCTACTGGGAGCCAGCACTGAGGACCTAACAGGAGCGAAACAAAACTCCATCCTCAGGAATTTACAGTACAACTGGTGAAGACGAGGCAGTGAACATTTGAGGGCTCACAGCTGCCAGGCACTGATGGAGGAGCTGGAGAGGTGGCAGGAAATAAAGCTTTCAAGTCCCTGCTTCCATGGAGCTCACATTCTGATAGAAAATGCAAATAAATAAATGTTAAAAGGAAAAACCAAGGCGAGTAAGAGGGACAGAGTATACAGAGATTTACAGGACATACAGTGATGCCCTGAAGGCAGTGGGTATATACTGTTCATTCAGTAAGTCTGGTTGTGAATGAAGAGAAATGAAGGGGCTGCTGAGAACAGTGGGGTGAATAAAGTATTTTCCAGGATAGCGTAGGTAGAGGATTGGCAGCCAGTGAACAGTAAGGATAGAGTAGTAAGAATGGGAGGAAGATGGGTTAAGAGCACTTGAAAAAGCTCAGCTGGCAGAGGAGAGTCGAGTGCTGTGGAGGTGGAGGGGAAAGGGGAGGGACCCCTGAGTGCGAGGCCTGGGGTCAGAGCCAGCACTGCCCAGGGTGGGAGGACAGATGAGGGCTAGTGCAGCAGAGGCTGGGGAGGGACCTGGGAAATCCACAGTTCAGGCTGGTCACCAGTGGAGTCTGAACTTGAACTCTCTGTTGAGGGAAGAAGCAATTGCTGCAATCAGGTAACAGGAAGTGGGTGCAGATAAGACCAGAGGGCACCACCACCCAACATGCTGGTCCAGGAGGGAGGGAATAAACGGGACTGTGGTCTCTTCTCTGATGGACCTGAGAACTGGCCCGACTCCCCACCTGTACGCTGCAGGCCGAATTGGATCAAGAGACTTGGCCCTGCCCTTTGGTCGCCCCTCTTCGAGATCAAGTGGACATTAAGTCCCTAGATTGCAGGGACCATCCTGATACCCACTGGGACCTGGACATGGTGGGCACTTGGTTTCCATTCAGTTAAAGTGCAGCCACACCTAGAATTTACAGTTAGGAGCCTCAGAAATAACCTGATTGAACTTTCTCAAGTTTGCTTTCTGTGAAGTGTGGGCCAAATTTGGGGTCTCTCATTGTAACTCAAGGTCAGGCCCCCTCCCATTATAGGTAGAATTTTTCTCCCATCTTCAAGATTGGATCAGAATTTTCTAACTGCGGTCTAGAGACACCAAGGCCCTCTATGAGACTCAAAGGATTTGTGAAGCTGAAACATTTTCACAAAACTGAGATGTCATTTGCCTTTTCCACTCATTCCTTAAGAGTGCATGGTGGAGTCTCCCAGGGCTGCACAACATGGGCCATCACAGTCGACTGAATGCAGAAGCAGACGTGAGCATCCAGAAGTGCAGAGGCGTGCAAAAATGCAAAGCAGCGCTGCTCTCCTCGAACTTAACACTTGCTATATGGTTATCTATGCTACTGTGTAATAGATTTATTTCAGGTGAATTAATGGAGCTTCTAAAGTTGACCAGTTTTGCTAAGATAGTAAGTATCAGTAGGCAAGTTGCATATAAGCAAGAGTTCTTTGGGGTCTGCTACCATTTTTCACAGTGTAAAGGAGTCTTGGGGCTGAAATATTTGAGAAACACTGTGTTAAATACTGCAGTACCCCAAGCATCCCACTTCCCTTCTTTATGAGGGTCTAAATGGTAGTTTGTGACCCAGATGCCATCTCGACCAACTCTCAGAGCAGCTCACAGTGAATTGGTGTTTCCATGCAGACACACTCAGGAATCTCACCCAGAAATCCCACTGAGCTGATAATCTTTGGACTAGTTTTTCCAGTTTCCTAAGCTTTGTTACCATCAACACCTTCCTTTCTGCAGGGAACCCTCCTAGCAGCTCAGAACTGCCCAATGAAACAACAGGGCTCCACCTCTTCTAAAAAGTGAAACCCAGTCACTCCACAGAACCACATGCCAAGAACTTGTTTGTTAAATTCGCCTTCCAAAAGTATTTTTATAATATGGCCCTGGGGCTTGGTGACCACAATATCAAGAAATGTGGGTTTGCTTTTCCAGTTCTGCAGCCAACTGGCCACATGACCTTAAAGACGCTCCCTTCCTTCCCTACCTCAGTTTTGTTGTTGTTCAGTCATGTCTGACTCTTTGCAACTCTATGGACTGCAGCATGCCAGGCCTCCCTGTTCTCACCATCTCCCGAAGTTTGCCCAAGTTCATGTTCATTGTATCAGTGATGCTATCCAACCATCTCATTCTCTGACGCCTCTTCTGCTCTCGATCTTTCCCAGCATCAGGGACTTTTCCAATGAGTTGTCTGTGCACATCAGATGACCAAAATACTGGAGCTTCAGCTTCAGCATCAGTCCTTCCAATGAGTATTTGGAGTTGATTTCCCTTGACTGATCTCCTTGCTGTCCAAGGGACTTTCAGGAGTCTTCTCCAGCACCACAGTTTGAAGGCATCAATTCTTTGGTGCTCTGCCTTCGTTATGGTCAAGCTCTCACAACCATACGTGACCAATGGGGAGACCACAACCCTGACTATATGGACCTTCGTTGGCAGAGTAATGTCTCTGCTTTTCAACACACTGTCTAGGTCATAGCTTTCCTGCCAAGAAGCACTCATTTCTTGACTTCATGGCTGCAGTCACCATCTGCAGTGATTTTAGAGCCCAAGGAGAAGAAATCTGTCACTACTTCCACCTTTCCCCCTTCTATTTGCCATCAAGTAATGGGGCCACATGCCATGATCTTAATTTTTTTTTAATATTGAGTTTTAAGCTGGCTTTTTCACTCTCTTCCTTCACCCTCATCAAGAACTCTTTAGTTCCTCTTTGCTTTCTGCCATTAGAGTGGTATCATCTGCACATCTGAGGTTGTTGATGTTTCTCCCTCCTGTCTTGATTCCAGCTTATAACTCATCCAGTCCAGCATTTCTCCTCATAAAACAGGGGCTGGCTCCCAGCCTCTCCTGCTTCAGCAATGACAGGACTGCTGTCCAGCCCAGGCACAGTGAAGACCTGTCCATGTGCTTATGTGCCTCTCTTTCAGTGTTTCAGTTCAGTTCAGTTGCTCAGTCATGTCCAACTCCTTGCGACCCCATTAATCGCAGCACGCCAGGCCTCCCTGTCCATCACCAACTCCCAAAGTTCACTCAAACTCATGTCCATTGAGTCAGTGATGCCATCCAGCCATTTCATCCTGTCGTCCCCTTCTCCTCCTGCCCCCAATGCCTCCCAGCATCAGGGTCTTTTCCAATGAGTCAACTCTTCACATCAGGTGGCCAAAGTATTGGAGTTTCAGCTTTAGCATCAGTCCTTCCAAAGAACACCCAGGACTGATCTCCTTTAGAATGGACTGGTTGGATTTCCTTGCAGTCTAAGGGACTCTCAAGAGTCTTCTCCAACACCACAGTTCAAAAGCATCAATTCTCCAGCGCTCAGCTTTCTTCATAGTCTAACTCTCACATCCATACATGACCACTGGAAAAACCATAGCCTTGACTAGATGGACCTTTGTTAGCAAAGTAATGTGTCTGCTTTTGAATATGCTATCTAGGTTGGGCATAACTTTCCTTCCAAGGAGGAAGCGTCTTTTAATTTCATGGCTGCAGTCACCATCTGCAGTGATTTTGGAGCCCCCCAAAATAAAGTCTGACACTGTTTCCCCATCTATTTCCCATGAAGTGATGGGACTGGATGCCATGATCTTCGTTTTCTGAATGTTGAGCTTTAAGCCAACTTTTTCACTCTCTTTCACTTTCATCAAGAGGCTTTTTAGTTCCTCTTCACTTTCTGCCATAAGGGTGGTGTCATTCAAACACAGTAATCAATCCGCCAGAAAGATCTGACTCTAGGTTGATGGCTTTTCAAAACTTGAGCTCAAAAAATTAGCATCTGCAAATTCTGGGTCCACAGTTACCCCCAGATCAGAGCACTAGCAGAGCACTAGGTGCCCACGGTTCATTCTTTTTGTCCACACACCTCACTTTACTCACACCATCCACGTATGCAGCACCTCCTGCGGGCCCGGCCATGTAGAGGGCGTTACCTCACCCACTCCAGACAGCCTGGGGGGCTGGACTGTCACTGTCCAGACGAGGACACGTTCTGAGAGGTTAGGGGACATGCTCTGGATTAACGTGAAGCAGTCAAGTTAAGGTTTAAACCTGACTTCCAAGTCCATGCAGCTCCACCAGGGTGCTCTGTATGAGGATTTAAGTTAGGCTGGTTCCTGTTTTTCCTATTGCTCTTATTTAGAAAGGCTTGGAGCAGTTAAAGACCAGTCCACACAGAACCCGTTAGAAGAAAAACATCCCCATCCGCCTGTCTTGTTTTGACATCCACTCAGTAAAATAATGTCCCCAAATCCCTACCAATGAAATAGTGTTGACTCTGCAGATCCCCTGCCCTCTCCCAAACCCTCCAGCATCTTGGCAGTGGGATGAAGGGAACAACAAGGGACGTGAACCACGTCACACTCTCCTACATTTTAAAACAGTCTCAACGCCAAGATTCCAGAGGCTCCCAAAGTTAAAAGGTTAAGAATGCTCAGTTTAGTTTTCTCCAGATTAGCTAAAGGCACACTATCTTGTCACTGCCCTTCTAACACATGGCAGACAAAGACAGGGGTCCCCTCTCCCACAAAAGTCTCAGAGAAGTGTCTTTTCTAACAACTGGAAGTGTTGGAAGTGTCCTATATACAGGGTGAGGTATGGATCAGCCTGCAGAGCCACAGGGGAAGGCCTGGGGTGGCTCAGGCCCCTGGCCAGTCACCTGGAGCTGCCTCGGCACTTCACCTCATGCACTGCAGGACAAGAGAGGCCTGCAGGACCAGTCTATAGAGTGATGCAAGACAAGGCTTGTGCCCAGCTAGCCGGCGCAGCAGGAGGAAGAGCCAGGCTAAGGACACGAGTGGCTCCGGGGACAGACTGCCACTTATGACTATCCCGTGCCTCAATTTCCTCCTCAGGAAAAAAGTCCTAACTAGAGAAACTACTCCACAGATTGAGTGTGTTAAGTGGGGAAAAAAAAAAAAGCCAAATGGCACCTGTTATAATTACTATTAACCCCTAAAGGATAACTTTAAGACATATGGGGAGCTTCCATTCCAAATTCCTCATTTTGCAGATGAGAAAACTGGCCCAGAAAGGCTGGGCGACTCCTCTGAGGCTAAACAGCCCTACGAACCACCAGGGCAGATGGCTTCATTCTCTGCTGGCAAGCTCCTTCTCCTCCAGGGTTCGGTCTGGGCAGCTGTTTTCAGGACCGCAGTAATTATGGGCTGGCGGGATCCCCTTAACCTGCTCCACTGGCATGGCTGTGACAGCCCTTTGCAGCCCACCTTCAGACTCAGGGGATGCACGTCAGTGCACTCCAGGATTCTGAGTCATCTCCGTCTGTGAATCAACCTTCCTCCGTCCATCCATCCTGAATAGAGATCTCCCTGTCCTCCGGTCTCTGAATGGGAACCCGGTGTTTCTCCTTGGAAAACGTCAGTGTGTCAGTCGCTCGGCCATGTCTGACTCTTTGTGACCCCATGGACTGTAGCTCGCCAGGCTCCTGTGTCTGTGGGATTCTCCAGGCAAGAATATTGGAGCAGGTAGCCATGCCCTTCTCCAAGGGATCTTCCTGACCCAGGGACTGAACCTGGGTCACCTGCATTACGAGCAGATTCTTTACTGTCTGAGCCACTAGGCAGGTTTGGACTTTGCTTACTCCGAGTCCTCCAGCTGTAAGTACCATCAGGCTCTCCCGATTTCAGACTAGGGACAGCACACCAGAGGTGGACACAAGTGTCTGCTCTAAGATCCTGGAGGAAGCACTGAACACTTACCTCGGGCGCTTCAAAGAGGCTTCCCAGCCCACAACCCCTGCCTCCCGTGAGAACGCCACCGGCCTCCCAGGGCCGGCCGGCAAAGGCGACTGCAGCTGCAACTGGCTTGCTGGACGTATGCCCCAGGCAGCTGGGAGCCTGCTGGCAATCATCTGACTCCCAGGAGCAGAGGGCAGTTACCATGGCTACCAAAGCTGTAACCATTGGCTGCTTTGGCCGTGAGGACCGGCTCAGCTGCCCTCTCAAGGTCCCTTCCAGCCCTGGGACTCCACAGTTCCAATGAGCCCGTGGAGACCACGTCTGCTGCAAGAAAATAGGAAGTCCTGTGACACACAAAGCTCAGGCACCTCAGAGGTCACCTGTCGTATTCATCAGAAGTGCTGAGTCACAAGGTTACTTTCTACCTCCGCTGCATTATTAATAAGCAAAGCCTCACTTTTGTTTGTTTTTTGGTATAGTACTTCAGGCCTTTTATAACGTGAGCTCGCTCCCACCGTGTTTCATTTTCTCCCTTCCTTTTACAGCTCATACCAGAAATTTTGGTACAAGTTTTGTTCCGTATTGTGACCAGGGAAAACAGCCCAGGAACACTTGCGTCACTGGGGCCCGGAGGGGCGGGCTCCATCAGACAGGACGCCTGGATCACGAGCCTTCTAAGAACCAGGAGGAAGGAAGTCATTCATAAAGGAGGCAGATGCTCAACTGCGACTTTGGTTTCCTCTTGCAATTCTGATTACAGGAATGTGGTTTGTTCTTATTCCACATAAGGGAAGACTTTCTCTGTAAAACTCGACTCTCAGAAGCTGCCTACCTTTCTGAGTTAGGACAGAACAGGGAGGCAGCTGATTCAACCCCTAGGATCTCCACACCAGTGAGATCTCAGGTCTGACTGCAGCCCTCTTGAGATCTGGTGGCTGCAGGTATCTATGGGACTTCAGAGAGCAGGAGAGATGCCCAGAAATCAGAGTTGCCTGTGCTCACGGGAACAGCTGCATGCACCCTTGCCTTGCTCCTGATGCACGAAGCTTCATGTTTAGTGGATGTTCGGAGATTTTTAAAAATCTGCTTATCAAGATCAAATCAAAGCCTTTATTCAACATCCCTCCTTCAAACTACCTGCGTTTAAACCTACTCCCCTCCCCCAACTTGCAAACTACTAGGGCTGTGCGAGTTTTGTCCCTGTCACCTGATGGGTCAGATTCAGGTGAGCTGCACAATGCTGAAAAGCCACGCTGAGACACTGCACGGGCAGGCTTCCGCGGTTCTCTGCCCCCTCGGGATCTAGGCAGAGGTTGGAAGCACTGGCCCTGGAGCCAGAGCTCTGGCACAAGAGACCAGGAGGCAGACGTCTGAGCCTCACATTCTGGACCCAGCCACGCAGAGTGGACAAGCAGCTCCTGGTGACCGCTGGGCGAGGCTCATGCGTGTGCTTTTTCTTGTCTTCTCCAAAGAAAAGGGTGAGAGATGGAGGAGGCAATTTTCAGTTGTGTGTAGGTTTGATTTAAGGCTTTGGCTGTGGTCTGTTGATACATTAAAATACTTTCTGGGAACGCCATCTCCTAAGCTCCCCATCAGAACAAATGTATTTTCAAAAATGAAAACAGTGAACAAAGAGGTGGAGCTGAAATGCTGATGCAAAGCCCAGCGGACGGGCCTGGGTCTGTCAGGTCAGGATGGTGTCGTCCACCTGCTCCATGGAGTCAGCCTGGCCGGCCAGCTTCTTCAGAGACCTCCGGTTGCATTCATTCAGCACTTCCAAGCTGGCCACATCCAGGATCTTGCAGAGGGACTGGGGGAAGGAGGGAAACGAGGGGACAAAATGAGGAAATATGGCTTCAGCTTTCTCCAATCAAAGACAACACTGAACGCGAACCCAGAACTAGAACCACTGAGGGGGACCCTGGCAAAGGAAGGGAATTGAGTGGATCCAGAGACAGCCAAGACATGCAGGCCTCACACCCCGAGCCGATGACGGAGTGGGGCCTGGAGTGCTCAGCGCTTCAAAGGTGGCTCAGCAGGCAGGGGGCTGAGGGACAGGACTCTGGGCCTCAACAGGCAGCCCTGGGAGGTCTGTTACAGGTTTGGGAGCCACCTGAGATTTTACTTGGAGGAGGAACCCTGCTGCTGAAAGGAATCTCAACACCTCAGGAATAGAGGGAGTGTTTTTAGGCACCAGACTGGATGACTACCAGATGACTATCTGCCCATCAACACTCATGCCTATAGGGTAGCAGAGTACAAGCCTTAAACACTGTCACGCAGAAGGCCCACAAGACAAGCGCCCAGAAGCCGTGGGGAGGCCCACCAGTCCCAGGCTCCCACCTGAAACACCTCCTCTCCCTGCCTCATCTTGAGGAGGTTGACAATCGCCTGGTCACTGTAGGCCCTGACGACGGTGTTTTTATCCTTGGTGTTGTCCAGGAGGGCCTTCAGGATGGGCTTGATGGCCTGGGGGTCCAGGGCAGGCAGCGGGTCCTTGTTTGCCCACCAGATCATCTTCTCAGCCACCAACCTGATGTCACTGGATGGGTTCTGCAGACACTGTGAAGAGGAGCGTGGGCCTTCCATCAGGCACATCCAGCCTGCTCCTTGCCACAGCCCCGGCTCTGCCCTGACGCTGCCCTCGTCGTGGGACCTGACCCCCTGCTCCCTCCGCAGCATTCCCACTGTGGGAGGGCGGCTGGGTGTGTTCGGACCCTACCTTCTCCACGTCATCTCACACCACCCTCTCCTTGGCTCAGCACTCTCAGCCCACGAGGGCTTCCAACTTCCTCAAACGCCCCACGCTGCTTCCTGCCTTGCGCCCCTGCACTGGCGGGTCCCACTACCTGGGGCGTGCTTGCCCCAGATCCTCACCTGGTCAGTCCCCTCTCATCCTTCAGGCCTCAGCTCAGATGTCAGCCTTCAGGCATCTCCCCGACAGCCCTATCTATCTAGATGAGGGCCCTCCCACAGGCTCTTTGTGTACCTCCGCCTCCAGAGATCTTGTCTGCCCCGTTCACCTCTGTACTTCAGGGTCTAGCCCGGCCAGGAGCACAGCAGGTCCTCAGTAATAAACACTGACGACAGCTGCACGCGGGGTGATACAGGCTCAGTCCAATCAGGGCCCTGTACACCCTCCTCTCTGGGTGTCTGCAGGGTGGGGACAGCAGCCGTGGGAGCCTCCCTGCTCAGAGTGAGGCCAGTGCACCAGGGCCACTGACACTGCCCGGGAGCTGGTTACAAAGGCAGGGTGTAGGGCTCGGCTGCATTTCTTAAAACGTAGGTTCTGGTTCTGTGTGCACACCAGCGTTTGAGCAGTATGCTCTATCACACAGATGCTGGAGGCCCCTCTGCCGGGCTCCCCAGCTTTCCCAAGAGGGTCCTGCAGCCACCAGAGCAGCCATGCCTGCTAATTACTGTCACGCCTACTAACGGGAGGCAGGTCTGCCACAAAGTTTGAAAAATTGGGATGCCTATAAAGAATGCCTAAAATAGAGGTTCTTAACTTGATTTGGGGTCATGGATGTATGGGAGACTCTTGACAAAAAGTTGGGCCAAAAAAAAAAAAAAAAAAAAGTTGGGCAGTCTTCCACAGACCATTCTGCACCCCAGCCCTACGGGCTCAGAGACCCCCCACCCCTCAGCCCTGCAGGCCACCCTCAGAGTGCCTGGAACACACAGACACACTTCCGGTGTCTTCTGGTCACAGATCCATCTCATGAGCCAGGCTGCCCCACTCACCTTAATGAACAGGCTGGAGAGTTTGGCCGGCAACTGTCCTCCTCCGGTCTCGATGTGGTGCTTCATCAAGAAGCCCATGCCCCGGACCCCACTCACGGCGATGGGGATCTGGAAAGTGAGCAGAGAGCTAGACAGGGTGCCTCCAGCTCCCTCCTTGGGGCAGCAGGGCCATACACCATCCCTTCCCCAGGCACTTCCGGGGACCCTGGCTCTCCACCAGCAGTCCCCACCCCACCCCCGACTACATCACCTCCAAGACCTTTTGACGGCTCTTATCAAGAGCTTCTGCCTGGCTGTGGGGCAGGTGAACAAAGCCTGAGACACTAGTTCCCAGAAACAGAATCAGAGACTTTCTGGCCTAGAAGGGACCTCTGGATGCTCCAACCCAAACTCCTCACTGTTTAGATGATGAAACTGGTGCCCAGGGAGACCAAGCACTGGTCCCAGGGCACAGGAAGTTACTGGCAAGAGTGAAATTCTGACCACCTGGTCTGGCTGCCCCAAAGCCTTACCCTGTCCGCCATGGCGTTGCTGAGGATCATGTCCTGGACGTCGCTGCCATACTTGCCTATGCAGAGTCTGCCAGGAGCCACGCTCACAGCCACGGAGAGAGCCAGGCTCCGCCCATGCCGAACCATCCAGTCAATGCCAGACACGTCCGCTGGGTGGAAGGACACAGGGGGGTTGACCTGCACCGTCTACCACCCGTGAAGCCCACCTCCACCACCTGAGACTCGTGTGTCAGCTCAGAGCCTGGTGGGAACCCCAGTCCTCATTGCACACAGACCTCCCTGCCCGAAGTGGCCGCTCCCTCACAGGCCACTCCCAACCACAGCTGCGTCCTCGGAGCAGAGATGCTCCAGGCTGCAAGACCCCTGGAAACTCCGTTTTGACATTTCCAAGGAGAGGGTGGTCCAGCTGCCAGAAGACCCTCTGAGGGGCAGGGAGGCAGAGAGGCCCCGAAAAGTGCACACAAGAGGCCTACCCAGCAAGTACTGCTGAAGAACGGTGCTGAGCTCCTCTTCCGTCAGAAAGGCACACAGCTCCCCCAGGCACCCAGCCGAGGAGATGCGCGTGTTGTCCTGACGGGGCAGAGAAGGTAGTGAACCAGGGTGCCACCTCACATGGGCTCCACGGGCACCAGGGCGGGAGGGAGGCAGACGCCAAGTCCAGTCTTCCCTGCAGGCGCACTCACTCCCGCCGCCAGAGCAGGGCTGCCACTCACTGCGGCTGCCACTCGGCATCGAGTTAAAAATTACACACCCAGCACTTAACTTAATTATAGAAAACTCCAGCGTGTGTGCATATGGTGATCATCATCATAATAGCAACAATAACTGTATTTACATAGCACCTTTCTTCTTACAAGCCTGAATACTTTACGTTTATTATCTCAGTTACTATCAACAGCCCTGTGAGGCGGGAAGGGATGCAAGCTCTGCCCTTAGTCCTCAGGGAAGGTGGTTAGAGGACCACTGGGAGCTCCACCTCAACCTCACCCCACCTCACCCTACTCCCAAACCTCTCATGTGTCCGCCTATGTCCAGAGAGGCTCCCTGCTGCCCCAACATTGTGTGGGTCTGTCCTGGGAAGTCAAACTGAAGCTCTAATCAGCCCAAGGCAATAGGGAAAGGCTGAGGGTTCTGTGTCAAAACCAAAGTCTCGTACATAAGCGCTTCCTGGCCGCTCTCCCTGCTGGCTCACTACAGGATGCTGTGCAGAGGATTTGGGGTTACGTGCTATAATATTCGAAGTGCCAACTTGGCGTGCCTCTCCCAAACAAAACAACCAAAGAACCAACCAGGGCCTCAAGGGCCCATGGGGAGACATGAGCCAGGCCGGCACCCTGGATTGCCACCTCTGATCCAGCGGAAGTTCTGAGGGGGAGGAGGGTGGCCGGCCGGCAGTCTGGGCCTCTGAGCTCCCAGGTGTCACGCGAGGCTAAAGCTGGCTCTCTCTGACACAACACCCACTCTCTCAAAGGAGTCTATTTTAAGCTCCATTGTGGTGAAATGCAAATTGGTTTGTGTACTAACTTTTGCTTGCACTGTGAGTGGCCCTATAAAACCCTGACAGACCGTGACCAAGAGAAGGCAGAGGCTCCCTTCTGTGCCACAAAAGGCCGGGGCCTCAGCTGCAGGGGATAACCGGCCCCGGACATGGGCAAACGAGGTGCAGCTCCGCGCAAACCCCAAGGCCTCCCTCCAGAGATCAGCCCCACAGTGTCGATCTGGCGACATGGCAGAGACGTCTGTCAAAGGGGAAAGAGAAAATCCTTCTCAAAGACTCAACCACTTTGGGGCTCACCAGAGCGCAAGGCAGCCAACTGGTACTTCACAGATGCTTGCAGACTGGGCCAGGAAGGGCCTTGGGACAGAGAACCAGGAGTCATGGGCTCAGTCCCAGTTCTCACTCTACCACATGGTAGGGCACGGCCCCAGGTCAGTCTGCCCCTCACAAACAGGGCTGAGCACCCCGCTCTGGACAGACACCAGACACTGTTTCCTGGGGGCTGTGCCCACACTTCATTTACTTATGGGCAAGGCTCTGCACATCAGCAAATGTTTCCCGAGCCAAAAAACAAAACTCAGCATTTTACAACTGGGGAAATGAGGGGCAGAGCGGGGGAAGCGACTTGTTTAAGACTGGAGAACAAATGAACGAGACCTGGGACTTTAGAAACCTTAGGTTCCCTTACCTATATGATACGTCGTCCATATCAATACTAAGTGCCTATCTCCCTCAAGACCAGAGGTGTGGCAAACCACAGAGCGACACAAATGTCGGGAGTGATGATCACTCCTAACCAGGTTCTGCTTCTCGAGGCAGAGACACCAGCCCAAGGGAAGGGAAACCAGCCCAACCCGCGCGCCCCACGTCCACCTGCGGCAGTACCTCGTCGTGTCCCAGCATGCTCAGCAGGAGCGAGACGATGTTTTTCCGGATGACCACATCCACTTTGGCCCCCGCTCCCTGAATCACAAACCTCAGGGCCTGCAGCATGGTGTCCCTGCAGAACCAACATGCCCGACTCAAACCCAACTGTCCTCCACTCGCGCTCCCACTGCACAGGCAGGGCCGGGCCACCCCAGGGCCACAGCTCTCCCTGCGCCAGTGCCTCACCTGACGCCTGGGTCCTCCATGACCCGGATGCCATTCAGCAGCTCCGTGAAAAGAGGATCCACCTTGATGTGGATGGAAATGAGCTTTCCTAGCGCATCGGCGGCCTTCAGGCGCACGCCGCGGTTAGAGTCCTGCAGGGCTTTGGTGAAGGTGGTCTGCAGCTGGGGCAGGAAGGGCTTCAGGGCAATGCCAACCTGTCAGAGAGACCCCCATCCCAGAGCCTGGCTGAGGGGGAGTGCAGGCCACAAGGCACACAGGCATGAAAACAGAGCACCCCGAACCCACGGGGCTCCACATTCAGGCTGGGAGTAGAGGCGCCGCAAGATGGGGGAGCCCAGCACAGAGGGTCCCCTTAGCCTCCTCTTCTGCTTCCAGCTTCCCACGGGCGGGGAACCATCAGCTCGGCTTAGGGGAGTTCTGCCCACGTGGGCAAGTGACTCGAAACCCCTGGCTCTGAATACATTACAGAGCGGGCCAGCAGACCTGTCAGTACCGTGGAAGAACATTCTGCAAAGGCAGATAAACAGGCCAGGTGCCACCTACTGCACACAATCCTACAGAACAGGTGGCTTCGGGAGGTCATCCCTGTACACACATGCACCCATGCACTGACAATCCAGTCTGAGTCCTGACCACGTGGAGGAAAAGACGCACATCTGTGACAAACTACAGATGGGTCCCAGAGGAAAGATCTACTCAAGGCTAAAAGGGAAGGAAAAAGAAGCTGTTTGGAGGCTCAATGCCATTTAGGGTCTAGAGACACTGGGGTTGGGGCTGGCAGGCTGCTGGGAGGCGGACCACAGAATAAAGCCAGCAAAGCTGTGGTGAGAGCCACCTGCCCACGGGTGACACCTGGCTCACAGCCTGTGGGACAAACTCCAGGAGGGAAAGGTTCCATCTGGACACAGAATTCATATACACACATCTGGACACAGAATTAACACACACACACACACACACACACACACATATACAAAAACGGCACAGAATGGAAGATAAAGATGATACTTAAATAAAAAGAAAAAAGAAAAGACAATTTCCAACAGAACGAGACTGATGCTCACAGTCCCATTTTTTAGCTGGGAAGTTGCTCCCCCACACTTTTCTCACAGAAAGAAAAGAGCTACCACTCTCTTAAGCTTTTGTTTCCAAACCACAAGCAAAAAAATTTTTTTTAACAAAATAAATCTTGGCTGTTTATAACTCTCTAAGCCTAAAGGCTTTAATTATTGGCCTGTAAAGTATCAGAAACAGTTAATGTGTTGCTTCACTTCTGACACTTTGGGCAAAAACTGAAGTTACTGCAGTTGCTCTTGGACTTCCTTTGCATTCTCTCCTCAGATTCTCTTCATCTCCCTTTATGAGGTAGTCATAAAGATGGGAAATGTATGTGAACAAGGTTTCTATTGTACTCACGTGGCCCTGGATTTTGTCCTTTGAATCAACCACTTCTAATAAAAGCGATTATCAGACACACACACGCTGGTGTGTTGAGTTAGAACGTGTCATTAGATGTTATTTCACCTGAGCCCCATATCTCACAGCCCTTTGAGAGACAAGCAGTGTTGTACCCTCAAAACACAAGTGAAGGAGCAGACTCAGAAGTTGTATGACCTTCTGAGGTCATTCTGGCCACACATCTGCCAAGTGGTGGACCTGGACTTGACCATGTGTTGTGAGTCTAGAGACCAAGGTCTTTGCTCCCTCTGCTCTGCCGACTCCCAGGCAGCGCTGTCACCCTGCCTGCACAGCACAGTGGGTGCTGGTCTCCTGTGCACAGATCTGTGCTCTAAGATCCGCGTGGACCAAGTGAACCTGTCAGTCCTCACCTTGGCCAGCAAGAGGCTGAGTGTCTCAAGCAGAGCCGCCTTCACGTTCCAGCTGAACCGGTCCCCCAGGATGCGAATCAGAGGGCCAGTGATGTTGACCACGGATGGCCGCAGGGCGTCCGCCGAGGTCAGGCGGATCACCAAGCCTAACGCTTTGGCGGCTTCCTCCTTCTGTTCCGGGCTGCCAGTCAGGACCCCCTCCCGCAGCACTGGAAGGATGGATGTTACCCCCTGACAAGAGAACCACACCTGAGAGTCAAATCGCAAAGGTTCTGGGCCCAGGTGTCCCCGACCCGAAGCCAGGAGCTTCTGTCAGCCACCCTCTCTTCAACTCCATGAGCGACCGAGTCGGGTGGCCGGGGTCGTGGCCTGAGGGTGCTGGCTGGGGAACAGTCTCCTCGACTTGACAGTGACGAGAGCAGAGTCCCTGCAGCCCTGTCACTTATCTGCTCTGAGGTGACCTCCACAGCTGAAACTGGAGGTGGTGAACTCTGACCCTGTCCCCGCGGGGCCACCATGGGGAAGAAACACGCTGTCCGTGGAGGTGCGCAACAGCACCTAGAGCACTACGTGGAGTAACACGCAGCTACTCCAGCGGCCCCAGCGCTGGGGACCCGGGGAAGGCAGAGGAGGGCCACACGCCCGCGGGGCCCCGCCCAGGGCCTGGCTCACCTTCTTCGGGAGGCAGAAGCCTGGCACGTGCTCGCCTCTGCTCTCATTTCCTATGAACCGGATTTCCTTGTGCAGTTCCTCAATGAGGGCCAGCTGGTTGCCCGCATCCAATTTCTGTGGGACACCGGGGAAAAGCAAAGAGGATGTCAGGGCTCAAGTCAAGCCCTCTCAAGACAGCAGGGGGAAGGAAGGGGGTGGGCAGGAGTACAGGCAAGACTGGCCATGCATGGACAGATGCTGAAGCTGGCTGACAGCACCTAGTCTTAGAAACGCCTGGAACTGTCTTCACCAGAGGTGGTCCAGCAGCCCCTCACCTTGGTGATGGCATTCAGGGCGTCCCAGCTCTCCTCCAGAACCACGGGGCTGGAGTCGTTGAAGAGGCGGATCAGGCCTGAGACCAGGCTCCGCAGGTGGCTAGTGTAATCCGCCTTGGAGCGTGAGCAGTAGATGTTGAGGATGATGGCCGCGGCCTGCCTCATGCCCACCTCAGGGCTGCGGGTGGCTTCCAACAGGTCCTCGATGATGATCCGGTGCCCGGTGTCGTCCTCCACAGACAGGATCACGGCCTGACAGTTGGCCATCTCCTAAAAGCACAGACGACACCTCAGCTGAGCATGCGCCTCCAGGATGGGACAGGACATGGATAGAGTCCGCAGGGGTGACTGTGCCCCTCACCAGCTGCTCGTCTGGAGTCCCCAGCTTCTCCTTCAGGGCCAACATGACCGCCGGGAGGATCACGCCAAGATGACGCGTCAGGGCATCACCCGCCACAGATGAAAGGAAAGCCAGAACCCGGGTGTTGACGGGCGGGGTCGTCAGCTGCAGGACGATGAACATCAGCTTAGTGGGGCCTGCCCATGCCAGCTGCAGCGCTGGGCTCTGGGAGATCCTGTCCCATTGCAGAGTCGCCGGCCTCCCCCAGCATCCAGGTTCAGAGCTGGTCCTCACGTAGACCTGGGGATGGTGATGTGGCCGTGGCTGCTGGGCCAGAGAGGGTTGCCATGTGTGGGGACTTACCTTGGGCACGAGGTAGGGCAGCACCACACGACTCTTGATGGCCATCACCTGCTTCAGACCATCCAAGGCAAACTCGGACACCTCCTCGTCATCCTGCAGAAGGGCATGGGGTGATGTCTGGGAGCCGCTCTCCTCCCCGCCTCCGCAGTCTGGACCTCCCTGGCCCCAACACCCCCCACCTGACCCCCCAGAGAGTCAATGCCATCCTGTGCACCCACTCCCTCTGGAACCTGCACTGGCTGCCTTGGCAGTCAGCCCTGGCGTGCGGCCCCCACGGAGATGGTGGAACCCCTCCTGGCAGGGGTGAGGCGGAGTCACTCACCAGCTGCTTCAGTAAAAATGGGAGGATGTCCTCTAGGGCCTGGTGGCCGATGGTGGAGTGCAGCTGCTCGAAGGTCTTGGCCGCTGCCTCTCTGACCTCCTCCAGCGGGTCACACAAGGCCTTCCTCGCCGTGGGCACGAGGGACTCGGAGAAATACAGCACCTGCAACAGCATGAGAGTGCTGAACCTGACGTGGTGGAGGGAGGGGAAGTCAGCGGGGGATGGGGGTGGTGAGGACCTCTGGCCTAGACAGGCTTCCTGGACTTTTGCCAGGTCTAGACTTTTCACTCAGCTGGTTTCTGTGGAAATGCACAAGTATGAGAAAGCAGAGAGGATTTGCGATCTGCCCCTAAGGAGCCTTCCCTCAGTGGTGGTTGTTTTGTTGCTAAGTCATGTCCAACTCTTGCGACTCCCTGGACTGCAATCCGCCAGGCTCCTCTGTCCATGGGATTCTCCAGGCAAGAACACTGGAGTGGGTTGCCACTGCCTTCCCCAGGGATATTCTCAAGAAGGGATGGAACCTGCATCTCTGTGTTGCATTGTAGGCAGATTCTTCACCAACTGAGCCATGGACTTAACAGTTAACAGTCTTGATTTTTTTTTGGCAAGTTCCCCAGATAGTCTGGTCTCTCATGGGAATGCCAAACTCCTTCCCATGGTGAGGCCCCAAGTGACCTGGCCTCCACTCCCCAGGCTCCTTTGTTCATCCTCTTGGGAAACTCCAAGTCCTTCTTCAAGTCTCAACTCAAATACCTGGTCCCTTATGAAGTCTCTGGATCTACAGTGGGGCCAACAACTGCTCTGTGCACTCCGTAACCAATTCCACCAAAGCAACGCCCCTCCATAAATCTAAGGACTGAATCTGAATATGGTGGCCATGTCATGGGCAGGGCCTCAGGCTTTGGGGCACTACCTACTTAATTAATCACAGTCCCATTTGATGACAGAATTTACCTTTGTTCTTTGAAAAATGCACCTATAAAAACCCCAAATGGCACACATGTACTGACACATGCAGGAGAAGAATCAGATGAGGCTGTTCAGGCTGAGCAATTGGCCACGTGCTCGCATCTCTGACCCGCTATCCACTCATCGCTCTGGCGCTTTCATCCCAATCTAGAGCTCTATGCCTATGCTCAACCTACTCAATTAGAAAAAGTAGGGTCGGTGAAAGACTCCAACCCCCCTTGACTGCTGCCATATGGAAACAATCTCACTGCTGGAGACGACGCGTTTCCACCCACTGGGTGCTCACTCTCATCTACTCCATGCCCTCCTGCTCCCTGCCACCCTCCACCTCTCACACACATGCACCTCCCTTCCCGGCTAAGCACACCACACACGTGAACTGAACTGATGCACTGACGCAAAAGGATTAATCTGAAGCCACCTCAGGAGTGCTGAGAGAAAGACCGCTTCAATCTCCAAAAGCCACCCCAGGCCCCTAAATTGCTGAGGTCTTAGCCTGTAAACTGATGGGAAAGCTGAGAGGTGAGAAAGCCCAGGGCGCTGTGGCCCCATCAGCACCTCACTGTCCACAGCACCCTCTGGAGTGAGGCTGGTGTGTCCCTGCGGGTGAAGTGTCGTTAATGGAGCAGCTTCTCCAGGAGCCCTCACCCCCTGGCCCTCTGTGGTGGGTAGGGGGCAGTCCTGCAGGCCCTGAGGACATGCTCACCGCATCCCGGCTGGTGGACTTCATGATCTCGCTCAGCCCGATGCACACGCCCTGCCTTTCGTCGCTCTTGGGAGATCTCAGGCCTTCCTCCAGGATGGGGATGATCTCCGGCAGGATTTTCTCCCCTAACTTCCGGACGAGATCTCCCAGCGTTCTGGCTGCGATCTGCCGGGCAGAGTCAAGTTAGGACAGACTCCCTGCAGACCCCGGGACACCCAGTGGGCTACTCCAGAATGAGGGCCCCAGGACCTCCCAGATGTTACTGGAGCCAGACTTAACTTTCCCCAACCCTCTATCCTGTGAAAAGCCCCCAGGGTACTTGCAAAACACCACAAAATAAAATTCTCTCTGCATCACACATGCCTACTCAGCTTAAAGAGTCAGCACCTTATGGATGAATAAGAAACTCAACACGTGTTGTCCAGTTGAGGGCTGATATCCCTGGATTGAAAACTGTGGCCTGGAAGTCACTTAACCCTCATGATCTTGCCCAGGAAAGGAGAGCTGGGTTTGTAATCACAACTTTCAGGGAAAAAGACCCATCTCCTCTGAGGCCATGCGCAAACCCTTGTTCAGAGCCAATTATGTAATCTGTTTGCCAGGGACGGGGGTTGGGAGTGGACTGTCAGAAGTGATCATTGGCCCTGGGGGCCCTCCTCCAGCTACCCTGGCCTTTGCTTAGCCCCTGCTTGCCCACCTCAAGGCTTGTGCGTGTCCAGTCCTGGTATCTCAACCACTGGTCCTTTGGTCCCAAACAGTCTTTCATCACCTTCTCACCTGCTAATGCTCACTCATCGTTCGTCTTCAAGCATCATTTCTTCTGAGAAGCCTTCCCTGAGCCCCTAGTTGGCTGACCTGGTACACGCACTGGCAGTGCCGTGTAGCACTTGCCATAGCTGCATTTCCCACTTGTTTGTGTGACTGTTTGATTAATATCCGTTTCCTCTGCCAGACAGCAGCTCCACAAGGCTGCTTTTCTTCTCTACAACGTCCTAGGCCTCCGCTTAGCACATGGTAGATGCTTAAGAAATATTTCTTAAATAACTAAGTAAATAAAAGTTCCCCTGCTGGATGGTGGACCCCACTGTTCTCCCATTCTCTGCAGACCCAGCTTTCTAGCCTCTGAAAGGAGGCATCAGGGCTATGTGGTCAGAAGCCAGGCCCGGGACACTTACTGTTCTCTTATCCGCGCATGTGCTGGCCAGGAAACCCAGCAGGAGCCCAAAGAGGGTGGGCAGGATCTCACGCAAGGTGCGGGGGGTGTTAGAGACCACAATCTTCCAGACGTGCAGGGAGGCCTGCCGCACCACCAGCTGGGTGTCCGAGCGGCCCATGTACAGCCCCGCCAACACCCGGTTCCGCCGATCTACCCCCAGGGCGGTGATAATTGCCTGCAGTGGCAGAAGGGAGCCAAGAATGAGAGGTGGTGAAGCCTCCACGGTGTGAGTGCCAGGGAGTCTCCCCACCAGCAGCAGAGGGAGGAAGGTCAACTGGGGCTGCACACCTTGTTGGACTGCGCGGTTCCAAAGTTGTCATCCTCTGAGGCAGTTTCTGTGGTCATCTTCCCAGTGACTCCTGAGATGTGGAACAGGAGATCGCCAAGGAGCTGAACAGAGCTGAACCTGAGGAGGAGGCCAAGAACAGAATCACAAGGGTGCAGGAGGAAGTCTTGGCCAACCACCAGCCAGAAAAAGAGACTGAAAGGAAACGAACCCCAAACACTGGTGGTGGTTCTCTTAGAACAGGAGAGGTCACAAATTATAGTCATTTCTCGACAATCTCCCACATATGTTCCTTCCAAGTTTTGTACTAATGAACATTACTTTAATAATGGAAAAGAACAAGCTATTTTTAAAAGTGGATACAAATATTTCTATAATAAAAGTTATTAAAGAGAGAGAGAATACAGAGGAAAGTATGAGCAGGGAATCCAGGAATGCAGATCATCAGGATGCAGGACGTAAGGAGAGGCCTAGGAGAAACTGTTTCTCTTTGAATGAATGAGTATAAAACTAACAGTTGTATTCAAACTGAAAATTCAATTAATACAAACAAATAGAAAGAGAGGGTAAACAAGCGCCCAGACTGCCAGCACCCAAGCAACCGCTCCGACACTCCGGTGACAGCCTGTGCACATCAATCACCCTGCACACAGACACCCCTCCCACACACAGGATGTGCAAAGTGGGCCTGCACAGGACCTGGCCACGGCCCGCACTGCCCCACCCGCCAACAGAAGGCTGAGAAGCGTCCTGTGTCAGCGGACGCCGTCCTCACACCATTCTTCATAATGGCCGGGTCAAAGTTCATGGTGTGGACGCGCTACCCGACTTTTTTGAACCTACCCCCAGGTTTTCAAATGGTAAGCAGTATCGCAACACACATCCTTCTAAATACATCTTTAAGCACTTGACTAAATATGTCCCTGAAATGAAATCCTAGAAGGAGAATCTCAAGATGAGAAAGCATTCATATTTAAAATTTTGATGCAAACTGAAGAACTAAAGAGAAAGAACATCTTAGAGGAGAACTGGAATTACGGACACTACTGTAGGAAACTGGAGCGTTACCAAATGGTGAAAAATGAGGATCTGGAAAAGTTGAGAGCTTTTGGCAACATTCTGCTTTTCATTTCTCAGTGCATGCGTGTGTGTGAGCTAAGTCACTTCAGCTGTGTCTGACTCTTTGCAATCCTATGGACCATAGCCTACCAGACTCCTCTATCCATGGGATTTCCCAGGCAAGAATACTGGAGTGGGTTGCCATTTCCTCCTCCAGGGGATCATCCTGACCCAGGGATCAAACTCATGTCACTTACATCTCCTGCATTGGCAAGTGGGTTCTTTACCAGTAGCGCCACCTGGGAAGCCCTCATTTCTCAGTAAGTTCCCCAAACACAAAGCTATGGTCACTGGGTCTTTCCACCTGAGTTCTTACCTTATTCTCCAGAGGTCATCAAAGAGGCCTTGCTCCAGCTGGGGCAGCAGCAGGGCAATGGCCGTCTCAGCATACATGGAGATGACCCGCTGGCCTGCACGCAGGGCAGTATCACGCACAAACTCGTTCTCATCAGCAAGAGCCTGTGCACAGAGCGGGTGTCAGCCAGACCTGCTGCCTCCTAGGCACCCAGACCCAAGAAAAAATGGGACTCCCTGCCAACCAGCTGCATCTGGCAGAGAGGCCGAGCCCCCCAGGAGAGAGCATGTGTCCTGGCCCCCACCCTAGGCCCTATCCTCAGTGGGGGCACCAGTGCCTACTTTGAGGATACAGGGGATGATGGGCCCCACATAAGGAGTGAATTTGTCCCCGAAGGTGATGGGCAGGTAGTTGAACATCATGATGTAGCCGTCTCGGACGTGGGGGGCAATGTCCACTTTGCTGGCTGTAGCCACAATTTCTGGCATCAGCTTCTCCAACTTCTCCACCCCCAAGCCGGCCATGACCTCAGCCAACCCTGCAGGAAAGGGACAGAGTGAGCCCACAGGACCTCAGGACCCCAAGAGTGCCTCCCAGGTCTGGCCCCTGGGCCCGCCCTGCCTCACCCTGCGCGGCGCCTGAGCGATCCACAGAGCTCTGCTCATAGGTCAGTGTCTCCATCAGCCACGGCAGCAAGTCCTCAAAGCATGACTCCCCCATGCCCTTGACCATGGCCCCAAGAGCCTTTGCAGACACTGTCCGTACCTGTCAGGGAACCGAGAGCGGGGAAGGTGGGGAGAAGTGACCACACAGGAATGAGGAGAGGTCCCTAGGGTCTCCTGCCCTTCACCAGACAGATGCAAACGCAGCTTCTACGGCTTCTTAGCAATCGGTTGGCTGGGGTGGGGCTAAAACCATGAGCTCCTGCCCCCTTCCCTCTCAGACTCACCTCAGGCACAGGATCCAGGAGAGAGGCTTTCAGACCAGGTGTCACGCTTGGCAGGTAAGGAGCCAAGTCCTGCAAAGATGGAAGGAGCGACTCAGTGGAGGCCTGAGGCCCACTTTCTCCAGACTGGTTCCTGGGTAGATCTTGACCACCCCACTCTGCTGACTAGGAGCACTCACAGGGATAAAGAACCCCCTCCATGCCCCTGGTTCCCTGAAGGCCCTGAGTGATCACTCGGAAAAACCTCTGAGGGACCCCAGGCCCTCCTCAGGTGGTGGAGAGCCCCCAGCTGCCATTCAGAGCTCTTTCTCCACCTGGGACCGAGGGCTGCCCAGCCTCGAGCATCCACAAGATTCTCTCAGCACTTTCCTTTCAGAGTTGCACGATCTTTACCTTAAAAGGTTTATGTCTCTTGATACAGCACTCAACTTTCAGAAACAGTTTTAAATATAGAAAGAACCTTATGTTCACTGCAGTATCATTTAAAATAGCAAGAAACCTTGGACACTATGTGACCGACAATAGAATTATGTAAGTTATGGTATATAAACTTGTTGGAATGTTATATAACTATTTAAGACTCGGTTTTATGAATAACTCGTTATAACTTGGACATACATTTATGTTCAGAGATACCATTTTTAAACGTAATTTTAAAACATAATAGTCTAGGCTTCTGGAGGGCTACGGGTAAAATGTTTTGGTTTTCCAAATTCCAATTTCCCAAATTTCCTAGGATAGACGTAACTTTCCACTTCATCTCTTGTGCCTGTAGCCTCAGCAAGCAAATCAGAGCTGTGGTACTGAGAGCACACACATCAGCCTCCGGGAGTGAGTGAACAGCGCAGATCTCTCAAACGAGGCTAATTTCCTGAGAGGCTCACAGAAGCCAGTGCTTATGACAAGGAGACACTGCCAGCAATCAAAGCGGCAGCCGCTTTCCCAACACCCCTGAAAAGTCAAAGGCCAGGCTGGACCTTTCCCCCCCATCAGTCGGTGAAAGGAGCTCACGGGGACGGGCCTCATCTCGGGGTGGAGGTAATCGAGACTTGTGTGGCTGGGCTCTGCAAGATGTGCAGAGGGCTCAGACTTCCACCCTCTACCCCAAACAGTCCACTTCTGCCCTGATACCACCAGGAATCAAATGCCCACAGCTGCCCTGTGTCTACTGTCGGTAGGACTGTGTGCCCTGAGCCAGCATCCATTGGTCTGTCCTGCGTGAGCCCCCCACAGGCCCATACCTTCTGGTCTGTCAGCGAGTACATGTTGCCAATGATCTGGGCGGCCATCTTCCGTGTGTCCGTGGAACGGTCCTGGAAGGCTCTCTGGACGATGGGCATGATGAGGGCCAGGGACGGGGCATCGATGAAGTGGACAAACTTGGTGTCCAGCAAGGTCTGCAAGCACTTCTGGGTCTTCCGGGAGGGGTCTGTCAGAGCGTCCAGCAGGACCGGGGCGATGGCTGCGTGTTCAGACGAGAGAGGCAGCTGGGTACAAGTCCGTGGGGCAGCTGCCAGAGCCCCCAGCACTAGATGGGTCAGAAGAAAAGGAGGCCAGGGGCCCTTCCCCGAGAGCCCCACAAGGGGCTGAAGAAGCCAGCCTGTCTGCAAAGAGCAATTCTATTCTTGCTCCCCAGGAGGAAGTGGTGTGGGGGCGGCAGCTGTCACCCCCTTGCCCTGCAGAGCTGTGGCTGGTGGGGTGCCTGCCGGCTAGCTTCAGTGGCCCTGAGCTGCAGCCCCAGCTAGGCCTCCAGGGGAGGCCACTTAGCAACATGGATCTTACTCAGGAAGCAGCAACAACGCAAAGTGGCTTTGTGAAAAAAACCGTTTGGAGACGACAAAGGCCCCCTGAACCAGTGGTGGGAGTAAGGTACACAACACTCAGAGCAGCCGCCACAGGTAAAATGAGCTCTCCAAAGTCAGCGCTATCAGCCCAGTACAAGGAATTTCAATAGGGGTACCTGGCTCGTCTTTCCCACAAGCCCAGGGAATTCACCACTAACAAGATACACGCCAGTCAAGAGTTCTGAGGGAATTTCCTGGCAGTCCAGTGGTCAAAACTTGGCACGGCGGGGGCCAGGGTTCAATCCCTGGTTATGGAACTAAGAACAAGCAAGCCATGCAGAGTGGTGCCCCATTCCCACCCCCAATTTTTTTTTTTTTTAAATAGCCCAATTTAAAAATGGGCAAAGGATTTGAATAGACAGTTTTCCAAAGAAGATATGCAAATGAAAAATAAGCACATGAAAAGATGTTCCACATCATTAGTCATTAGGGAAATGCAAACCAAAACCACAATGAGTGGTTAAGACTCCGTGCTTCCACTGCAGGGGGCATGTGTTCCATCCCTGGCTGAGGAAGTAAGATCCCGCATGCTATGTGGCATGGCCAAAACAAAACCACAGTGATATGCCACTTCATACCCACTAGGATTTCTGTAACCAAAAACACAGACGGTAACAGTGTTGGCAATTGGAACACCTTTGTGTGTGTATATATAGTTACTGAGAGTGTCAGGAATGGTACAGCCACGAGGTTAACAGTCTAGCAGTTCCCTAGAAGAGGTAAACAATTACCATATGACCCAATCATTCCATCTCTAGGTATCTAACCGAGAAACCTGAAATCATGTCTACAAAAACCAAAATCAAATAAAACCTTGAACACAAATGTTAGTAGCAACATTAAAAACCAAAAAGTGTAAACAATGCAAACACCCATCAATTGATGTATGGACACACAAAATGGCACAGCCACACAACGAGATATGTTATTAGGCCATAAAAAGGGATGAAACATTGACAGATGCGGCAATGTGGATGAACCCTGAAAACATGCTAGACACAGAAGCCAGGCATAAAAGGTCACACAGCGTATGATGCTGTTTCCATAAAGTGTCCAGATATGCAAACTCAGAGACAGAAAATAGACTACGGGTCATCAGGGGCCAGAGGTAGAAGGGGAAATGAGGAGTGAAACCTAATAATGGGTGTGGGGTTCCTTTCTGGGGCGATGAAAGTGCCCCAGAACTAGACAGTGGTGATACTTACATAATTTTGCGAAGATGCTAAAAACCACTATGTTGTACATTTGTAAAAAGTGAATTTTATGCAAATTACACTGCAATTAAAAAAAAAAGAAAAAAGGACCCAGGCTGGATTCCCAAAATGGAAGGCATTCATTTGATAAGAGATAAGACTGTTCTGGCCCTTAGAAATGCCCAGGGCTGTTGGACATTGTAAAGAATGACAACAAAACCCACATCTACCTGTTCCTCCCGTAAAACCCATCATTTTCTGATTAAAATCAAGTCTGGAAATACTCAGGCTGAAACGCATTGAATGGTCACCAATGCCCTAAGCTGAAGCTTAAAATTTGACAAGTATGGTGCTGCAAGTCAACATAGCTGGCTGGGGTTTATTTCTAGAAATCAGTCTTTCCTAATCACTCAAGAAACAACCATACTAAAGAGTAAGCTCCCTAATCTTCCCTCCATCATAGGTCTCCTGGAATGAGCATAAATACAAAGTTCCCTGGAACCTAACCCCTCTGAGGGGTGCTGCTGCTGCGATCCAGAGCCTGTCATTCAGTTCTGTGGATCTCAAGGCTCCCTGAGAATCAAGCTGCCTCCGGGCCAACAACTCAGTTTCCCCACCTCTATGGTCAATGAGTGCTCCAGACCAACAGGAAAACAGACCACCTCTGAACTATTTTCCACTGATTATCGTAGGAAAAGGGCTTCCCTGAGTTTAAAGGTTATCTCAGGGCGACTGTCTCTGTCCTCAGAGGGCCTGTGCTAAACAAGTGTACGTTCCCTGCAGCGTCGAGGGGCACAGGGAGGAGCAGGGCCCGTGCGCTCGTGGGAGAGGCTTTACGTACCCAGGATCTCTGGGTTCCTGATGACAGAGCCGATCTGCCTGAGCGCCTGCTGCCCAGCCTTCTGCACTTTGACGTGGGAGTCAGTGAGCACCTCTGTGAGCTTGGGTACGATGTTGGGTAGGCAGGACGACAGCTGCTTGGGAGCACAGTAGGCCATGGCCCCGAGCAACTCCACCGACCCTGCAGACGGCAGACACATGCCCGTGTGAAATCATGAGCCACAGGCTGGCAGTGCACCCAGGCTAGCTGCCTGGGCAGAGGAGAAGCAGCCTGCTCCTCCCCAAGCGGGAGGGCACAGGGCCTGGCTCCAGCCAAGTGAGCAAGACGCGCCTGAGGCCGGCTGAGCAGGGGGAGCCCGGGTGAGAGCCTGGGCAGTGGTGGGGACAGAGGCCAGACCCAGCCTAGAACTGGCAGTGTCCCCAGGTCAGTCCACTGAGCTTCTCTGTCCTCAGTCCGCTCACCCACTGAGTAAGAGAGTGAGTTTTCAAGACATAGTAGGGCAAAGCCTGAAGGACCAACGGGGAAGCCCCGACCAACGCTGACCCTCCCCAAATCAGAGCAAGTTTCGTTTTACAAATTAGGATTCCAAATCAGATTATATTTTTAAAAAGAGGGCTTAACGGGGGAAGAGGTCTTAGAATCAGAGACCTAGCCACAGACCAACTTTAGAGCTCTGGGATTTCCTGATTTAGGTCTGTGGCTCTTGTCAGAGGCCTGTTTCTTGAACGAAAGTGAACAAACTATTATAGAAACAAGCTGTCTGATGAGAGCCCTGGCCTCGCTCCTGGGCGGGAGGGTTGGGGGGGGCGGGTGGTATGCATACAGGACAAGAGCTGCATCTCTGCAGCCCTGGGAAGGTGCTCTGCAGAACAGGAAGCTGAGACAGTGGCACCAAAGGAGCAGCCTCACCGGCTTTGGTTCTCCAGGATTCCTCCTCCAGGGCAGCCAGCAAGGAGGGGAGCACCAGCTTCACCCCATGAGCACTCAGGTTGCTCATCACAGCCTTGGCACAGTCATCTGCAGCCTCGAGGGAGGAGAAAAGACGTTCAGGGGCTTTCTCCAGCACACCAGGGTCAAGGCCTAAGGCTGGACCTCGTGCCCCGCTGGTGATCATCGCTCACCAGGAGTCTACTGTGTCAGACCCCGGGCCCCGGCCCACACAGGCAACTGACAGGAGGGACGCGGTTTCTCACCTCACCAGGCTTCCATACTGCACTGGGAACCAGGGGAGTCCACACCAGTGACCGGCACTCGAGCGGTGGGCAGAGGGGCTCCCGTGGGGCAGGCCCCCCCACACCCCCGCCCCATGCAGCCTCAGGACTTACCTCCCGCACATACTGGTTCCCGTCCCCAAAGCACAGCAGCAGATGGGGCAGCACGTGGACCACGTACGGCTCAAAGAGCTTCCCCAGCATGGTGCAGAGCATCTCGAAGGCAAAGAGGGCTCCTGGGGGTGGCAGGGCGAGGTGGGGCAGTGAGGCTGGGATTGGGACGTCCTCTGGGGATGGGGCAGCCACAGGACAAGCTCCTCGTCCCCTCCTCACCCTCTAGAAATGCTCAGCGCAGCTGGGGGGCTACAGTGGCCACTCAGAAGGGAGCAGCGCCCTCTGCCTGCCCCAAGCAGAAAGGAGGCAAGAATGGGAAGCACCACCAGTGAGAAAGGCACCGTCTCCCTCGGCTTAAGGTGCTAGAGTCAGAAACAAGGACGCCCAGGCCACACGGGCGTGGCCGGGAGGAACAGCTCACAGGAGCACACACCCCGACGCCAGCCTTCGGCAGGGGAGGAAATGCCAGGTTCCCTCCTCAGGCAGCCAGGGCGGGGAGGGGGCAGCGGCCGAGCCTGGAGATACTCACCCTCCCGGCGGCGGAAGTTCTTCTTGTCCTGGATGGCATCGGTCAGCGCGGCCATCATCTCCTGCTGCTTCAGCGACAGGATGCCCAGGCCCTTCACCAGGCCCGCCAGCCCGTACGCAGCCCCTTTGCGCTCGGCGTACTTGTCTGACTCCAGCAGCTGCTGCATCAGCCTCTGGATCATACCCCCCGCGTCTTCCTTGATGGCGGGGACAAGGGGTGGCAAGCAGCTGGCCACGGACTCCTGGACCTGGGGGAGGGGCCTGCCCGTCAGTGCCGAGGCTCAACCACAGCGGGTGCCTGGCAGCTGATGCGGTCCCCCAGGCCGGTCTCTGCCACTGCCTGTCAGCCTACAAGGAGCATCAGAAAGGCCAACAGGGGCCCACGATCACGTCTGAAGTGCGTGCCCACAGGATGCATGCTACATCTGTGAGCCCCAAAATCATCAGCTGTTATGGGGCTGTTTCTGGTCTGAAGGGAGAACCAAGGCCTGGGCAGGTGGGGTGGAGGCTCAGGACGGAAAAACTTACTCACAAAGAAGGATCCCGAGAGAAGTGGGCTACTGTGTCTTCTTAGAAACAGCCCGAGTCTCTCGATTCTCAAATTTGTTAGAATCACAGGGAAATGGGGCTGGGACTTAGAGGACCAGGTCCAAATCGAGTGGTTCCAGAAGATGCTGTCAATCATCCCGACGAAGTTCAGGATGCCCAACCAGGCCCAAGAGGCGGCCTGTGGCTAGAGGCCCTGGGCATGATGTTTTGGAGGCCGGGTGCTCTGACAGCTTATTCGACCACTATTCTGTAAACCTATGGTTTTCAACTGTGCCTTTGAGGAGGACACTCTGGATGGCTCAAAATGAAGTGACCAAAACGCAAGTCACAGAAAATACACGTAATGTGCTCTTCAAGAAAGAGAAAAAAAAAAATCCTTTGCCCTGTGGCCTGAAAACTGCATTACTGCTGCTGCTGCTCCTGCTAAGTCGCTTCAGTCGTGTCCGACTCTGTGCGACCCCACAGACGGCAGCCCACCAGGCTCCCCCGTCCCTGGGATTCTCCAGGCAAGAACACTGGAGTGGGTTGCCGTTTCCTTCTCCGATGCATGAAAGCGAAAAGTGAAAGGGAAGTCACTCAGTCGTGTCCGACTCTTAGCGACCCCATGGACTACAGCCTACCAGGCTCCTCCATCCATGGGATTTTCCAGGCAGGAGTACTGGAGTGGGGTGCCATTGCCTTCTCCGGAAAACTGCATTAAAAGGCCCCCAAAACATACAACACACACAGAGAGAATGTCATGAAAAGCCTAACACACCAAGGACGATTTTTTACCCCTAATCTTTGTATATCCTGAACCAAGTTTATACTAAGTGCAAAAAATAAGTATTAAAAAATGATTAGAAAAAATGCATATATTTAAGAGATTTAGAACATAGTAACAAACTGACTCTCCACTAGGGCATTCCTAACTATAAATAAACTAGGTAGTCCCCTGAAAGAAGGGCAGAGAACACGGCCATCTGGATTTGACACCCGACTTTGTTTGCAGCTCCCAAACTTCGTTTGCACCGCCCACCCAAACAGGGACCGGGTAGTCGGGGGACATACCTGCTGGGAGGGGGTGGAGAGGGCAGCAATGAGCTTGGCAACAATCGGCTTCACTTTGGGGTCGCTCTTGTCCAGGTGCTTGGCTAGAGAGCCCATGAGGACCACCACACTCTGCCGCACGGCGTCGTAGCTGGCATCATTCGGCGCGTCCTTCAGGAACTCCTCGAACACCGGCAGCAGCGAGTTGACGTTCTCCTGAAAGCCCGGAGCACCCAGAGCCTCACGTCAGCCCCAGGGGCCATGCCTGGGGATGACGGTCTCTGCCCAAGCCTGGCTGAGTGACAGGCATCCTGACCAGTCAGCCAGCCATGCCAGAGGGCTTCCCGGTTTTTTGGCAGGATTGCAGCAGACTTACATCAATTTAATACCCTTTTGGGGTCTTTCTGACCCCAAGGAAATACAAACAGAATCTGCTGGGGGGCCAGCGCCCAGCCAGGACGTCCAGCACCAGGCCTCGCCATGGCACCATGGTGCAGCCTGCCACCTGCCCCGGCCCAGCCTTCTTCCCGCTCCTCGGGTGGCTGAGACCTTCTCCCCCATCTCCTCGCCTGGCTGAGATCTCCTACCTTTCCATGTGTGTTGAGCGTCGCAAGAGCTGCATCCAACATGCACTTCCGGACATCTGGGTTTCGGTCGTTGAGGGCGTCGGGGACAAAGAATTGAAAGAGTGGCTTCACCTGAGAGCTGTCCAAACACTGGGAGAGCTTGTTCAGGGCCAAAGCCAAGCCACACCTGGGAAAGAAGCGGGAGCGTGTCAGGGGAGTTAGAGGCCTCCCGGCTAGGGGCCTCTACCCTGGCACATCACAAGGAGCGTGAGCCTGCCAACAGCACACACTGCCCCAGGGCAGAGCACAGCACAAAGCCCGGAGCCCTGTGCTTGCCCCCGGTCTGCCCATGGGTCTGGAACCGCCCACTTGTAACAGAGCCCTGCCATCTGCCCAGAGGTTACCCCACAGGGTGACTACGAGCAGGGGAGCAGCTCTGCCTGTTTCCCTCTGTGTTAGTGCACTGCCTAGCCTTCTCCCACCAGGCAGGAGGAGACGGAGGGGAAGGAAGCAGAGGTGACAACACCAGAAGTGCCCGTATTCTACAAAGCCAAGTATGGTGAATCTTTCAGCCACAGCCGTGAGGAGGTACCTGGGGACCTCTAAGAAAACAGTTCCCAGGGGAAAGGAGTAACACGAGCAGAGTAGCCCAGCTGGCCAAGAGGAGCTGGAAGTGGACCTCAGGCCTCTGACTCAGAAGAAGGTCTTGTCTTTTCCCATCCCTGCTGACCCATCACCCTCTACTGCCTCCTCGCGGCATGCAGCCTCCACCCGGCCACACGTCCAGAAGTGCTGAGCAGTACAAGGCTGCAACAGCTGTCGTACCTGGCTTCCCACTGGTCTGGAGGAGATTCGGAGATAACTCGTCCCAGAGCATCCAGCACCGGGGGCGGCCGCTGCAACAGACAAGTGATGGATGCACTGCAGGGCTCTCTCCGGGCCCGCAGGCCAGCCAGTCACCCGGGTGAGGCAGGATCAGGCACAAGCCACCCTGAGCCATGGGGTGGCTCTGTCTGGATTAGGTTGGAGGCTGATCAGGGTCCAACGCCCCCTTGTACGCCCAGACTACAGTGCCCGGACTACTCACATAGAGCTTCTCCTGGTAGATCTCCATGAGCCTGCCCATGACCTCGGCCGCCTGCCGCTGGTAACGGGCCACCGCCTGGGAGAGGGCTTCCGCCCCAGCCTGCCTCACAGCTGCCTCGTGGTAGATGACGTCGTCAATGAGCAAAGAGCAGAGGTCTGGCTGCAGATCTAGGCCCATGGTCGACCAGAGCCTACAACAGACCAAAGGCAGCTATTCGGATGAGGACCTGCAGCGCAGGCCCTCCTGCCAAAGCCAAAGCCCCAGCCCTCGATCCCTCTGTAGGCTCAGCACGCTGGGTCCAATTACTCCACGAGAAGAAAGAGAACAGAGCAGGACAGGCCAGCCTTCTGACGACGCTCACCTCTCGGCCAGCTTCCGGATCTCCTCCTCCTTGTCGAACTTAACCACCCAGAGCCTGCGGAGAAGGTTCAGGCCATTCTTCTCATCAGTGTCAGGTGCCGGCAACACCATGTGGAGTTCCAACAGGCCCTGAGAGGGGTGGGATCGCACCACATGAGGCAGGACCTTTGGGAGAACACTCCGACCTGCCCTCCCCCTGCCTCCCAAGATGAAGCCACCAGCCACACGTGGGTCTCCACAGAAAATCAATTAAAACGAACTCTTAACTTCTTCAGCTGCACCAGCCACATTCCAAGTGCTCAGGAGCCACGCGATGGCTGGTGGCTGCCCTGCTGGACGACACAGTTAACAGTCCCATCCCGGCAGACAGCTCCGCTGGACAGCAGTGCTGGATAAGGAGCGCCATGAGGCAGCTCAACTCAGTAGCTGCTCTGTCTCTTCAAAGAGCTTTTCTTTTGTGAGATCATGGCATGGAGTGGTAAAATTTTTTTTAAGTAAACTTTTAAAATTTAACTGTTAACATTCAAGATCGACAAAAATTTCTGAAAAAGGATGTTCCCTTTGTTTTAGGAATATCTGCCGCACTGCCATTGTGTTTCCCGTTTTACCAAGGACTAGTGAACACTCGGTCACAGAGCAGTAGCTGGAGGCTGCAGACTGGCATTTGGGAAACACTTTCTCATACTCCTAGGGGATCCTTTAGTTTGGGTCCCAAAGCTCCAAGAAAGGGCAAGTATAAGGTAGTGGATTGAAGAAATGAGCCAATCCTGTGAGTCAAATCTACAAAACTACCAAGTTCCACGGTGCATTTTAGAAGTTAGGTGACGTCTTCAAAGGCAAAGAAAAAAACCAGTGATACAACTGCTTCGTTGTTCCAGTTCCCAGAATGACCCCAAGCCACCCTCTGTGACCTTGCTCTTTGCCTCCAGGACACACTGGTGCACACACGCGGCACGTCCCATCAGGGCAGCTCAAACAGCAGCGCTGAGGGACGATGTTGGGGGGCAGGGGGCAAGGCAGCCCCGTGAGGGCATGGGCACGCACCCGGAGTGCAGTGTCCCGCACGTTGGCACAGGGGGACAGCAGGGCACAGAGCAGCACGTCCACCTCCTCCTGCTCTGCGAAGGCACAGCCATCCTCGCCACAGCTGCTGGCACACAGGGTGGTCAGGGCCTCTGAAGCCAGAACCTGAGGGACACAGCCAGCCGCTGGGCTCAGTTCGACAAATCGTTTCCTACTACGGGGCCAGGCAGGGGAGCTGGGGATGGGCTTCTGGGGGGGAATCTGAACTAAGAACGCCCACCCCACCCACCCTTACTAGGCCTCAGACCCCAGCACCAGACCAAGGCCAGTGGCAGGATCCAAGCAAAACCGCTCATGAGCTGAGAACAGTCTGGCTGGTTCTCACGAGTACTGCTGTGCCCAAGACCAGAACTGAGGGCTGGGAGAGGCAATCAGAACCTGAGGGTGGGGTTGTGAACGGAGGAAGCCAGCAGGGGACCAGATCACCTGAAGTCGGGGAGAGCCCGTCCCGATCACCCAGGTCAGAAGGCGCAGCATGGCCACGCGAGGCAGCAACTCCGGGCCGTTCTACGGGAGAAAGCACATGAGGCAGGACGAAGCTCCACGGAAGGTCTGTAACCAAGCCCAGAGGCACGTGAGTCCCTCTCACCCACAGGGGAACATTCTGGGTCTTCCTGCTGACCACACTGGAGGGACCCTGTCAAGTCTACAACTCAATCCACAGGAGCCAACCCCAGTCAGCCATGATCTCCAGGGACTAAAAATAACTATTCCTAACCTTGGCTGAAATTCACAGACTTTTGAAATACAGGTGGCTCATGAATACACAAAGAGACACTGAACTTTACAAATAAGTAAAGAAATGCAAAATAAAACAAGACACCATTCTTCCACCTGTCATTGACAAGCTAAACACTACATGAGGTTGTATGAGGTTTGGAGAAAAGGGAATGCTTAGCAAGGGTATAGTTCAGAACATGTCACGTGACCTAACAATTCCACGCCCAAGAATCTGTCCTATGAGAATGTTCACGTGGTGTGCAAGGCATGTAAATGAACAGGGGACACACCACAGCTGTGTTCAAAACATGGAAACGTTTGCAGCCTTAAAATGTCAATCAGCAAGTAAAAAGCTGACTAAAACATGGTGCGCCCACCGAACAGAGCCTGTAAAATGAGATCCACATGATGTGGACCACATAGGTCCTGACACTGGAGGAGGCCCAGAGAAGTCAGTCCCGTGAAAGGAGCGGTGCAATCCATTTTTTGCATTACTGCATTTGTGAGTATGAGCTTTATATGTGCTTAAATAAAAAAGTCCACGAGGGTATAGACCAAACTGTTATTAATAGCTACCTCTGAGGAGGGGCATTTCTCTTTTTGCTTCTGTACTGTTGGAATTTTTTTAAAGTACGTAAGCATTACTTTCAAATTTTTAGAACATTATCTACTAAAATTGGGCTTCCTCGGTAGCTCAGCTGGTAAAGAATCCGCCTGCGATGCAGGAGACCCTGTTTCAATTCCTGGTTGGGAAGTTCCCCTGGAGAAGGGATAGGCTACCCCCTCCAGTACTCTTCCCTGGTGGCTCAGCTGGTAAAGAATCCACCTGCAATGTGGGAGACCTGGGTTCAATCTCTGGGTTGGGAAGATTCCCTAGAGAATGAAACAGCTACCCACTCCAGTTTTCTGGCCTGAAGAATTTCATGGACTTTATAGTCCCTGGGGTCAAAAAGAGTCGGACATGACTGAGTGACTTACACTTTCAATCTATTAAAAAAGAAAATTCCTCAGGACTTCCCTGGTGGTCCAGTGGTTAGGACTTCAAGTTCCAATGAAAGGCGTGGGGATTCTAACCCTGGTCACGGAGCTAAGATCCCACATGCCTCATGGCCAAAAACCCAAAACATAAAACAGAAGCAATATTGTAACAAATTCAATAAAGACTTTATAGATGGTCCACACCCAAAAAGTCTTTAAAAAAAAAAAAATCCTGGCTGAATGAGCTCCAGTCTCAAAAGCAAGTGAAAAGGATAGTAACCAGCACTGTCTTCTTAAGAACAACATACAATAAGTTAGAGTCCTTCAACTCCTTTGGCTCAGAAACTATCAGACGCAGGAGACCCATAGCTTCTGTGAGGCCTTGGAGCCTCTCTCAATAGAACATTTAGAGTCTCCCCACCAATGGCCGCTGCTGTAGGACCCCCTCCCCAGAACTGTTCATGGGTCAGGAAGTGTCAGAAGCCCTTGCCCCACCCCCCGCAACCCCACTCAAGCCAAGGGGGAGCTGAGCTCCCCAGCCTACCTCGTCCACACGCCCAGGTGGGTTGCTGGGGGAGGCCCGCAGCTGGGCGTGGACTGTAAGGATCTGAAGAATCTGGGCCATTCTTTCCTCCTCCTCCTCGCTGTGGTGGGGCATCTCAGTCAGCACCATCTTCAGAAACGGGAAAACCAAGGAGAAGGCTGGCGCGGACAGGGGCGCAGCGTCTGTGAGAGCAAGAAGCAGACCGACTCTGCAGGCGGGCCGGGCCCCGAGTTTGGCCACCACAGCGTCCATCCTCAGGGCAAGCGGGCGCGAGACGGCTGGAGGCCCTTTCTGACACCCTGAAGCCAGCGGCATGACAAGAGGGACAAGAGACAGCAGTCCAGTTCTAAAGCCAATGCCACTCCTACCCCAGACAGCGCCTGGTTCCACAATGTGAGCCTTAAAACAGACAAGTAGATTCCAACAGCAAGAACTAAACCCTCAAGGGGGGTGGGGGTGGGGTGGGGGGTCACAGTGACTGGACTCAAAAATCGTCCATCTGGTTCAAGGGGTGAGGTGAGGAAATCAAGACCAGCAAGGGGAGAGACCAGCGGAAGCTGCGGCCTCGGGAAGCCCAGAGGATGGGAGTCAAGCCCCCGCACAGTTCACCCGCCTCGCGCCCTCTGTCCACCCTATCCTGTCCCTCACCTGGCTCGCCCTTGCCCGCCCTGCTGGTGATGGTGTGACTGTGCAGCAGGGTCACCGCTCTCTTCACGGCCACCGACAGCTCTTCCTGGCACCATGACTCGTCCAGGGCACATTCCGGCTTCAGCAGGCGCAGAGTCACATGGCTCACCAAAGTGCCTGTGTCCAAGAGAAGGGACCCACAGGGGATGATCCACGCAAAGACACACAATCTGGCTCGGGTGTGAACCAGGGACCCACGTCCCCCTGAGTTAACACTAATCAGCTCTGCTCTGCCCTGCCCATCTCCTCAACCTAGTTTCTCGTTTCATCTCCGTGATACCCCAAAAGGGTGGACAAGCTGGCAAGGGGCTATCCTCCTGACAGTAAGGAATCAGAAGTATGCAGCAAGAAGGCACGAGCCACACAAGGCTACTCAGCTGGGAGTGAAGCTCTAGCCACGGGGCGCTCCCACCTTCCATGCAGCAGCCCAGCCAGCTGGGTAACACTTCTGATAGGTTCTGTGTGCACAGCCTGACTCCAGCCTCACCCATGGGAACATATCCTTAAAGCTCAAAGGTGTCATACAATCCACAGAGCGAGGTTACCACAATTCCCAGCCACCTCACAAGGTTCTTTGTGGCTAAAGAGAAAGTTTCTCAAGGCCACAGAGACCTCTGGTCACCCACACCTGGCTGCTCAGGAGCTCTGGGCTCCACGGATAGGCCACGTGGCACCAACTATCCCACTGCCACTGAATTTAAAACTGCTACAGAAAGATCAAGGGCTTCCCATGTGGCCCAGTGGTAAAGAACCTGCCTGCCAATGCAAGAGACATGAGAGATGAGGGTTCAATTCCTGGGTCAGGAAGATCCGCTGAAGTAGGAAATGGCAACCCACTCCAGTATTCTTTTCTGGGACACCCCATGGACAGAGGAGCCTGGAAGGCTACAGTCCATGGGGTAGCAAAGAACTGGATATGACTGAGCGACTCAGCACATACACACACACACACACACACACACACACACACAATCACTGACTAGCATCTAAAACTTGGTCCTCAGAGTGAAGCCACAGTAGACATAAAAAAGGAGAGGAGATGGCATCACGTGCTCCCCGGGATGTGTAGCTTGGGCCGCCTGAGGCTGCACCCATGGGAACACAGGTCAGTAGCTGAGGTCACTGCATGCCTCCCCCAAGCACTCAGGGCACGCCTGTCCGCCCCCCTCCTGACCCGGGGCCATGCCCACAGCCAGCCAATGAGAACTAACCCAAAGCCTTGAGCCTCGGGGGCATGACACAGGCAGCCAAGGACAGGAAAGGGGTCTTGATCCTGGGAGCAGCCAGGGGAGACTTCAGCAAGGGCAGGAAAGAGTCGACCAGGACCGGGATGTACTGGGTCAGGCCGGACGGGTTCTTGGCCAGGATGGTGTCCAGCAGCCCCAGAGCCGCCTCCAGCTCACTGTCCAGCTGTAAGCAGAGTCAGCCCAGAGGGCTGGTCAGCAGGGCCTGCCCTAACAGCAAGTGAGGCGGGGTCGCTGGGGCAGCCGCTCACCTCCTGCAGCCGCCTCCGGATCTGCGCCTCCTTGTCCAGCTGGGCCTGCAGCATCTCCTTCTGTTTGCTGGTCAGCTGCACCTCCTCTTTTATGCCTTTCTTCTTCTTTATCTCCTGAAGGAACAAGCACAGCAATTCTGTCTCCAGGGCACAGACCTGCCTCCCTCCCACCACCAGGCAAGGTGAGCTTGGCGCCACCGTCGGCCCCAGGCCAGCTCTGAGTCTGTGATCTGGGTCCCAAACCTGCCGGCTGGCCTCCCCTACTCCCACAAGCCCAAGGCCGCCTGGTTTCTACAGAACAGAGAGCAGTAGAGCGGCCATTTCTTGCCAGATTCTCTATAAGCAAAACACAAAAAGAGTCTTTACATGTTAAGAGAAATGGAAAGTTCCTCCAAGTGTTGAAGAGGGTATTCTGGGAGCCACATAGCTTCAGAATTCTAGCCTAAGGCTCTCCCACCTCTGACCAGCCTGCCCTACACTCTCCTTCAGTGTAAGCTAAAGTCTGGCAGAGGCTGAGAGCATTCGTTCATCTGATATTCACTGACCACCTAGGAGGTGCCAGATGCTGGGGAGACCGTGGGAATAAGACCAAGTCTCTGCCCTTACAGAGCTCACCATCTTAATGGGGGTGACTACACAATGAACAGGGAACAGATATATAAACAAGGTGGCTTCAGATCATGACAGGTGTCATGAAAGAAAGAAATATGATGCATAACAAACGAGAAGGGGGCGGCTCAGCTCTGGGTAGGGTGGGCAGAGGGGTCACCTCTCTGCAGAAGGGACATGTGGGCAGAGATACAGAAGACAAGAAGAACTCAGCCTATAAAGAGTGAAGAAAAAAATAAAAAAGACTGAGGGAGGCGCACAGGCTGAGACAAGAGAAAGAGCCCTGTGTGCTGTGCTTCCGCCAGAACCAGCCCCGTCACCACTGAACACAGCCATGAACCCCGATGCCCCAGAGGCCACACTGTGCCAGGGCCCACGCCCAGTCAGGACAGACGGGTCCCGGCCATCCAGGAGCAGGGCGTGGGGACGGGCATGGAGTCAAGCTACACCATTTAGCACAGGAAATACATGAACTACTGACAGCAGGAAGAAAAATCTCTTTTCCTGGAGTTGCGGGTGGAGAAAGCTACTGAGAGACAGCAGATCAAGAAGGTGACAGGAGGAGCCGGGCTGAGTGGGGAGGTCAGAGGAGCATGCCACGGGTCAGGGTGACCCAACGGACCGGCCTGAGGCCTCCGCACACCCACCTCCTTCAGCTCCAACTCAATGATCTGCTCCTTGAAGGAGTAAGCTTTGTTCTCTCGCTTCATGTTGGCCTTTTTTATGCTGTCCTGCTGGGCACTGAAACACCAGAGTGGGTGATCAGCCAGGTTCCATCCAGCCACGAGGCCCTTTAGCCTCCCACCAGCCACGAGATCCCCGCTACCTCTTAAGTCATGGGCACCAGGCAAGCGCTGGGTCCTCCACACGCTCTCGTATCCGGGACCGAAGACTGTGTGTGGACCACAGCCAGCACTCCCCCAACGAACAGACAGACTGTATCACTTACTGAGCCCTCGAGCAGGCGGCTCACCTCTGGATGATGGACTTGTCGTACAACTCCCCTGCAGGGGTCTGCATGATAGCAAACTCCTCCCGCGTCACCTGGCACAGCGCTGGGTTCTGCACGGAGGCGGTGATGGTGCTGATGAGCTGCGGGAGGACCCGGTCTGGGGACAGGATCGAGAGGGAGCCCATGGCGTTCATGGAAGACTGCCAGACAAACACAGACATGGTCAGTGCCTGCCGCGGCTGGCACAGGAGAGAGGGCCTGCCATGTCTCACGCCCCGGGCGGCAGGCTCCCCTTCTTGCCGCTGCCTGTTCTTTCTGAGCCCTGCCGCTGGAGTGGACGGCTACATGGTGTGCCTGCCTTCTCGGCATGCTGCACCCCGACATGGGGGACATTTCTCTCCCACTCTTGATCTCTGTGGTTCAGGCAGAGCTTCCCCCACCCTCGCTAGAGATGGACACGTGACCCAGACCGGAAGGATGGGCCCTGGGATGAGCATAAGACCTGAGTCAGGTCAACCCAGGCGGTAAGGCCCTCTGCCAGCTGGAATGGTTGGAAAACGCCAGCTTTTCCCACTGGAGCTAACAGGGGATGAGACGTAAGCCTAGAACAGCTATCCTGCTACTGAAAAGCAGAGACTGGTAACGGCCCATGCTGCAGAAAGCAGCAGTGAGGCACAGACAGAGGAGGAAGGGAGACGGACAGAGAGCAAGAAGCGTACCACTTATGAGGTCTTGAGGACCTCTCAGTCCCTGTCCCGTCACATCCAGGGGCTTACCAGTTAGACGCGGCAACCAGCAAGCTCCCTGCTAAGCTCAAACTAGTTTGCACTTTCTGTCACTTGCAACCCAACGGTCCAACCCACTTCTCATCACCCCGTCTTCTGTTTCTCTGAATCTTCCTGGTCTGCCTGTTGACCTGAGGCCAGAGCCAGCTCACAGGCCCAACTACCTGGTTCAAGGGGCTCTGTGTGGTGATCCTGGGGATGATCTGGTCCAAGTGCCTACTAATGAAGGCTTCCAGATCGATCTTCATCCTGGCGAGAAGTGCTGGCCAGAGGCCAGACTGCACAGCCACTGAAGGGAAAGGGAGCTCTTTGAGGCCTTCTGCCTGCCTGCTCTTCCGACAGAGTCCCTGCCCCACCCGCCCACCCAGGCCACAGACCTAAGGATGGGTGGTGAGAGATGATCAGCATCTCCTGTGCCAGCTGTTCCATGCCAGTGATGCCACCCTCCAGCCCTGGCACCCCGGAGATGACGCACAGAGCCTCCTGCAGGACCCGCGGGGGCACGTAGGCCTTGCCCGCCTCAGTCACCTCCCCAGTGTCGGTCACCAGAGCCTCGAAGGGCAGCACCTGTGGGGAGACAACACATGAGCCCCAATGATCAGAGCCCCGTGCCAGCCTGGCCCTCGGGAGATGAAGACACCAGGAACGTAGCTGTCTGTCATTCAGTAGATTCTCTGGGCCCCCTGCTGGCGTGGAGACCAATGCCCGGAGCCCTGCGCTGGGATCCACAGGCTGTGAGATAGGCCTGGAAGGAAACACCTAGGGTCCTGAGCCTCAAAGAGCCCACAGCGGGTAAAAAGGCAACAGAATCCGATCCAGGGGGAACGAACCTGAGACTGCAAGTCTATCACCAGCCCACATCCCTTAAGCCGGCTCAGGGAGGGAGGGAAGCAGTGAAACGGGACACAGAGAGCACTGAAATCAGGAGCCAGGTCCCCGTCCTGCTGCCACGCACTGATGGGAGACGCTGAGCAAGCCATTTCAGCTGCCAGAACCATGAACAACTCCCATAAAACAAGCATAGTAAGCCTGTCGGCCTTTTAAAGGCATTACGAAAAACGGACAGAGAGAAAGGTAGAAAAATATTTTAAAAATTATAAAGTGCTTTAAAAATGAAGTGTTTTTCCACTACTCAGGAATAAAAAGGTTGACTTATGTGTCATAAGACATGGGAAGAAAGAAAGGCGTCTGCAAAGGAAAAGGAATGGTGTGAAACAAGGTGGTCCCTGAGCTGTGGGGCAGGGCAGGAGACCCTGGCATCACACGGAGCCCACGTGAGTGAGCACAGCCAGGGAGCACCCCAGGTGAGATCCCACAGCACAGGCAGGGGCAGCTTGGGGGTCTGTGAGACCCAGTTCTGGGGCCGGGAGAGGCCCTGACCTTGTGAGAACTGAGGACGGTCTTCAGCTCCTCCAGCAGTCCGTACGCCAGCTTGAAGCCCCCGAGAGAGGACAGCAGCTTCCGGGCCGTCTGCTGGGCCTGCCTGCGCACGTGCCAGGGGCGGCTCAGGAGCACGGCCGCCAGGGCCCGGTGGTACTGCCTGCAGCAGAGGGACAGGGCACGCTGGGGATGGCCGGGCGCGGCTCTCCGCAGCCAGCCTCCCGCCCCTCACGCACCGCTGAGGCTCAGGCTCCTGCCAGGGAACGGGGTCATCTGCCCGAGGGGGAGGGTGAACAAGCCCCACGTACTGAACTTTGTTGCCTGTGAGTCGGTGCGGATGGTCAAGAAACAGTCTCTCTGTCAGGTGCAGCACGGTACACAGGGCTGGCAAGGGAAGAGACACAGTGCAAGTGTTTTTAAAATAGAGAATACGGCTGTGGCCGAAGTGCCCTGAACGCGCCCAATCTTGTCTACAACAGAGGAAACGGGGACCTCCCTGGTGGTCCAGAGGCTGAGACTCCACGCTCCCAATGCAGGGAGCCCAGGTTCCATCCCTGGTCAGGGAACTAGATCCCACATGCCGCAACTAAGGCCCAGAGCAGCCAAATACACAAAGAAATTAAATAGAGAAAATATCCAGAAAGAACTGGAAAAGTTGGAAATCAAAATGTAAGCGTAAAATCACAGTTTCACTTGAATTTTCTTTTTTTTAAACTTTTTACTTTATATTGAAGTATAGTTGATTAACAATGCTGTGTTAATTTCAGATGTACAGTCAAGTGACTCGGTTATACGTATATGTGTTCTCTATTGAATTTGCTTTTCTGCTAAAAGCAAGTTATGCTTTTAGCATATACACACGTGTATCTTGGAACAAGCAAAAGTATACACTTTCTTTTAATTAAAACAGTGAGATCCTATGGTATAGCACACGGAACTATATTCAATACCCTGTGATAAACCATAGTGGAAAAGAATATGAAAAGGAACGTGTATATATATATATATAACTGAATCATTCTGCTATACAGTAAAAATTAACACATAAGTGTATTAATTCACTATAAGTATAAATTCAACTATACTTCCATAATTTAATTCGTATGCAGTTCTAAAAAATACAAGCACTCAAATACTGATGTGAAATGATTTCCAAATCTAGACAGCACAATGCATATAGATGCATATTACCTCTTATATAAAAAGGAAGAGAACTAACACATAAAGATATTTATTGGTATAAAAATAAAATATCAACAATACACAGCAAGGGGATAAAACTGGCTCTCCATGGCTAGGGATACTGGGCAGAGATCAAAGCAACAGTGTAACTTTCAGTGTAGCCCCTCTTGGGGCTTTTATTTTTGTATTATGTGAATACATTTCCTGTTCAAAGACTAGTTAAACGTGTTTTAAACATCAGGAAGTGACTAACAGTTGTAGCTCATGAACAGAATGTTGTGATGTGCGAGTCAAAAGACTTTTCAAGTCACCAATTAGCCACAGATACTTCTAAGGCAACCTAGAATTTTAAACATACACTTAAAGATCCACAATTCCTTTTCTGTCAAGATAGAAACCAGTAGTTTTTCTATCTCCCAGTGGGGGAGTAGAGCCAGCCACACTTCACTAGAGCTTCTCAGCTGTCTCTGAACGTACGAAAACCTCTGAGACTCACCGATTACCCAACCAGCTGTAATTATACTTAATGTCACAGCTCTACAGCTATTAGTGCTCTGTCTCCACAAATCTCCCACTTCACTCCCACCTCCCCAGCCTTCCAGGCCCCACAGGAATAAATTCATTCTCAGGAAAGCTGAGCTGTTAATCAGATCGCTCTGCTCCAGGTCTTTGCCGAGCTGACTGGTCAAAACAACAGGCAGTCCGGGAAGGGTCCTCTGTGAAGACCCACCAGGGAGACTCGGCCCCAAATTCAACTTCAAGTAGGCAGGTAGTGACTCACCATCCTCTGAAGCCATGAGCAGGAATTTCTCGGAAGTGAAAACCTGCTTCTTCTCATCCAAAATGAGCTGCCAGAAACCGCTCAGTTTGGCCTCTGCGAGAGACAAAAGGTCACTCCACCACACAGCCCACTGCCTCCCCCAAGGCTGGCCCCGCCACGCTGCAGCTGCCAGGGATGGATCCTCTGGAAGACCCGCCTCAGTGCAGCGGGCCAGGGTCCTCCCTCGGCAGGAAGGGGTCACTCCCAGGCTCACTGTCCTCCCACGCCAAGAACTAACTAGTTCTCCTGGTAGCATCACCTCTTATGGAAACCTCTGGTGCTTCTCCACTGCCTGCAGGAGCCCAGACGACCTGCCTCCCCCCTCGGATTCCCACCTGCTCCAGGTGCCAGGCTGAGCTCCTTAACGTCCTCACATGGCACCTTCCCTTGTCCTTCCCTGGTCTGAACTCACACTGGGCCGTTCCCTTCCAGTCAGTGAAACTTCTTCTAGTCCTCAGGGCACTAGTTCAAATGCTCCATCCTTCAGGAAGCCTTTCCTGGCCCCCAATCCCAAAACTAAAAGCAACCCATCCTTCAAACCTGCTCTTATGCTATGTTTTGCCTTTAACGGCAGATAATGTTTGCATATCCCTTCTCCCATTACAGTCAAGGCAGCTTAAAATTTGCTGAAGCAGGGTCATATTCATTTCTGCCTCCCCCCACAGAGAAGTAGCTGAGTGCTTTGGCATATACTCAGGTGTCAAGCAATAATACGTGAAGAGCTGAATCTTGTTTCTAACCACAGGAGTACGTCCAGCTACGTCCGCACAGAGTAGGAGTTAGACTAAACAAGCATGGAATACCTTGTAGCCCCAAAACAGGAAAGCTCTTTTTGTCGCACTGATTTGGAATCTTTTCCCAGATGTGTTCAGTATATAAAATGGCACGTTGTTGTTGTTTAGTTGCTAAGTCATGTCCAACTCTTTTGCAACTCCAAGGACTGTATCCTACCAGGCTCCTCTGCCCATGGGATTTCCCAGGCAGGAATACTGGAGTGGGTTGCCGTTTCCTACCCTGGAGGATCTTCCCAACCCAGCAATCAAACCCGAGTTTCCTGCATTGGCAGGCGGATTCTTCACCACTGAGCAACCAGTGCAGCCCACGTATAGGACGTTACCCAGCGTGTTTGGGCAATTTCACATTAGCCATCTCTGGACACGAAAATGGTACTATCCTCCAAGGAGAGAAACTGAGTGGCTGGAAGGCAGGCTGGCTAAACTCAGGGGACACTGCTCATGTTACACCTTAAAACTGTATAACCAATCAAAAACAAAGTCCCACTGAGCATCTGCAGGGATGAGCCTCAGGGTCGCACTGAGCGGTGGGAGGGCAGCAGGGGGCGCTGTCACTGTCCTTCTCTGCTCTGTCGCCCCAGTGCTCAGGGACAGGAGTTTGCGGATGCACTGCAGAAGCTTACCCCGTGGCTGCCCAGGGGGTAAGTGGCCAAGCTGATGCAGCCAGATCCTGAACATTTGGCCCTCCTCCCAGGGACTCTGGAAGAGGCCCTTGTCTGCAGCCTCCTGGACACCGCTGGACTCTTACCAGCCTGCGAGTCGGCCATTGAGAGCTTCGTGAGCAGCAAGGCAGCGGCAACCCCTTCAGTGACGACAGGAACCTGAGTGCCTTGGGAGGCCGCCTTCTCCACTGTCTGGATGAGCAAGGGCAGCAAGTCCAGGGCCTGGAGCAGTGTGTCGCCTGTGGAGACAGGACCGGCGCCTGTCCATCACTCGGGGGCGAGGCGGGGAGGTGGGGGGAGCGGCAAGATTACCCGAGAAAGGACATTCACCCCTGTCTGAACCGGCTAATGATCACCTTTCAAATACCTCCAAGGAGTGGAATAGAATCTAGGGCTTAAATCAAACTCGACAACCTTACGGATAGAGCTAGAAGGGTCCTTACTAACCCAAGAGTCTGGCTATTCATTTGATGAATAAAGAAACAGAGGGGTGAAGTGAGTTGCCCATTGCCACACAGCTGGTTGGGGGAAGAGAACCAGGGCAAAACCTCAGGTCCACCAATTTCTTTCTGGGGCACTTCCCCCATACCAGACAACCTCCAGACCCAAACCCCCCAACCAGAACCAATCTGCTGACCTATGAACTAAAGTCTGTTTTTTTTAAAAAAAAGGTAAAAACCTACTAAAACCTGTAACTAAACTCATAAATTACCAAAGTGGTATATCAGAATATTTCACACACAAAAAAGCATTTCATTTGGACAATGCCATGCTTTTGAATCCAAGAAATGTAGATTTTAAAGGTTTATTTTATGTTTGCTTTTAAAGTCTGGAGTAGAATTAGAACTAGCACCAGCTAGAGACAAGGTTAAACCAAGACTTGGCTACTTAGAACTCAGTCTAAAGTCAACTTTGAGCTTTCCGCAGTGGCAGTATCGTAGCCAATGAGGTTTATCCGAGGCGCGATTATTGCTAATTGAAAAAATAAATAAATAAATAAAGTCAACTTTGATCAGTGCAGCAAAACTGCAAAGTGATACAGACTTTGGCTGCAAAGCTCGGACACAGAACAGAAGGGGGTCGCCTTTCTAGAGGGCGCTTTGGAATCTTCCAAGCATTTCTCTAGACAAAATCGTCATCCATTTAAACCGTAAGTGAAACACGAGCCCATCTGAGAAGTGGAAATCAGCGCTGGAGATTCTCTCCTTAGGGATCAAGCTCCCACCCAGATTTGCTGTGTCCCCTCACTGCACGTGGAAAGGAGGCAGGTGCCCAGATGACACGTTTGTCAGCCCTGACGCAACGGCAGGGCTAGTTTCTCACAGGTCCAGGGTACAGATTATAAATTTACACCTCATACATCAGTCTTATCAGAATCATATTTTCATGATTTCAGAAAACAGAGTGACAGGTTCTAGCTATGGGTCCTCTCTGAATAAACTTTGTACTCTGAAGGTCTGATAAGGGGGAGAAGTCAAAATCAAATGGGGCTCTGATTCTAGGCTTTGTGGATGACTAAGCTGGATGCTCCCATGGACTCAGGAGAAAACGATATAAAAAAGGCTGGACCGAAAGGGCAGGCCCAGAGCGACGTCAACGCCCTGAAGACTGTACTGTGTCTCCTCTGCGGGGAGCCTCTCACCTCGAAAGCAGACCAACATGCACTGCAGGTAGGCGTGCCTCACGGCAGAGGTGGAGGTTTTAAGGCTGAAGGCTTTCTTGAACCATTCGGTGAGCTTCTTGGGTACTTCCGTGGTGAAGCGGTGACACCAGAGAGCCAAGACAGAGACAGCGTGCACCAAGGTGCCTTCGTGAACTAGGGGGAGAAGTTGGAGCCGGTCAGCCAGACATCTTACACCCACGTCACATCACCGCGAGCCGCATGCAAAAGCAAGCCAGGTAAAGGGAGAGGAAGCTGTGAGGCTTCGGGGAGGTGAAGCAGGGCCTTCAAAAGGGGTCACCGCAGGCTCCAACCACGAAAACCGGGCTCAAACACGGGGCCCAGCTGCAGCCTCACCATGCTGCCCAGAATTACCTTCTTGCTGGAGGAACGGGATGAAGAGCTCAGCTACGGTCCCGCTCAGGACTTGACTAGAAGGCCCAGACACCACGTGATGACTGACACTCCCGATCCCTGGAAGACGGGGGTTCCCTGCTCAGCCCCTGGTCAGCACAGAATTGCCAACGCACCATCTTCCTATTGCTGCCCCCTCCCAAGCGGCCACGCCTCTCCTCTGGCCATCACTGACCCTCCCTCAATCTCCCATCAGACGTCCTGCCTTTTACAGAAGCCAGGCTGGGACGTCCAAGACAGGATCCAACAGATTCGCTGCACCTGCCTGTCGGGGTGACCCTCATCTACAACCACACTTCCTGACACCCGAAGAGAAATTCTATACCTGAGAGAACGCTCATCTTCTGGGCTACAATAGTTAGCTTCCCCTCCGAGCCTGAAAGGAGAGAGAGCAAAGATTCAGAATTCACATCTGCCACCTTTCCCAAGGGGGTGAACAAAGTAGTCATGTGTGTGACATCAAGACACACTGGAGGACTTCACTGGTGGTCCAGTGGTTAAGATGCCGTGCTCCCAGTGCCGGGGGCCTGACTTCCATCCCTGGGTGGGGAACTAGATCCCACAGGCCAAGTGGTGCGGCCAAAAAAGGAAAAAAAGAGAGAGAGAAAGATAGTTTCTGATTCTAAAAGTAGAGCCTCTTTATCATGAAGTTGGGTTTAAAACCACACTAATTGGGGTTTTTTTTTTTTCTGACTAAAGAAGTAAATGGAGAAGGCAATGGCAACCTACTCTAGTACTCTTGCCTAGAAAATCCCATGGACGGAGGAGCCTGGTAGGCTGCAGTCCATGGGGTCACTAAGAGTCGGGCAAGAATGAGCGACTTCACTTTCACTTTTCACTTTCATGCATTGGAGAAGGAAATGGCAACCCACTTCAGTGTTCTTGCCTGGAGAATCCCAGGGACGGGGAAGCCTGGTGGGCTGCTGTCTATGGGGTCGCACAGAGTCAGACACAACTGAAGCGGCTTAGCAGCAGCAGCAGCAAAGAAGTAAATATGTTCTTGCAGAAAATGTGACGAACAGAAAAAATTTTTTAAAAAATCTAAAAATCACCCATCTAAGAATATTACTTATATTTTGGTGTATTTTTCTTTATTTTTTAACCATGTGCACAAAAACATCTATACTTAAATCTGAGCTCACCCTCATCCACACCATTCTGCCTGTGCTTCTATTCACATTCCTGACACAAGAAGACTCAGAGCACTGAGCTCCCAGCAGGCCCCAGCGCCCAGGGAGTGCCAGAGCCCGCACCTCAGCCATCCCCATGCCCGGAAAGGCGAGCCCACCTCCGAGGATAGCGAACAGGTGCCTGGCCAGGGCTTCCATCGCCGAGGAGTCACTACACTGGCGGGCCAGGTTCCGCAGCGCCAGCACGGCTTCATCCATCAAGCGAGGGCTGTTGGACTTCAGCTGACCTGGACACAGAGAGCCGCTACTCAGAGCTGAGTAGCCACGCTCTCGTCTGTCTTCCTGGCTCCCAACTCATCCATCCTGGCTCTGCGTTCTCATGATCAAGGATCTCAGAAAAGAAACTCCGCGCCTGTAGTTTATTTCTAAGCAGGGCTGTCTCTTGCCCCTTCTTCTACAACTGGGATAAGTGCAACCAAAAACCCAAGGTGTCATTCTAGGGGCGGAAGAGGGGTCGGGACACTCACCAGCCAGTCCTTTCCCAATGTCCAGGGCATACTGGCTGAGATCCAGAGTCACGGATGCCAGCAGACTGGAGATAGCTGAGGGGGACAGAAAGCACACACCATGCTGACCTCAGAGGGAAGTTGCCTGTTTCTGCCCAGCTCCCCAGCCAATGCTCAGGCCCGCTATCTAGCCACATGGAACACAACCACTTTTCACCTCTATATGGTCACACCTTTGTCCCTCAGCTCTGCTGTAAAGCTGTACACTGCCCCATCCCTACAGCAAAATCTGTGCCCCCAACACTCCACCTATACCTCTTACCAAGATAAAAAGGGACAGAAACTCAACTCTCACATCCTAGGGTTTCAAATACCACTAGCACCAAGGTCAACCTGTCTAGAGCAGAGGTTCTTAACCTGGTTTCCAGAAGGTTCTCAGACCTCTAAAAATGTATGGATGCAGCATTTTCAACAGATACACTTTGCGTACTCTTTCAACAAGAGGGCCCATTACTTTCCACATACTCTCGAAAGGGTTGCTAAATCTCCCTCTCGAGGGGCCCAACGAGGTACACAGTGAATACAGACTCCCCCCACACCCCCCATAAACACTGCCTGTTGCCAAGCAGCTGCGATCTGGCTCACTGGGTGATGTCATCTCCCTCCCACTGTCCTGGCTGGCAGCAACCTACTTTCAATGACATTCTCTGGACTCCTCAGTAAGGACTTCTGTATGGTGGGCAGGACCAGATCCTTAAACTCCGAGTGGGACACGTACCGGAGCAAAGGGGCGCAGTTATCCTGCCAAGAGAAAGGGGTCAGGCACCTGGCCCTTGTGGGAACAGACTGAGAATAAAGCATGGCTCCGAATCACAGAATTTAAAAGGGCATTCAGCTGGACGGACGAGGAAGGGCCACCGCTCACTCACCAACAGATACTTCTGAGGCTTCACTTTGCTCATCAGGATGTTCTTCACGTAAAAGTCCAGCAGGGCACTCTGGGGAAGAGAGACCTGTCGGACCCTGGTGCTCTGAGGTCCCTCTTGTGCGAGCACTTCTGAACAGTACCAATCAGGGCCCCAAACGACACGGAGTCAAGCATGGAAATGCCAGTGTCCATGCCATTGCCCAACGAAAAGCCCTCCACAGCTTTCCATGGCTCCTGGGATCAAGTCCAGGCCCCTGGCGTGGCTCACAGGCCTGCAGGCTCCTTTCTCACCCAGGCAGCCACGTACCGCCCACATTCCAGCCCACACACTGCTCTCTCTGCCCCAAATGCCCTTCCTTGCCTCTTGGCCTTCTTAACATCTCTTCACCCTTTAAGTTCCTTCCTTAGAGACGTGTTGCCTGACCCACAGCCTGAGACAGGTCCCTGCCACAGAGTGGTTCCTTTTGTAGCGTGTTTCACAGAGATGATAAGATGCCGCTCTGCCTAACAGTGGGCTCCTCAGACTCAGCCCCACCCGGGCAGGGATCACGGCCCCCTCACTCACTGCTGCACCCCCAACACCTGGCACAGAGGTTGGCATAAGGCAGCTGCTCAGGGGTGAGTGACTCAGCGACAGCTAGAACAGGCAAATCAGCATCCCAGTAACTGCGGCAGGGCCCACCCCCAGCGAGAACCAGAGAGGAAACGTTCCCACTCCTCACACATCACTGCGAAAGGCCAGGGTCTCGGGAGAGAAAACCAGCCAACTTCAGATGGGGCCAGTGGCTGGGGCCACTGGGGGAAAACGCACTCCCCGCCCAGCACCCACTTGCCTTGTGCTGGTTGGCCACGTCCATCTCCTTGTGGCTCGTGCAGAACTGCACCAGCAGCCCCAGCATGCCTGCGTAGCTCTGGTTGGGCTCCAGGCTGAGAATGGCTGACAAGTACTGCTCCACCAGCCCGGGGTTCTGAGGAGGAACGGGGAGGGCAGGGGTATCAGACGGCAGTGGGGGTGTGCGCAGGAAGCAGTGCCTGCCGCCCACCCTGGCCTCCAGTCACCTCTCTCCACAGCTTGGTGAGCTTCTTCACGGCACTGTCCACGGCGTGCTTGTGGGAGCCGCCCAGCACCTCCAGCAGGAGCAGGCACTGCACCTCCACCTGAGGGGACGGGGCGCTCGGGTCCGGACGGAGATGGAAGCAGGGGACCCATGGCCCTCACAGCCTGCCCAAGGCCTCCACCAGGCCCGCCGGCTGGAACCTGAGGCCATCTCCGCCAGGCCTCTCCCACCCGACTCCAGCCAGCCCCTCTTCCCTCCACCCCCACGACCCCCAACTCAGTCCCTGTCCCAGAATTACATCTGTTCACTCAAGCACTTCGTAAGTATCTGCTGAACACCGACTATGAGTCAGACAATGAAAACACTAGGAGAATAAGACAGATATGGTCCTTGCTTTCATGTACCTCACAATCCAGAGGGAGAAAGAGATACTAAACAAATAAACACACAAATGAATACATAATTACAGCAAGGGAAGCGCCATGTGGAAAAAGGGTAAGCGTTCTGTTGCATGTATTTCTTCATCTGCCTTGACTATTTCCCCATTAATTCCCAGGCGGTGAGCGCTGATGAAACGGCAGGCATTAGGCTAGGCACTGTGGATAGAGAAGTCAAGACCGACAGGCTGATCCTGCCTGTGGGAGCTCACTGTCCAATCCAGAGTGGAGCACAAACAGGTGCTCAGTTAACAAGCCTCACAGAGACCGCACGGGCCACAAGCACCTGAGGTCACTGGTGTGGACTGCCACCCTGAGAACGAGGGCAAGTGTAAGAAGTCAGCCGAGTTCCATCTGTATGTGTACAAAGTGGGAGATGCACAAGGTTACTCACGGCAACGCTTTTTATGATGAGAGGCTGTAAACACTGTACATGGTCATCAACAGGGGACTGGTTAGATACCGTGGTACATCCACTCAAAGGATTAGTAACAGGCGTAAAGAATGAGAAGCTCTTTATACAATACTCTAGAACAAATTCTACATCCGGTTAAAGATAAAAACACAAGATGAGACAAAAAGTTTATATCTATGCCATGGACAGAGGAGCCTGGTAGGCTGCAGTCCATGGGGTCGCTAAGAGCCGGGCACGACTGAGCGATTTCACTTTCACTTTTCACTTTCATGCATTGGAGAAGGAAATGGCAACCCACTCCAGTGTTCTTGCCTGGAGAATCCCAGGGACGGGGGAGCCTGGTGGGCTGCCGTCTCTGGGGTCGCACAGAGTCAGACATGACAGAAGCGACTTAGCAGCAGCAGCAGCAGCATGCTATCATTTGCGTAAAAAAATCGACTTAATTATATACACAAGGAATATCTTTACCTACACAAGGAACTAGTTCTGGTGGGGGACCAAGATGCGTAGAGAAGGGGTGGAAAGGAAACTGGTCTATCATTCGACACTTGCTGAATATTGAACTTTAAAAAAAAAATTATTAAAATAGCTTTTTAAGCTTGCTGACATCTCATTCAGAACTGTACTGTTGTTCCTTCTTCCTGAATGCTCTAACCCTTCATCTGGGCATGGCTTCTTCTTTCACACCCTTCAGGTCTCTGCTCAAACGGCACCTCCTCCAGAGGCCTCCCTCCCACCATCAGCATCGGCCCGCTCTCTATCCTCCGGCCTGCTTTTCTGCTGTGTGGCTCTAAACCTTATCACCCAGGTGTGGACCTATTTGCGTCCAGCCTCTCCCCAGGACTGCAAGCTATGAGAAAGTAAGGTCGTCTTCCTTGTCCGCTGCTTCAGCCTCAGCTTCGCACCCTGGCACACGGGGGCCCTCAACAAATACTTCAGCAACTGAATGAACTGCCACCCGTGTGTAAAGTCAACATCAGCAATGAACAAAGGAAAAGCTCTTGATGCATCCTGTCCCATAAATACAACATGACAGGGTCGACCCCTCCAGCTCACTAACCCACAAGCACACTGACTTACCTCGGGTAATGGTTATGAGAAGTCATTGGAGACGCACCAATGAGGGGCCCGTGAGATAACCATCTTATTAAGAAGACCTTTTGGTAACAATGGAACCTACACTCCAAAGGGGGGTCTGGAGTGTATCCACTACTTGTGAAGTCGGGGTGTCTTATCCTCCTGTCAACTGCTGATGGCCAATCTACGGTCATCCCCAGGAGTGTGTGTGCTGCACAAGCTCCCGGGCTGAGGCCTCAACGCGTCTTACAAGCTGGCTGTGTCCGGCAGCGGCGCTGAAGGTCTGCTAACGCCACGTGTCCACCTGCACAGCCCTCCCTAAGTTTCCACAGCCCTTTCACCTTTTCTGGGCCCATCTTCATGACAACTCTTTGAGGTGAATGGGTGGGTGGTACTTGTTCCCATTTTCGCAGTAATGGGAAATGGACTCAGAAACTAAATGAAGTACTTGGCCAAATCTCAAGGCCAAGAATCAAATCCACACCAAGATCCTCAGACTCCTGTTTGTTAAAACTGTGACACCTCTCCTCTTGTCCTCCACTAAGCATATCAAGACATTCAAGAGAACCTCCCAACCTGGCCTGTGGGGCCATCTCTGGTTAGCAGACATGCTGAAAGGCGAGGAAGGGAAAATGGAAGGAGAAGGCATAGACTGGGGAGGAAAGATTCAAGGATCAAAGCACATGGCAAGAATCCCACTCCATTAGCCAGTTCAGCACTGAAATCCAAACACAAGGAAAGGAATGCTTAGTCAGAAAAAACAGAATGATTTACACTGTTCTCTGGTTTCCTCGTTTTGTGGCTGTCTTCCCTACTCTGGCCTGTCATGAAGGCAGGGATCGCGTCTCTCTTGCTCATCCCTGTGTTTCAGGTCCCAGGGTCTAGCCCACACCCGATCCAGGAAAGCTCACAGATATCTGATGAGTAGATGAACGTTATGCTGCCCTCATGCCCATCCACCAAAGTCACACACCTCAGGGTAACTCAAAGCGCCCAGTCACCCGGCCCTGAGGAGAACACTGACCAGAGAAGGTGCTTAAACACACCCCAACTCTGTGCAGGGAGCCGACTCCAAAGAAAGGGGACCTACCAGTTTGTTCCAGATGTCTCCTTGCCGCTTGGCTCTCGAGGGAAAGACGATGCGCACCAGTAGGCCGGTCCAGGACAGGGCCAGCAAGGCGGCCGAGCCGCTGCTCTTACTGGGAAGGGAGGGGAGCGGAGGGGAGAGGTCAGAGCAGCAGCCTCCACCTGACGACAAGGGCTTCCCATACGGCCCTGCCTGGCACATAGGACTCTCTGCTGACCTACATGCGACTGGACGGAACCAGACACTGGTTCTCCACAAACCACCTGTAACAACTCAGGACAAGGAGTGCCGAGCCCCCGCCTCTCAGCACTCACAACTATAACATCTGAAGGATGGTTTCCCACCTTTAGGGCAGGGAGGATGGGTTGGGGGAGGAAGCATTTGGTTTCTCCTTAAAATGGCCTTGCTGCCCCTAGTTTCCCAACCCTGTTCCCCAGGAAAGCGGTCTCTCTGCTGGGCCTGACATCCTGGCTTCTCTGTCCATCTCTCTCCATCTAGAAGGCAGACCACCAGCGCCCCCCAGGGCTGCACAGGGGAAAGGGGTGGGCGTGGCCACCCCGGCTGGTCTGCACGGGCTCCCCCCGAGAAGGACTCCGGAGCCTCAGGCGCCACCAGCTTCCCCTCTTACCTGGGGACACCCACTTTGGAGCCGATGCCTGAGGACTGCAAAGAGTGCAGAAGGTTCTTGGCAGTGGCTTCAGGCTGGGCCTCAGCCAGCTGCTGGATGGCTGCCTGCAGGGCCCGGCGTGAGGCTGCATCCCTGGGGGAGGGGCAAAGGCCAAGGTGAACACGTGGACTCAGGGCAGGGGTGGGCGGGGGGCTTCGGCCAAGCCCCGTCTTTCCAGGAAAACAACATTGCACTGTATTTCAGCGCATCACAGATGAGGCAATTTGGAAGTAACTGGATAAATCTACCTCATCCCAGAGTTCTGGAAGCACCTAACAAAGGGCAAGGAGCCTTAAGGCTGTACGGGCACCACCTACATTTATAGAACACTTACTACAGGGCTCAGATGAGCCCTGGTGCCTTCACACGCACCAGTGAGAGCGCACAGAACAAGCGAGAACTTCACACAAACCACCACAGAGGCACGATCCCTAGTCCACAGAGGAGGAAACTGAGGCACACAGAGCTTCCTTAACTTGCCCAGGACACAGGCAGTCTGGCTCCAAAGCCTGGGCTCTAACCACTGCCCTCTACCACCTCTCCGCACAAAGTGCTCTGGACACCGGGCTGTTGGCTGGGACTCGCCTGTATCGATGCAGGGTCAAGCAGAAGAGTTTGCAGAGGCCTTTCACAGCTCCCTCCGGCAGATCTAAAACCAGAGATTACACAGAGGTTAGTCAATAAGCACTATCGACACTTCCTGGGCATTGGCCCAGAAATAACAACACCCAACACTGAATTGGAGCTCACGAGGCACAGGCCCTGCTCTAAGCACTTGACACACTAACTCAGTTCTTGTAAGGTGGGTACTGCGACTGAGGTCTAAGAAGAAAAAACCAAGGCACGGAAAACTAAGCAGGCCAGTCGAGAGAAAAAGAAGCTGGTGGAAACAGTGCTCAATAACGGACAGCCAACCTGTGATGGCTCTGCAGACCGGGCTGAAGCCCAAGGATGAAGGGAGGAGGGTCTGATGGGGGAAATGGAAGCTGAGTGTCAGACAGACCAGCGGGCAGGAGGCTCATGAAGGGCTCGCCCAGGCCCCTGAGGGATGGGGGCTGATGGAGGAGGAGGAGCACGGACCCAGCTCCCCCAGTACCCTGAGCCTGGCACTGGCCCACCTGATTTGAGAATGTCTCTGTAACTGAGGAAAAGAGTGACTGGGGCCAGGAACAGGTTGTGGCTAAGAGCTTCCCCAACGGTTCAGCAGATAAAAAATCTGCCTGCAATGCAGAAGACACAGGAGACGCGGGTTTGATCCCTGGGTTGGGAAGATCCCCTGGAGAAGGAAATGGCAACTCACTCCAGTATTCTTCCCAGAAAAATCCCATGGACAGAGGAGCCTGGGGGGCGACAGTCCAATGGGTCGCAAAGAGTCAGACACGACTGAGCGACTAAGCACAGCAGAGGAGAAAAGCAGTTAGTAACTGCTAACAGACACCAGGGCTGTTAAGAGCCAGGCACTATTCCTACACGTACGCATTCCCTCCGTACTCTCACCCTGTGAGGGAAGCACGGCCTTACTATCTCCACACTCAACGCAAGGAGGCAGGCTCACAGCTGAAGGAACCTGGACCGGGCGGGTCCCGCAGTCTGGAGGCAGCAGAGCCGTGGCCAGAACACAGAGCCCATCACCTCCGACTGCGCTGAGGGCCTGTGACTGGCAAGGCCAGGCCCAGCAAACCTGCCTCGCTAGCCTCAGGCTCCAGGTTCAGCGAGGCAGGACTGAGCAGAGCACCAGAGGCCGTGAGGCCAGGCTGGGGCTGAGCCAGGCTGGGCACCCACCTTCAGGGTTTGACGGCTCTAAAGAGGCCTTCCAGCTCCCTGCCCTGCCTTGGATGAACCCACCTGGGGACCTGGGACCCTAACACAAGGAGAGGCCAGAATAACTATCACTACACAACGGCTCCACAGACTCCGAAAATGAGGAAATTGAGAGCTATTTCGTGTGAGGAGTTCGCTTCCCCCAAACGACCAGCACCTCAAAGGCAAGCAAACATTTTACAAATATGATTCGCCCTGAACTGCAGAATTTCAGGGTGACTGGGGAGTAAAATCACCCTGGAAGGCCTGAGTAGTTCATAAACTTCACTCACACTTGTCGAACTCCTTACTCCACAAACTGGGGGGAAAGGGTGGCACTCAGCAGTTACTTAGCATGGAGTCAACCACTAGGATTAGGGTGGACAGCCAGCGTCTGTCATGTGGCAGCCTTCTTTAACTAGAACCCTGCTGAGAAATGACCAGAAGGACTTCTGAAGGTGCCATAAACTCATGCACCAAAGCTCTGATACACAGCAGAATCTCTCAGAAGCTCACGAACAGCAATTTACTTAATTTACACACAACTTTAACAAGCTTGGGCATGTAACCAGGCGACAATAGATCACAGCAGCAAATGAGAGTGTGGGTCAGACAGTGGAAAAAGGCTCTTTCCTAACAAGAAGTGAAAGCTGACAGAATCAGAGACCCAACTCTATGCCACCACGGTTCTCAAACTGCAGCAAACATGGGAATCAGCTGGGGAGCTTGTTAAAACACAGGTGCTGGGCTCTACCCCCGGAGCGTTCATGAATCTGCATCTCTGGGGGTGGAGCTGAGATTCTGTATCTCAAACAAGTTCTTAGGCGATGCCGATATTGCTGGTCTGGGGACCACATTTTGAGAACCAACACTGCATAGGAAAAACACACCAAAAGGAAACTCAAAAACTAACGAGGATTTTATAGCACAGGGAATGCTGCTCAATTTTATGTGGCGGCCTGAATCGGAGGGGAGTTCTGGGGAGAATGGACACGTATATATGGATGGCTGAGTCCCTTTAATATTCACCTAAAACTATCACAGCATTGTTAATCGGCTATACCCCAATACAAAATTAAAAGATAAAAAAACCAACTAATGAAGATTTATTGGTTGAAGGCAAACTAGTCTTATACACACCCCCATAGTTTGCCGTAAGAGCCCTCAGTTATGGTACAGAATCAGAATAACTACATGTGCTCAGCATTTCCCAAAATGTGCTGCCCAGACTGAAGAGGTTTTCAGCAAAAAAGAGGTTCAAGGAAACACTGGATTAAAAGGTGACATCTCCCAAGCTTAGATGATCTTGGAATCCTTCACTACCCAATCACTAGTTACGATCTTGCTGATTTTCATGAAACGCTGGCAAAATCAGTGCCTCCAATCATTAAAAAAAAAAAAAAAAAGTTTTTGCATCTAATAAATTACTTAAGAAAAACTATTGGCATCTATTACAACTATTTCCAGTCAAAATGGTTAAAACTGTTAAAAGCTTTGGCACCTAGAAGGATAAACTTTCCACCAACCCAACTGTTTCAGTGCACATTTATAACAAGCAAATATAGACAGTGAAGACAGAAGTTGCTGGAAGCGAGGAAAAGGCGGCCATGGTTCTAAACAGAGAGCCCGATTTAGTCTGAAATGAAATCAGTGACGTGAAAATAAATACCTTTTCCGGCAACACATTTCCCCAGCTCACTGAGGATTTCTCTCCGTTCCTTCACACTGGCTGTTGTCACCTTCCCTGCAAAACGCTTTAGTGTCTCAGAAACCTGCAAAGACCAAGCCCACAGAGAAAATGCCACCAGTCAGACCACAAAACGTCAGCGGGGAGGGAGAGGGAGGGCGTGCTGGGGGAGGGCCGTGCAGGGCTCAGAGAGGCTCCCTCCAACCCAGGGCTTCTCAGTCTCCACTTTGGGGACCAACTTCCACTCCTGATCATTCTTGACTGTGGGGGCTGCCTTTACACCCGGCAGGATCTTGGGCAATGCTCCTGGCCTCTACCCACTGGACACTGGTAGCAGCATACCACCCTCCCACCACAGCTGAGGCGACCCCAACTGCTTCCAGACATTGTCAGACCCCTCCTGGGGGACAAAATCACCCCCAGCTGAGATGTACTGCTTTTAACCCAACCAGTCAGCCACTCAGTTAAACTGTGGCCAAAAAGAGGCAAGGCTTAAGGCAAAAACCTCAAGATAGAAAACATCCTTTCTGGGACTTCCCTGGTGGTCCCGTAGCTAAGACTCCACGCTCCCAATGCAGGGGCCCTGGGTTCGACCCCTGGTCAGGGAACTAGAGCCCACATGCCACAACTAAGCGTTTGCATGCCCAACCAAGACTCAGCTCAGCCAAATAAGTAAGTAAGTATTTTTTTAAAAAGAGAGAAAAAACATCCTTTCTGAACTAAGCAAAATATAGGGAGGGCCTACTATGTGCCCGGTATGTCCCCTTTATATTATCTCTTATAAGCCTCCTGTAACGAGGAATATCCCGACAAGTCATAAGCACAGTTGGCTAAACGGTAAAAGATTAAGAAACTGAATCCCAGTTCGGCCTCCTACCGGCTGTGGAAACTCAGTCAAATTATGTCATCTGCTTGACCTTCAGGTTCCCCATCGATTCAATGTAGAAAACAGCACCTACCTCATGACTGTTATGGGGAATAAATGAGAGTGCATATAGAGCATTACTCTCACACCAAGCACAAAATCAGCTACTACTAACCAGCAGGCCTTCAAGACAGGCATCGTATTCCCCATATTTCGGGTGATGAAGAAATCGACTCCCAGAGGGGAAGCCACTGCTCAGACTGGAGTCGAGAGCCGCAGCACCTGCATTTCTGAAACTAAACCTGAAACCAGCAAGTGTAGAAACTGACACGAACAAGTCCTTGGCTATCAACCGCCATCCATGTTACAACTGCCTCCCTTGCACAGAGACACAGCGTAAGACCTGGAAAAAGGGGCGGTTTGCCAATACTCCTGAAAATCTGCTCCTGAACAATATTCCACAGCGGTGTTCCCCAACATTTCTGGCACCCGAGACTGGTTTTGTGGAAGACAATTTTTCCATGGACTGGGGAGCGGGGGGAATGGTTTGGGAATGATTTGAGCACATTACACTTACTGTGCACTTTATTTCTATTGTTATAACATCAGCTCCACCTCAGACCATCAGGCATTAGACACCAGAGGCTGGGGACCTCTGTTCTACAGGCTACAAAGCAGGCAGGTCATGGATATGAGCAGTAGAGCAGGGCATAATAAGACCCAAGTGATCAACTCCTGCCCTCTTTTTCTTTTGAGGGTATTTGACAGACAGGCCTTATTAAAAGAGTAAGACTTAAGGGTGCATAGAGAAGTAAAATAATGCTGAGTTCCCCTTATAGTTAAATCTTTGCCACAATTCTATCAGCAATGAATAAAATCATGTGCAAAACTCCATCTTCTACATAAAGGATCTGTTTACTGTCTTTTGCTCCTATAGTCATTCATGCATATAATTAAAGAGTCAAAAAGTTCTGGGAGGTTTGCTCTAAAAACCAGTCCCATGCCCTCACACACAAGCACAATCTCTTTCACCAACTCTGGCTGATTATTTCGGTAATTATTCCTCACGTTTCCTAATATACGTTAGTCCAGTAATTCAGTGTTTACATTACATGCAACTGGTATTCAACTTCCGTTTAATGAACCACGTTTGCTCTCTTGCACAGCTTTTTAAAATTAACCCTGGAGTTGAATAATGAGTCCTTCATTCTCTCCACTCTCAGTCTGCCTTGTTTTATCTGTTCTAATTAACCATTCAATCCCACAGTTTCCCCCGTGTCTAAATCTCAATACACTGATGCAGATCATGCAGTCTGACCAAATTCCACCTTTCCAAAGAGGTCTCTCCCAGTTTTCTGAGCTGTCCTGATTTGGTCTGTGATCGCTACAGCTGGGATGTGGTTTACCACCCTGAGAATGTACTCTTTTTGTGTGTCTGGGTGAACCACACACTCCAACTTGTGAAGTCCTTGCAGGTTTGAAAATGTTCTGACCTCCTACCTGAAGTTTGCCTGAATACAGAATGCTAGATTGAAATTTTCCTTCAGAATACTGAAGACTTTTCTCCACTGAGTTCTAGCATTCAGTATTGTTGGGAACCTTCATGCCATTCTGATTCTCGATCCTTTGTCTGAGATCTGATTTTTCCCCCCGGAAGTTTCTAAGATCTTTTTGTATTCAAGGTTTTAAAATTTCAGGTTGGGACTTTCCCAGAGGTCCAGAATCCGCCTTCCAATGCAGGCAACTAAGCCCACGCACCTCACCTAGAAAGCCCATGCGCCACAACGAAAAGATCCCACATGCCGCAAATAAGACCCGATGCAGCCGTAAATAAAATAAATATAAAGGAGAAAGAAAATATTTTTTAAAAAATAGAAAAACTGAATTTCACATTAATGTGCTCTGTCATGAGTCTGCTTTCATCCATTGTGCTGACCATTTTTGATTTGAAAACACATGCTTCGGTTCAGGGAAAGCATCTTGAATTATTCTGTTGATGATTTCCTTGGATATTGAACCTCCTACACTTTTGTGTGGTCCTGTTTTACACTCTCCAGAGAGGAAAACTTCCAGCCTTTTGCCAAGATGGAGAAAGAAAGCTGGGGTTCTGAAGGCATGTGAACAGGGCTTTCAACCAACCCTCCTAACTTAACCCCTCCCCACTCACCCTCACATCCAGGGGTTAGCAGCTGCCACCAATTCCCAGATAGCAGAGACTCTACAATGTACATCAGGTTGGTTCTCAGCTTTCCGAACTGCTGGCTTAGGATCCTTTACCACTCCTCACTTTCTAGCTTCCAAAAGTTTGCTGCTGTTGTCTGCTCCCCATTCTCTCAATTCTTTTTTTTTTTTTTTTAACTTTTTACTAGTTTCAGTAAGGCTGGAGGATAGCAAATTGAGATGCATCTTTATATCTATAATACACCCTCTACCTGAAATTCCCACATAGCTGTTTTTCCATGCTAATGGTAAGTTCCTGGCTACAGTTTCTCCCCAAAAGATTAAAGGGCATTTCAGGTACAAGGCTCTTCTTTTTCTTAATCAGAAAATGAATGTCAGCCACTTGGGACCCTGTCAGAACAAAAGTGAAGAAGAGCACACTAAGATTCTTCAGAGAAGTCATTTGTTGGTTGAGATCAGATGCAAAGAGCTTAAAAAGTTCACAGGTTTCTCTCTAGGGTAACGCTGTCCAGAAGCACTTTCTGTGCTGATGGAAATGTTCTTTTGCACTGTACCATGCATCAGTCACCAGCCACATACAGCTACCCAGGCACTGAAACATGGCTAGTGCAACCGAAGAACTGAATTTTTAATTTCATTTAATTTTAACTAACCTAAGTAGTTGGCTATTAATTAACTGGCTACTATACTGAACAACACAGCACTAGAGAGATTTTTTTTTTAATATTTATTTATTTGGCTGTGTCAGGTCTTAGTTGTGGCACAAGGAGTGCCCAGGCTCAGTTCCCCGATAGCATGAGGGTTCTTAGTTCCTGGACCAGGGGCTGAACCCGTCCGTGTTCCCTGCACTGGCAGGCGTATTTAACCACTGGAGCACCAGGTAAGTCCCAAGAAGTGTTTGCTTTTTTCATTTGAGTTTTAATGTTACACATTCAGCATGTATTCTCCCAACCCCTTTCAAAATACCCCTTTCTTTCCAGGATCCATCACAATAAACTCAACAAATTACCAGTCCCTTCCTTGCACAGGAAACTCACAATACACACATTCTGAATAATGAAGTTAAGGGCTCACTCTCTGGCTTCAGGGCCTTCTATCAAAACCAATAAATCTCACCCCGACACCCAAGTGAGCCAAGCTGTCCTTTTGAGACCTGTTTCATTTCCCATAATATTGTCTTTTCTCTCTAAAACACTCACAGCTACAAAGGAGGCTGGAGTGGAGGAAAAAAGTCCCCCGCCCCCCCCAACACTCAAGGTGACAAGACTCTTCCCAAGTTGTGACAGCTCTTTTATCTAACGCTGGACCTAATAATAACCACCAACTTACATGAAGCCCTACTTTATTTCATTGATTCCTCACAACGACCCTACGAGACAGGTATAAGTTTATCTCCATTGTATGGATGAAAAGACCGAGACTTGACAGGATTAAGAAACTTGCCCAGCGTCTTAGAGAAACTGATCAACTAGCACTCAAACTAAGATCTGTACGAATCCAAACACTATGCTTTAAGTCCCTGAGCGTAGTAGATGTCCGAGAAATATTTGCTGAATATAAAGTTTTAAGGCATAGTTGGCGCTGGCCGAGGTTCATGCTGGAGGGCTTCGGAAAAATGGAGCAGCTCTGAAAGGCTAACTGTGGCAACTTCAGGATCAAGAAGGGTCCGCCGAAGCCGAGGCCGGAGTCCGACTTGTCGAGCCCACGGCCAGTCTGCGCCGGCCGGGCGGAGAACCGGGACGAACCCGGGTCCGTGAGGGGTTGGCTCGAAGCTCCCCCAGGACCGCGCCCTCCGCAGCCGCCGCCCCCTAACCTCCTACGGCAGCTGCACTAGCGGTCCTACCAGACCGCCGCCCTTCGCGCCCAGTCGCTGACCGCGTTGGCCTCGCAGTCGCCCGCCTTACCTGCGTGTCCGCCGCCATCCTGCCGGCGCTGACTCCGGAACCGCTTCCGGAGCGCTTCCGGGTCACAGCGCGAGCCCACGCGGCAGGGCGAGGCCGGGAGCCGGCCCGGGCCCGGGGCCTGGCGCCCCCGGGCGGGACGGCGGTCGCCGCAGGCCGGGCTTTGACTCAGGCAGCCTGAGTGGGTTATCTGAGGGATACCGGGGACTATCAAGGCTTTCCAAGGGCGTGCTTTTTGACCCCCGGGTCCCAGGGCCCTTCTCAGTCCACCTCGTGGAAGACGAGGGTCCCTACAGCTCCGACCCACGTGTGCGCAGGCAGGTCCGGCCCAGGTACCCCCACGTGGGCCTCTCCTGTGTGAAGACAGTTTTACATAAGTGTGGCCTACTTGTTTGCTAGAGTGGTTTCCTTGATGACAGGGGCTGAACTCATTAACAGGCAGGCAGCGAAGTCGTTGTCTTATCCCGTGTGTTTGTACCCAGCACCAATGTTAGAAGATTCTGGAGCTGAGGGAGGAAGCTGCCCAAGGGCAACTCCTTAAACCAAGGCCACAGGGTAGGAGGCTGGGGCTAAATTTTATTCTGTAGCAAACCTGACAACTCTACCTAAATACGGTCTGAACAGATCAGTCCTTGTCTCTGGTATTAGCAATGGCTTTCTAACTTCTGAGTGCGTGCATGCTCAGCGGCTAAGCAACTCTTTGCTGGTAGATGGACTAGTAGCAGGTCAGGCTCCTGTCCATGGGACTTTCCAGGCAATAAGGGAATGGGTTGTCATTTCCTCCTCCCAGGGCATCTTCCAGATCTAGGGATTCAAACCGAGTCTCCTGGGTTGCAGGCAGATTCTTTACTGCTGAGCCACCTGGGAAGCCCCTTTGGACTTCTGAGACCTGGATACAACCAGTACTTACCTCATGACCCAGTACAGGATAAGTGATATGTATGATTCACAACACCTACAGGACATTTTCTCTCCTTAAATAACAGTGGCCACTAAATTGGAGCACCACCCAGTCTGAAACACCCCTGGCAGCACACATCTTAACTCAGTATGACACTAAGCCTACTTAAATTGAGTGACCCAGGCTTGTGGCCTGATGGTCATGGAGACAAATTTCAGTTTAACAAATATAGTTAACACTGGGTAGAGACCAAGTATAGGATGCTAGGAGAGCAATGTGTCACTTTGAAAGAGGACACCCAAATGTCAATTTCAAATCAAGCTGATTTTACCATGCCTTTGGTTTCTAGCATACAGCACTATATAACCTTCAAACGCACAAAATGAGAAGCTCAGAGACTCATAAGAGAAGTAAGCCTTTATTTTCTCATTTCACAAATAATGCTGGCCTGGTTGGCTGCTTTTTGTGATTAGTCAAAAAGACCGAATCCCATATCCTCGTCCGACTCCTCCGACTCCTCCTTTGCTTCAACCTTGGCTGGGGCTGCGGTGGTGGCAGCAGGGGCAGCAGCGGGGGCAGCAGCCACGGGGGCAGCAGCCACAAAGGCAGATGGATCAGCCAAGAAGGCCTTGACCTAGAGCAAGGGCAAAGTTCACGGTCAAAAGGGTCATCTTAGCACTCCTACTACCCACAACCCTTCTGCCTCTGCAGAGATCTGGGTTTAAGGGCCCACTTCCATGTCAGTGAAGCCTTCCTCTGAAGTAACCAGGCAGGACAGCTTGGGTATAAGCCTGGTGAGCTCAGGCCCAGCTCTTACCCATTTAACTATCCCTGCTTTAAATCTCGTAATTTCTAAAATCAAGAACACATCTCCCCTGCCTCCCAACTTCAAGTAGACAATTGGCACTCTGTAGCCAAAGGTTTCACACTTAGAAGACTGAACCAACTGTGGATCAAAACTCAAAAAAAAAAAGAGGGGGGGGTGATTTCCAGAACTGAATTTGCTGTATTGTAGCAATTATTTACACTCAAGTTACATTGTATTTATAAGCGTTTACATAACATTCAAACTGGATTAGGTATTGTAAGTAACCTAGAAATGATGTAACCTAACTAACACCATTTTATTATATGACAGACTTGAGCATGGATTTTGGTATCCATGATGGAAGCACAACTATATTCTTGCTGTGGTCCCGGTGGGTTCTTTGTACCTTTTCAGCAAGTGGGAAGGTGTAATCAGTCTCCACAGACAAAGCCAGGACGCGCTTGTACCCATTGATGATAGAATGGGGTACAGATGCGATGGTCGGGTAACCAATCTGCAGGCACACGCTGGCAACATTGCGGACGCCCTGTGGGAGGAGGAAACATTCCTTTAGCTCTTCAGGCGTGACATCTTAAGAGACAATGAAGCGGAGCTCAACAGCACACAGGATTTGCTCAGTACCTCAGTCTCACACAGGACACTTCACCTAACACCAAATGCTTCTGGCAGTGAAATTCAGACCCAGTTTAATTTACAAATGCTTTTTGCCCTTATTCTCAACAAGGGTGTTCCCTATACCATAACGATGGTATTTACTTCAAAAGCCACCGTTTTGTAGAAATATATAGTCACAGCATTCTGAGAAAAACGTTAGTTCCAGGTGTGAATTTCATCCACTACTGAGATTTCCAAAAGTAACCAGAGTTAAGAGTATATGTAATTACAATTGTCTATCTGTCCAAAAAAACAGGAATTATATATTGCATCACTTTAAGAGGCTGTATTAGTGGCAAAAACTAAACAAGACTAAGGATGGCCTGAGACAGCCTTTCTCCCAAGATAGTAGGGTACTTGGCAACACTTGTGTATTAATTACCTCATTTTCCTTATCCCTCTTTTGACTCACTGACACTCAAAATCTCACATCTTATTGCAGGTCCTAAAATGACAGCCCTTACTGTGTACCCAGCACGGTTCCAAGGCCTTACACTCATTAATTCATTAGCTCCTTCAACGATCCTATATTGTCATTGCCGTTTTAAGGATGAGGAAACTGAGATACAGATTAAACAACTGTTCCTGGTTATTAAACTGCTAGTCAGCTGCATTGCCAAGATCCAGCTGAAGCCAGACGCGCTCTCAACTATTAATGAGAAGGGAAGAGCCTAGAAGGGGCCCTCGGGTACCTCCAGGAAGCGGGAATGCAGAGTTTCCTCTGTGATGTCAAGCACTTCAGGGTTGTAGATGCTGCCATTGTCAAACACCTGCTGGATGACCAGCCCGAAGGAGAAGGGGGAGATGTTCAGCATGTTCAGCAGCGTGGCTTCGCTGGCGCCCACTTTGTCTCCTGTCTTAATCAGCTGCACATCACTCTGAAGAACAAGGAGTTGGCAGTTAACCCCTGGATGTCCGGCAGGTCCAAGGCCACCGAGCCCCCACCGCTGGCCCAGCTAGCACCGGCAAGCCAGGTCCACTCACCAGGATTTCAATCGTGCCCCTGGAGATCTTCGTGGTGATGCCTAAAGCCTGGAAGAAGGAGGTCTTCTCGGGCCCCAGACCAGTGTTCTGGGCCGGCACAGTGACTTCACACGGTGCTATGGCACCAGCACGGGCGGCAGCTGGCACCTGAGAAAATGGGGAAAAAAAAAATGAACAGTGAGATGTCTTCTCTCCAGACACAACCTGAGATCAGTCAGTTTTGTTGCTTTTCAGGAGCCAAATTAATGATAAGGTCTCTCCAGTCAACCTGATTCTCCCTTACCTTGTTGGCCAGCAGCATGTCCCTGATCTCAGTGAGGTCCTCCTTGGTGAACACGAAGCCCACATTCCCCCGAATGTGAGGCAACAGTCTGCGAAGAGAAGTTTACGGAAGCAGGTCACTTTTTAACACCATTCCTCTCCAGGAAGAGGGAGGAGGACACTGAGAAGGGAGGATAAAGACACTGACTTCTCCAGAGCCGGGTTGTTTTCCAGATGCCCTCGGATGGCCTTGCGCATCATCGTGTTCTTGCCCATCAGCACCACAGCCTTCCCGCGGAGGGACATGCGGATCTGCTGCATCTGCTTGGAGCCCACGTTGTCTGCTCCCACAATGAAGCATTTTGGATAATCATCCAGAAGTTGCTACAGAAACAAGCCAAAAACAAGCAGTGTTTCACAGGAGCAAAGAGGGAAAAGGTTAGGAGAAACCAAATCCCGCAATCACCAGCTTCCATCTCAATGACCCTTTCCTCTAAGCTTTTGAAATGACACAGAGATTGGGACAGTTCCTCCTCCTATCGGCCACCTGAGTTAACACCAGTTTTGTCAAAGACTGGCTTGTTGAGTATAAACGATAACTGTTTCTACGGTAAATAAAAACTTAATTATAACTTTTGCTCTTTCCCCAATTATGAGGCATGTTTGATTCACTAAATGACTGCCTTAACAGAAAAAAAATACTGTTCCAAGTCAGATTTACAGCAATCAAAATACAACATAAAGGAAGTACAACGAAATAGTAACTTGTAGGACCTAGGCTGCGTGTATATAATCATTTTACAAGGTTTTTTGTTAAACTGAAAACCTGCATGATAAATGAGGAAGAACGCAAAGAACTAAATTCCACAACGCATCCTAAGGCTTGAAGAGCAGCGTGATTAGCATTTCTGGCCAGGAAGACCCAACTCAAGGCCATCTAAATTAAAGAACTCACATGGTTTCTTGACTGACAGGCTCTAAATAGACAACAACTTGCTCCATTATAATCAATCACTCATTGCCTCAGACCTTCTCAAAGATGGTGACAAGGCAGGAAAATTAGGACGAGTGCTATTTGAACTTCCGACAGGCTTGGGTTTGAATGCTCTTCACCTTAAGAACCACTTCACCTGCCTGAGTCTGTTTATCTGCAACACTGGGAGGGGGAAGGGCATGGATCTCGGGAAATTGTGAAAATTAAATGAAATGTGCCTAAAAAGACCTAATGTGGTAGCTAGGGAGTAGGCCCTCAGTACATGCCAGCTGATTGTCCCCATTAGTGCCTGGGCCCGAGGCAGCACGGTGGGCGGCTGGGGCCTACCCCAAACTTACGATGATCTTAAGGAAGTAGTTGGACTTCCAGGTCGCCCTGTCTTCCCTGGGCATCACGGCGGTGCGTCAGGGATTGCCACGCAGGGTTTAAAGACGATGTCACTGAGGAGAGAAAAGGAGCTCAAGCCACCCCGACACGCGTCCCCACAGCACGGCGGGCTCCAAGCCCAAGGCACACGCGGAGTAGGCCATGCGCGGGCGCCCGCCGCCCCAAGCCAGGGCTGTGGCCGCCGCACCCCCAAACCGAAGAGGCCGGACCCCCGCGGTCCCCAAGAGCTTCCAAAAGAACCCCCAATGACCCCCATCCTTCCCGCCACAGTTGCCGGTGCGAACACAGCGAGACGGACGAACCTCACACGAGGACGCCTGGCGAGAGGAGGGCCGCGCCTCGGCGGGCATCTTTTATAGGTGAGCGAAGCAGCCAATCAGAAGCCACGAGCAGAGCCCCCCGCCTATTGGCTGGAGCCAACGTCTGTCTGAAGAAATCGGATAGATGCAGGCAGCCATTGGGTGGCATCCCTGCCACTCCAACCATCAGGAAGCTGCTTTTAAACGAGGTGGTTAAGGAGGGCACTGCTGTGTGCTGGAGGCGCTTTCTCAGAGCTGCTGCCCTCTGCCGGGTTGGAGGTGCTGCCGTGTAGCGTTAGCGTTTACAAGCTGAGTTCACGTTTCCTTTGGTCGCCTGGCCAAGTCGCAACTACAGAGTATGACGCTGAGAAAGAACTCTCATGCTTAGAAACAGGATGGTCTCTCGTCTCCTCTACAGTTTGTTCTTCCCCCATCGAAACAAAGGGATCCTTTAAACCTAAGTCGGATCACTTCCTCATCTGCTCGCAATACTTTCGAGTCTCCCCATTTCCCTCCCAGGAAAAACCTAAAATGTAAATGGCCTACATGATCTGTTCCCCACCTCCACCCCATCATCTCATCTCCGATTTGCCTACTGACTCATTTCCTCCCAGCTTGGTGACGCTCCCATTTCAGGGCTCATGCACTCTCTATTCCCTCTTCCTAGAAGGCTTCCTGCTAATATCCACACCTCCATCGCGTCTTGGCTCAATGATCGCCTGCTAAAGGTCTATCCCGATTGCCCTATTCAAAATTACCCCCCAAACCACTCCCACTTCCCTCTTCCTCCGGTTTAACTTTTTGGTAGCACTTCCACCTAGTAACACACTAAAATAATTTGTCTCTCTCTCTGCCGTGAGCCTGGCACCTATGGGCATATAATAAACATTTGTTGAATGAATGAATGCAGAGTTTGCAGTCAGATAACCTGAATTCATATCCGTATTCTGTCACTTGCTAGATTGGTCATCTTAGGAAATGATTTCACCTTGCTGACCCTCTCTTTCCCTATCTGTAAAATGAGGATAATAGTATTCACACCCCATGAGGATTATGTGAGTTATGTGTTAACACAGCTCCTGGAATGCAGGAGGAGATCACTTAATGTCAACATATTTTATTACACTTTCATTCAACATTTATTTGAACAATTGTGCTATATCATTAAGTATGTTTTTAATGAATAAGCTTAGATCCTAGGGTGGGAAGGGGAGGGGTGATTCTCCCCAACTCCATCCTTTTAACTTGACCAAGTTAGAACCCCTGGTATTGTTTTCAAGCCTCCTGATGATAAGCCTGTATAGACAACTGCTGGAGTCCATTATTGCTAAGATCTCTTCTTAGTGACAGGGTATTACTGCATGCTCAGCATTGTACTAAGTACTTTATGCACATTACTGCTGTTCATCTTTGCAACAAACCCCCAAGGAAATACAGTACTAGTACCATTTTACTGGTAAGGAAATTCACAGAGGTTTAATAATTCACCCAAGTCCCTCAACTGGTAAGTGATGGCTTCAGAACCAAAACATAAAAGCAAGTTCAAAGCCCATGAGTTTCACTATGCTATACAGTCCCTTCCAAACCCTAAGGCTGTCTTCCTTCAAATGCACTTTTGCAAGGATATACATACTGACATATTAACTTCCCAAGGACATCCTGCCTCTGATGATATTGTCGCTAATTATAGTACATCAATATAATGGAATACCATGAATCCATTAAAAAATGATGCCCATCTCTATTTATTGACACGGGAAAACATAAAGTACAGTTGAGTGAGCCAGTTACAACGAAGTGGACCTGTTCATTTACGTAAGTCCAACATGAGCTGGAAATATGATTTTTGGGTGAGGGGTGAAGGTGATTTTCACTTCTGAGCTCAATGCGAAATGGTCAAGGTTCAGACTTGAAATCGACATGCGGCTTTTGGAGGACCATTCCAAACAACAGGGAGACTGCAAAGCTACAAAACTGTCCAGGAAGCTTGCAAAGGCCCAGGACTGGAGTTATGGCTCTGACAAGAGCCAAGGAGGAAGCATGCATGCAAATACAGACATGACCACCAGGGGGCAGTGGAGACCCATTCTCGACTATTATGTCAGTTCAGTTTAGTCGCTCAGTCCTGTCCCAACTCTTTGCGACCCCATGGACTGCAGCACGCCAGGCCTCCCTGTCCATCACCAACTCCCAAAGTTTACTCAAACTCATGTCCATTGAGTCGGTGATGCCATCCAACCATCTCATCCTCTGTCGTCCCCTTCTCCTCCTGCCCTCAATCTTTCCAAGCATCAGAGTCTTTTCAAACGAGTCAGTTCTTTGCATCAGGTGGCCAAAGTATTGGAGTTTCAGCTTCAGCATCAGTCCTTCCAATGAATATTCAGGACTGATTTCCTTTAGGATGGATGGGTTGGATCTCCTTGCAGTCCAGGGGACTCTCAAGAGTCTTGTCCAACACCACAGTTCAAAAGCATCAATTCTTTGGCGCTCAGCTTTCTTTATAGTCCAACTCTCACATCCACTTGCAACAAGGAAGGTTCTACACCCAAGGTATGGAGCCAGAACTAGGGGGCAGTGGTGGTGTGTCTGGTCAACATAAGAACAGAGACAAGCCCTGGATTCACAGCCTGTCTCTGTGCTCGTTCACAGGATATCGGCTCTCTCTGAACCTCTTTCCCATCTGTGAGTGGGAGGCCACACCCCTGCGCCCATGGGAGGCAACCCATGGCAAATTGCAGTGGGTAAGAAAGCCAGGAGGCCCACAAGTGCCCTGTAAGGGCTTTAGCCTCAGGTAAGTGAACTGCAGTGATTGACCCTCAAACTGTGGAGCTTGTGAGTCTGGGGAGGGTTTGGTCTCTCTTCTGGGGCTGAGCTGTTCGTCTCGGACCACAAAGAAATGGCACTAACACCGGTTAAAATAATGGCAAACTTTATTGGCATAAATCACAGGAATTAAAATGGGAAAAAGCCAGGTTATAAGTTTACAGAGGAAAAAAAAAATTAAAAATCAAATCATCAAATAACCATCCACCCAGAGGGTAGAACCTCTGGAAGCCCCAGATCCTCTAGGGGAGGGGTCTGGGGTGGGTCACTGTAAACAGAGCAATAAGGCCTAAGAGTAGAAGTGGAGACATCAGACCTGTGGCAGGACCTGGCCGAGCTCCCCAGACCCAGGCTGCTCCCAGCCCCACCTCCAAGGAGGGACCCCCTTCCCCTCCTGAGAGGCTCAGGACACCCAGCCTCTGGTGAGGTTGGTGGTGTGGGTCTGGCTTGTCCTCACTTAAGACCCCACTGGGGCCCCGTTCCACCGACCGGGAACCCCAGCCCTGCCTGTCTCATCCTCAGGGGGCTTCCTGTTGCCTCCTGCTGTTCTTGTCCCTCCGCCCAGAATCCTATCAGGCCCCCAGGCAACAGCCTGAGTGGGCTCTCTCCTGGGGGGGCCACCACCAGTCTCCAGGGAAGGCAGGAAATTTGGGGAAGGGACGCACCCAGTGGAATCAACAAGACTAATGGTCAAAATCAGATCCCAGCTTTCCTGAGGAGGCAGAAGAAAGGACCCCCAGAGTAGCGGGGGGAGGGGGCTGAGAATGTTCTCTTTGTGGCCAGAAAGTTCACAGGGGCGTGAGCACTCCTAACAGCTTACACAGGGAAGGGGCACCCCCAGAGTGGACGTCCCCCTCTCTCCCCGCTCAGAAACAGGACGGATGAGGTTCGGAATTCTCGGCCCCAGAGGGCAAGACACCGTTCAGGTGGGTTTCAGTGAAGAGCTTGCTGGCCTGGGGAGTAAGGAAGGGGTTCGAAATACAGCAGTTTATAAAAACAGTCCCGGAGAGCTATGAAGTTAAAGATAGGGAGTCAACAGAGCCGCTCCCTGTTCACCTGCTTGTGCTAAGAAAAAAATAAGATACGAATTGCTTCCCCGCCCCGAGCCTTCAGTACAAGGCAGGCCCCGTGTATCCCGCAGCCACCGTGGTGCACACGGGGAGGAGTACAAAAGGAGTCGTCTGTAAAATCTCTTCAAAGTCAGTTTCGTATAGAGAAGTAAAAGCAACTCAGACGATATGAATCCAAACCTCAGTGTAGAAAACTATCAAAGTCGGTACAGTGTCTGGGCAACGGGGTGACATTCACCACCTCACGCGGCCCCAGGAGACGGAGGAGGTGCCTGGAAAACATTATTGCTGGAGAGGCCTTTCTCAGTAGAACCAGAGCAGTTGTGGGGGGGTGGGGGGGCAGGTGTTGGGGGCAGCTGCCCAGGCCTGGGGAGACGGGAGGGGCAGGAGGCACGTGAGGAACCTTCCGTGGCCCCGCGGGTACGTCCACCCTTGGGTGGATGGGTGGGTGGATGGGTTGGGTGGATGCTGGCATTGTCTGGGGGGAGCTTGTGTCCACCCCGGTACTCTCAGAACAAGGCTGATGAGGTTGGGGTTGGGGATAAGGATGCAAAGAGGCCCCCGTCTGACCCTGCCTGCCCTCCCCACCCCCAGCTCCACTGCCAAAATACAAGTAAGAGATGGCTCCAGTGTGGGGTGCTGGCTTGGCCAGGCGGGCTTGTGGGGACGCAGGTGGGACCCTCCAGCCTCTGCCTCGGGGGAGGGTGATGGGCTGGCAGCCTGGGGGAGCCTCGGGAGGAGGAAGGTGGCCCAGCGGCGCTGGCAGGGGGCAAGAGAAGCAGGCAGGACCCCTCAGTGTCCTCTCGCCATCGCCGAGGACACGGTTCCAGTTTCAGTCGGGTTGGCCCCTTCGCCACCGCCCCCCACCCCGGCCCCCCCGGGACGAGGCCTCTGGGTCCCAGCAGCAGTGAGGAGGCTGGGCCAGGGAAGGGGCCACGGGGAGGGACGAGGGCGCCTAGCAGAAGAGCTTGAGAAAGCAGTTCTGACAGTAAGGCTTGTCGTTCTGCTCCTTGAAGGTGCCCTTGTTGAGCTGCTTGAGGCAGAAGGCGCAGACGAAGTGCTCGGGGTGGAACTTCTTGGCCATGGCGGTGATGCAGCGGCCCGTGATGGGCTTCTGGCAGCCCGAGCACAGCGAGCCCCGCCGCTCGTGGTAGTGCGCCTCGCAGTAGGGCTGCCCCTCGTGCTCAAAGAAGCTGCCGTGGACGAACGGCGTGAAGCACTCCTGGAGACAGAGGAGGGCGGGGGGCTGTTCAGGCTGGGGGGCTGGGGGCCGAGGCAGCTCCCGGGTGACGGGCAGGGGACCGTCAGGGCGGCCACACTGCAAACGATTCCCCCTCGACAAGCGTTTTCGACATGCCGAGTGTGGCGCTAAACCCTTACTCCGCTCTCCCGGTAATGACCTCGACCTCAGCTCTCCCGGTAATGACCTTGACCCGCTGCTGCCAAGTTGCGCTGCTGTTTTTGCTGTTTAGTTGCTCAGTCACGTCTAACTCTTTGGTGACCTTACAGACTGTAGCCTGCTAGGCTCCTCTGTCCATGGGATTCTCCAGGCAAGAATACTGGAGTAGGGTGCCATTTCCTTCTCCAGGGGATCTTCCTGACCCGGGGTTCGAACCTGCATTTCCTGCATTGGCAGGCAAATTGTTTACCACTGAGCCACCAGGGAAGCCTGCTAAGTTGCACTGCCTGGATTCAAACACAGGTCTGACTCCTGGGCACTGCAGCATATGTGCCCAGAAACCCTGGTGTCAAAAAAAAAAAAGGGTTCTGAGGTCAAACTCTGCATCCTAGATTCCCCTTTATAGAGATCCGCAGGCACACTCAGGTATATTAAAGGCTCTGAGAAGTCCTGCAATGAACAGTGTTTCCCAAACTTACATAATCAGGGGACCCCTGCCGGAACCCTCATAACATCTGGGGGCCATCATCCCCCAGAATGCAGTCTGGAAACCATCCTCCATTGTCCGCCAAGGCTGCTGAAGGCTTGTTACCTCATTTCACTCTCACATCCCCTTCTCCTGGACCTGGCCTGACCCAGGGGCGGCTGCACAGGTCTGCCTTGCTCTCGTTTCTCGCAGCCCCTGCACAAGCCCTGGTCCAGGACCGACTATGCTTGAGGGAGTGCGCTGCCTGCCTTCCCACCTGATCAAGAACCTCAAGCGGGCCCTGTAAGTCAGCTTCAGAAAGCACAGGGAGGCAGCCGCTTCTCCCCGCAATGGCCCGCTCTCAGCCCCTCCAGAGAAAGCGACGGGGCTCCTTACCCGACACACAAAGCACTCGGGGTGCCAGAGGGTGTTGAGGGCCGAGATGTAGTTCTCCAGGATGGCCCGGGCGCAGCCGCCACACTTGGGCGCGAACATGTCAAAGTAATCCTTGCGGCAGTAGGCCTTGCCATCTTTCTCGTGGAACCCTGAGGGGCGGGGGTTGGGGGGCAGGTTAGGCTTCAGGGGTCCTGACTCAGCAAGGGCTCCCCCCACACCACAGCCCACCTCCCCGAGGCTCAGTACCTTCAGGCCCGAAGAAGGCTCCACACTGGGCACAGAAGAAGTGCTCAGGGTGCCACGTCCGGTCGAGGGCTGTCACCACTTTCTGTGAAAGCCAAGCGTGCGGCCCCAGCTGAGCGGCTGGCACGCGCGACAGACTCCCCCCACCCCCAGCTGAGAGAGACCCACAGGCCAGGGTGTCCTTCCCGTACCCCCTCCACCGGTCAAGGAAGGAGCTGACGCTCCCCAGATGGGGGTCTCTCCCAGCTGTGCTCTGAACACCACTGAGAATTCTGATTTACTGAAAAGGACGTGACGTGCCAAACACGCTCTGTCTCCGGTAATCCTCACGGGCAGTTGAGGTCATACGTTCTACTGGGCCACCCATCTTTTAAGTGTAGACATGGAGGCCCAGAGAGGCTAGGCATTTCCCTAACGTCTCACAGCAGAAAAGCGAGGGAGCCCGCACTCCGCTCCACCTATCCTCGGCAGAAGGGAGTGGGGGATGGCTGCATGATGGGCATTAGGACCAGCCGCGCTTCAGGCTAGAGGGTGAATCCCAGTTTCCCGGCTGTGTGTGCTCGGGCCTGCGCGTGACCTCTCTGGGCCTCGCCTGGCCCCCACCCCTGCACCTGGGCACTCACATCCAGAATGGGCCCATTGCAGTAGTAGCAGCGCGGAGAGAAGAGGTTGTGATAGTCCTTTTCACAGTAGGGCTGTCCATCCCGCTCAAAGAAGTTCCGGGAGCCGATCTCCTCCTGGCAGTGGGTGCAGACGAAGTGCTCGGGGTGCCACGTCTTGCCCATGGCCGTCACCACCTGACAGAGGGGCGTGGGATGCGGTTCAGGACCCAGCCCTGCCCCTGCGCCGGGCACCCTGCCTCCCATGCCCCCCGGCAACGCCCCACCCCTCCTCATCACCTGCCCCGCGATCGGCTTTTTGCAGGCCCCGCAGACCCCCTTGGCGACCGTGGCGACCCCCAGTTTGTTCAGGTCAGACTGCAGGCTCCCCAGCATGCTGTCCAGCTGGCTCCCGGGCTTCGGGGGGCCCCCTGGGGGAGAGCTGCTCCCCGTCTTCCCCTGGGCCATAAACTGCAGAGACAGGGAAAGAGGGCAGGTCAGGACACCTGGGCCTTGGGGGCAGGGACTTGCTGCCGCATGAGGGCATCTCTCCCTCCTGGACAGACAGGTTGAGGCAGGCGGAAGTGTAGCCCCTCCAGGGGCCTTGGAAGCCTTCAGGTGGGAACGGTCTCCACAACGCATCCGGGGGTCCCAGGGGCTCACGGTGGGCCTGACCGGGCCCCGGAACACACCACAAGCAGGACCTGCAGCCCCAGCCTTGGCACTGACCCCTCCCACGTCCTGCCCTTCAGGGCCGCTCTGCCTGCCGTTCAGAGGCCAGCCAGCCGCCCAGCACAGCTCGCCATCTGCTCTCTGTTCCAGGTCCTGGATCTTAGAGGAGGAAACGAGAAGGATTGCTTTTATTTTTTTTTAGTTACAAAAGAAAGAATAAGAGAACTTGTCACTAGACCATATCACAAAAGGGACTTCAGGATGAGATAAGAGAATGGATTTTTTTCCCCCCTACTGGCAGTAACCAAAATCAGGAGAAAAAGTCTACGGAAAAACCACCATGAGAGAGGGGCCCAGGGAGAGATGAAGAGTGAGAGAGAGGTAAGCCCACCAAAGGCACGGGACTGAAGGGGTGGAGGTGATGAGTCAGAGAGCCAGGGGGCCTGGCCAGGTACCAGACCTGGGGCTGCAAGGGACACAGGCTTGGTTTTCCTTCTGAGGACAGCATCCTCAAAGGGAGCCTGGGGCAGGACCGAGGGGCGGCTGACACCTCAGGGGAGGGAGCGAGCATGGACATCAGGTGAAGCGAGGGCCCAGGGTCAAGGCCAAGTCCAAGGAAGGGCTGTGGTGCCTCGCAGGTACCTTGTGGATGGAGGCACAAGGCCAAGTGCAAGGATGGACATGATATCTTGTGGATGGAGTGACAGAGCGGTGTGTGTGTGTGTGTGCGCGCGTGCGTGCGTGTGCGCGCAGAGTGGGGACGCTGCTGGAGCATAAGGACAGGCACAGGTGGGGCTGGGCCCCAGGAGGCCTGCCTGCATCGGGGGGAAGAGCGGATCCTCATCGGTCTGGCAGCCTATGGACCTCACGGAGCGGGGTGCAGCCACGCACGGGGTGGGGCCCTGCACACCGACTCCCCGCCGCCCCGTCCCAGTGCTCTGGACCCCAGAGGGGCCGCAGTGGGTGGGCGGGCTGGGCAGGGGAGGAGAGCTGCTGGCCGAGGAGGCGTCTTTGCGGTGCTGGAGCAGAGGGCTGGGAGGAGGAAGAGAAGAAGGCAGAACAGAGAAGGTTCTCCGCAGGGGAATAGGAGAGCCAGGAGGGAAGACGACCTGAGAGGGAGAGAAGAGGGACAGAGGTGAGCACGGAGACGGTGGAGGAGACAGCAGCTCGGTGGTGGGGGCTCCCGGGGCCCTCTCACTCTTAGCATCGGGGTGAGGCTGGCCTCGCGAGGACGCAGGATGGCCCCCCTCGCCCGCCCCGCCCCACCTGCCCTCTGGCCAGGGCTGGGCAAGAACCAGAGGCCCTTTCCGCCCCGGCCCAGCAGCATCTGCTCACTACCTTCTCCACCAGCTGCCCCCCAGCCCGCCTCCCACGCGGCTGCACAGTGATGACGATGCCCTCGGTCAGCCAGTCCTCGGTGGAGGCCCCTGCGGCCCCCGCGGCCTCCTCTGCCTCCGGCCGGATGCCCAGCCGACCCTGCAGCTCGGCGATGAGCCGCTCCTGGGACGGGGTCCTGCTTAGGGTGGCGGGGTCCAGCCGGCGGCGAGGGGAGGGCTCCCGGGACATGGGGTGAGCGTGGCCGGTCTCCCGGCTCCTCCTGATCACCGAGCGGATCTAGGGGGGAGGCACACTGTCACAGGCCACTCTGGGGTCAGCGGAGGCGGCTCAGTCCACACTCGGGGGTGGGGGGGGGGTGCCCAGGAGGGGAGGGCAGAACCCAACCATTAGAGATGAGCCGAGCAGAGCTAGGGCAGAGGCAGGGGGCCCTGACCTTGGGTTAGACCCTGAACTTCCAGGGCCTCAGCTTCTCCATCCTTTAAATGGGGTAATGGTATTTTTTTTTTCAACGGCTTTAAGGAGTTATTACAAGAATGATGTGAAAGAACGTTAAGTGGGCATTCTCGAATGGGCTTGAGACTTTTCCTTCCTTTTTTTTGTTTCTTAATAGAAACAAAAAAAATAGTCTTTTCTTCCAGTATATCCTTTAACCAGTTGGTTTTTTTTTCCTTGTTTATATAAGAAGGATTATAACCTACTTGTTTTTAGCAGTTCGGTTTCATTTTGTTGTCGCTTTTGAAAAGGGCCTAAAAATTTCAATCAAGCAAAAAGCAGATAATAACATGACGTCAGCCACAGCTCACTGGGGACGGCATGCTGTGTTCTTCCGAAGCACTTTCCAGGCATTGTTTCATTTAATCCTTTGGACAACCTTGGGGGAAATGGTCTATTTTCCCTCATTTTAAAGATAAGAAGACTGAGGCTGGTGGCTGGGGTGGGGGTTGCCCAAGGTCACACGGGGCACACGAGTTGGAGGCGTGGTTTGTATTCACTTCTTGCTGGTTCCAAAGCCCATGCTTTTAACCATTCCACACACATCCCATCAGGATGTCAGGCGAAGCTCATCTAAAGGAAAAAGCCTTCATTGAGCAAGAGGCTGGCTGTCACTAGGACATTCCGGGGGCCAGGGAGCTCCGCTGGCCCCACAGAGCCCACTGCCCGGCGCTGGCCGTTGGGGTCTCAGGCCGCAGCCTCTTGTAACCGGCCGCCCAAGCAGAGCAGACATGCGCAGACAGGGAGGCTGCATGCAGCCAGCCAGGCGGGGCCACGCCGAGCAGCCGGGCGAGCGCGCCTGCCTGGCTAGATGTGGAAATCCTCTCAGTGGTGCTGGGCATGTCCACGGCCACAGCCCGTGGGAGTTCTGGCCGGTCCATCCTGGCCTCGGTGGTGACTTCGGTGGTGCCCTCTGGCCTCCTGGGGGTCTCAGGTCCCCGGGCTGGCCTGACCAGGCCACCTGCCGGGGGCGTCTCTCCACCTAGCTGCTCGTCCTCAACGGGGGTATGGCAGCCGCTCTCCGGCGCCCCTGGCTCCAGCCTTGCCCTCTCCTGCCATCCACGTTCCTCCGCGAGGCTCCAGGTATCGGGGAAGACGGCCTGACGGTCCACAGCCACGACGGCCGGCTCGGTGACCTCCTGGAAGCTGGGAGCAGCTCCCTGCGGGGGCTCAGGCCTGAGTGCCCCCAGAGCCCATGGCCCCTGCCAAGTGGCAGCCACCGCCTCTTCCGGGTGCAAAGCGTTGGCTAACGGCGCTTGGGGGGCCCCAGGCTCCTGGGGACCTGTGCCCCCAGGGTAGGGTAGAATGGGGCCAGGAGGCGCCCTGCAGAGCTCCCCGACCAGGTCTGGTGGGTCCCTCCGAACGCGAGCCTGGCTCTCTATACTCAGCGGCCCCGGCCAACCCTCTGTGGAGGGAAACCTTGAGTTGGGGGTGTCAGGCATCACCCCAAAGCCAGCCAAATCGAGCTGGCCGGGGGCCACGTTGTCCTTGGCGCAGAGGACGCCCAGGGTGTGGCTGTGGCCTTGAGGGGAGGGCTTCCGAGGGGGTGGCAGGCCTCCAGAGGGCCCGGCAGGAGGTGGAGGGGAGAGGCTGTGGTGTGAGGATGGAGCTGAGCCGGGCGGCAGCCCCGAGGAGCTCAAGGCCACAGCAGAGGAGGAGCTGGTCTGGAGGAGGAGAAAGACAAGAGACAGGGGGGAGGAGAGAGATGGGAGAGGTGAGGAGGGGCACGCACTGGGGGGCAGACCGGGCCTCAGGGCTCTGACAGCCCCTGGCTACGCTGACCAGACCATCTGCGCTGACAGCCCCCGGCCACACTGACCAGACCATCTGCGCTGACCAGACAAAGATGGCAGCAAAGCTGAAGCAGAACAACTGGTTCTGGAAGAAGACTCAGCCCCTAGAAGGGTTTTCCTGGGCTCCACCTCCCTGGCTCCCATCTACGTTCCCCATCCAGGGAGCCCGAGTCCGACTCCTGGTGGGGGAGCCAGATCCCACATGCCGCAACTGAAGACACCACATTTTGCACCTGGAATCTGGCGTAGCCAAATAAAGATTTTTGTCTTTTTGGAAAAAAAACAAAAACAAAAAAAAGAACCCCGGGAGCAGAAAGCAGCCTCTGACCCACGCCTGTGGGGCTCCTAGTCCAAATAGGGACAAGAGAGAAGAGATTAAAATGGGGTGGACCGGGGGAGGTCAGCCCAGACATGATTAGGAGACAGGCAGCCGCAGGCAGCTCCCGGATGTCTCTCCCTGGTGATCCCAGCTCTCCTACATGCCCCCGAAACCTTGCTCCTGGGGCTCAATGAGAACCAGCACAGCTTCTCAAGGGGGTCTCAAGGGGGTTTGAAAGCGACAAAGTGCAAAGGGCACTGGGGCGCGGTTCCCGCCTGAGTCCAGCGTACACACTCCTGACTGTGGCCACTCAGGAGGTTCACACACGCAGGCCACTGCCCCGCCCCAGGTGAAGCCTGAGAGGCTCAGAGGTGCCCCTGGGGCCCAGAGCTGGTGCCCCTCCTCCAGTTCCCTAACCATGCTCCCCCAATCCCGGGAAGGGGGGAGTCAGTAACGGTCAGGAACTGGAGTTCAGTCACTATCAGTACCCACCGAGGCACTGCCTCCTCTACACAAGCAGGTGGTGGGTAGGGGACAGGGCACCTCTGGCAGATGTGGCCCAAGAGCCTGATAGATGAGGTTTCCCAGACAAGAGCCTGTGGGCCTCGGAGGCCCATGGAGGCTGGAAGGAGGCCGGCGAAGGAGCCAGAGGCAGAAAAGAAAGAGGACACGCTGGGGACGCCAGCCAGCGTGGGAGATGGGGCTCCGGGACAAATGACCTCTGGGCGAAGGATCCCACCCGCCAGCGGAGCCCGCCATCCCCCGCCAAAAGCAGCCACCAACACTGGGCCCTTTGTCCCAGCCTCCTGATCCTTGCCTGGGTGGCGGGGAGCTGGGAGCACCCAGGCAGGAAGGAATGTCCTGCTGAGCACGTCCCCAGCCTTCACAGGCTGCTGGATGCCCCCGTGTCCCAGGCTCGGGGCGAGGCACCCAAACCCTGAGCGGCCAAGTCCCAGCCACTCACACTGGGGTATGGGAGGGGAAAACTGGGGGCTTCTGAGAAGGCAGGGCAGGGGAGAGAGCGGGGTGGGGGGGGACCTCAGGGCACCTTAAAATCCGACAGCGAGGCCATCAGCTCGTCCAGCTCCCTGGTGGCGGAGGAGGCTGAGATGCGCGTCTGCTGCTGACTGGAGGTGACTCGCTGGGGACTGCTCATCTCGCCCTGGTTCACAGTGATGGTGGGGCTGCGGGCAGGCAAGGAGGCATCAGCAGGGACCCCTGGGGCCAGCCCGAGCGCCCCCAGCATGGCCCTCCCCTCCCCAGGGGAGGGTCAACACTTCAGCTCTGACACTGGGGTCCAGCCGCCACCCAACCCCAGGGAAGCCCACCAGCTCCCAGTCTCTCCTGGGGACACGTCGCTGGTGGGTGGGGGGGCACTGCTGTTGGCCAGGGGGACAGAGCGCCAAGCGGAGCTTACGGGGGAGAGGAGAAGGCAGCTCACATGGCACCTTTCCCAGAAGCCCAAGCCCAAGCCTGCCTGTGCAACAAGCCCCGGCATCCTGTGCGGCCTCCACGACACTAGACACACACGCAAGGCTGTTGCAACCATGCGGAAACACAGAGAAGGGCTGACCCTGGGGAGGCGCTTACCATGTGGACTCGGTACACGTGTTCTAAGGGTCTTATCAGGTCTCAGCCCACTGAGGTGGGTGGTCTCATCCCCACGACCTCACTTCCCCTTATTCCCTTCTACAGATGGGAAAACGAAGGCTTCAAAGATGACACTCCCTAAGTGAAGAGCCAAGATGTGGCCCCGATTGCGTGGCTCCGAAGCCTACACTGGGGGACTTCCTTGGGGGTCCACTTCAGGGGCCACAGGTTCCAGCCCTGGTCAGGGAACTAAGATCCCACAAGCCACACGTGTAGCTGGAAACAAATAAAAAGCCTGCACTGACAGCCGCTGGGCTGGGGTGCCCTCGGTGCGCCCAGCCGTCTGTCCTCCGTGAGGGATGGTGGCTCGCTGAAGGTAGGCCTGTGTCCGCGTGACTCACTGCCGTCCCCCAGGGCCTGGTGCAGGGCCCGGCAAACAGCAGGAACTTCAGGGGTGACACCAGGGATGAGCACAGGATGGGCGGAGTGAGACTGAGACCCTCCCCGGCCCGGGAGGGCCCCATGGAGACTCACACGGGGCTGGGCACGGAGCTCTCCAGCTCATCCAAGAGGTTCTCCACGCTGGGCCGCAAGTCCTCCAGGCCCCGGCCACCGTTCCGTTTGGGCTTCTCTTTGGTCAGCGGTCCAGCTTTGCCCCCCAGCAGACTGTTATTCTCTGGGACGCCGTAGTGGGTGCTCAGAGCCCCCGGCAGTGGCGGGCTGGAGTTCGCCTCATCTTGGGAGAAGGAAAGAGAAGAGCCGCTCAGCCCTGAGCCCCGCAGGGACCCAAGACCACCAGGAGGGGTTGGAGCAGGGGCGGAGTGGGGGACCCCTGGCCCAGTCCTACCTGCGGGGAAGCCCGGGGGATTATGCTGCACGGCATTCAGCTCCAGCAGCAGGCGGTCGAGCTCAGAGAGGTTGCTGCCCAAGGAGGAGCTCATGACGGTGGGCGAAGGCTCAGCTGACTTCTGCTTGTTGGGGAAGCTTCAAGAAGCAAAGGAAAGGCTGTGGTGAGAAAAGCTCCTCAAATCCTCCAGGAGAACCAGGAGGGGGCGGGGGGGGGGGATGGGAATCCGACATCTCCAGCTGCCTAAGGACAGAGTGTGGGGAAGGGATGTGGTGAGAAGAGAGGAGAAAGGAAGTGTTGCCTCAGTTCCTGAACCTTCCTCCATGCAGGGCGGTGTGACACCCAGCCCAGTGGCTGCATGGGGATGGCAGATAAGGCCACACCGGGCCTTCCGCAGTAACCCGAGGACCCAAGGAGGAACCCCCGCCCCCCTCCAGCGCCCTGGCGCAGCCTCGGCTGACTCAGCCCAGCATGTGTGGGATCCCCAGGCCAGGGGAGGGGCTGGCACCTGTACACGTGGTCTTCCTCGCCGGCTCGGGGACACGGGGGCCCGCCGCCGTCCTGGGGGTTGGAGGCACTGGAAGTCTTGGCACTGGAGCCGTACACGGGGGATGAGGACTGAGGCTGTGGGGAGGACGGTGCTCAGGGCCTCCCCGGGGGGCGGGGGTGGGTGGAGAAGGAACAGCCTGCATCACCCCCGGGGCCTCCCGCTCACAGCCAGCCTCACCAGGGAGTTTCCACACTCTGGCCAGGAGACAGGTGATTAACGCTTGGTCACTGTCCCTTCACGTGGCGTCGGGTGGGGAGGGCCAGACGCTTCCTGCCTCTGCCGCGCCTCTCCCCCCCAACTTCCTGGGCTCCCCAAGCCCCTGCCAGACCCACTCCACTGGCCCCAAAGCTGACTTGAGTCCTCCCCATCCCCCACCTTACCTGCTGGTGGGTGAATCGGGAGGTGCTGGGTGGCCAGGGGTCTAAGGGGTCGAGGACCGTGCCATTGAGGGCCTCACTGGATGGGGGCGGTGGGACGGGGGGCACGGCAATCTCCTGGTACGTGTGGTTCCCAGTCGGGTAGGAGTAGGGGGTCTCCTCAGACAAGAACACAGGCCGCTTGGAGATGTGGGAGGTCGTGGACTCCAGGTCCGCCAGCAGGGCGTCTGCAGAGAGCGGGCAGGGAATGGGTGAGGGAGAGGGGTCCTGGGAACTCAGCCTCCAGGGCTGGCACCCTTCAGGCCTGCACCTGAGAGTTAACGAGCAACTTCTGAGCGCCAGCCCCACCCATGGGAGAAAAGACCGGCCCTGGGGCAGGAAGGTGCCAGCCCAGACCAGCCTGGCCAGGTGCGCGCCCAGAGCTCGGCTCCCGGCCAAGGAGGAGGCGCTCTGGGGGCTCCGGGGCCGCCCCCCGGGGCTCTCCTACCTCTGGGAGCCGGGCACCGGCGCTCCCTCCCAGACAGGACTGTGCGGCTGGCTGGCCGGGAGTCAGAAATGCCTGCCTGACTCCGCAGGGCAAGGCAGACAGACCGGGCGGGAGGGGCCCCACGTCACGGGGAGGGGCCAGGTCCCCACTTAATGCCCAGGAGCTTCAGCCAGCTCAGCCCGCAGCCTGGAGGGGTGGTACCTGCCTTCCTGACCAGGTAGAAGCCCATCGGGCTCCAAGCTCCTCCTGAGTCTTGGGGCTACCGGGGAGGTTGGGGCCGGGACGAGGCTGGCATGCTGCTCCCTACCCCCTCGGCAGAGAGGGGCAGGCAGGACTGCTCTGTAGGCTGTTTCCGCAGAAGCCTGGCAGGCAGCCTGGCCCCAGAGGCTCCAGAGCCCCACTACTCTGCTTTTAACAGCAGCTAGGGAGCCGGATCGGCCTTGAGTGCGAGCTTGCATTACCCAGGCACCGGGCAACCAACAGGGGGGGCTCTGCATCTCCCCAGTCCTCAGACAAGAAGAGTACAGCTGGGGGAGGGGGTGGGGGCAGGAACTGCTGATCCTCCCCTCCTGAGACCCTCAGCTGCCCTAGCCGGGCTGACATGCCATGCCCTCACTCATGCCCTGCTCTGTGCTCACCAACCAGCTCACTCACCCCAGTGCTGACCCACTGGGGTCGGGGCCTGGTGATAACCATCCTCGGAAAGCAATGGCTGGCTCACAGTCCTTTACTAGTAATGGGCCCAGTGCTCGGCACACTGCATCCATGGTCTCCATTAACCCTTCTAATGAGGCTGGAATTCCCACCCTCCCTTTACAGATGGGAAACTGACTTCAAGAGGTGATAGGACTGCCCCCCGCCCACCGCCATACCAAAGTCCAGTGCATCACAGGAACGACTCTTCGGAGGCCGCCAAAAAAACCCAAAACTCTGCCCTGCAAGAGGCTGCGGTGATCACAAGATGATGCCGGGTTTAAACGGCACAGCTTCCTGAATGACGGGGCCCAAGCTCCAGGGCTGCCAGTCTGGTCCTTCCTGGTGACCCAGTCTCCAAACCCTACCCCTGCTCAGAGGCAGTGAGAAGGAATCAAGGGCCACGCCCAGGGCCCGAGTCTGCGGGCCCACACCGCCTCCCAGCTGCCTGCCCTGATCTCCGACACCCAAGGCTGGCCTGGCGCCACCTACCCCAGGCTCCTAGCCCTGCTGATCAGAAGCTTGTTCCAAGGAAGGTCAGGTCCTGCAGGTCCCCCTACCCCTCCAGGTCCTTTGGAAGACGTCTGACTTCCTGTCTGTAGCAAACCGGAACTAGAGGGAGTCAGCGTGTGTCTAGGTAACAGAGGAAAAGGAACTAGCCTCCAGGGCCAATCCCAGTGGCCTCTCCACGGCCACACCTGCTGCCTTGGCTCCATAAGGCATCCTGGCTTCCTCTGTGCCCAAGCCAGCAGAGGGGTGGGGATCCCTCCTTCTCCACCACGGACAGAGCCAGCCCCCCAGAGCTGACAAGTGCAAGTCCAGTAAGGGTAACGGGAGCAGCTGCCATGCTTGAAGGCCCGCCGCGTGCGAGGAGTGCCACCTGGGTCACCACTTTTGCTCCTCGCACCACTAGCGCGGATGGCAAACCTGAGGCTCAGAGAGGTAGAGGCACATGCCTGCGCCATCTGAGCTGACCGAAGGGACGCCACTCGGACCTGAACGCGGTCTCTTGGGCTCCACTCAATCAAAGACAGATGGTGAACCTTCCCTGTCAAAGCTTCTGAGCTAGGGACACTGCCGCCCCTGCACCAAACGCCGTCCCCCGCCTTGTTCATGAGCTGACTCCAAGTCTGGCTGATTGGTTTATGATTTAAACAGACTCTTTTCAACACAGCTACATCTGTGGGCCGGAAGGCACAGTCCTGGGGGATCGAGACGGAAGAGCACAGGTTGTGGAGTCGAGCCAGACCTGAGGTCAGTCCCAGCGCCTCTGTCTACCCTACCCATGGCCACAGGGCAGATCACCTGGCCCCCGCCTGACGGCACTGGTGCGAGGCTTACATGGGAGAGCAGATGATACAGGACATGGGAGGGGGCTGCAAACATCACGTGTCATCTGCTTCAGAAATACAGGAGGAAAAAAAAGATTTTCCTCCAAGGAGGCCAGGTGAGGGTGCCAAGTGCTGACTCCTCCTTCTAAGTCCTCTCTGGGTAGGATCTGGGCAGGACAAGAAAAGGGTGACCTTGAAGAGAGAAGAGCAAAGTAATAAAGTAACACTCAAAGTGAAACGTCTGGATGTCAGAAAGAAGAGCCCCGTCGTTGTCGAAACTCCTGTCTGAGGGATAGGACGCATGTGGCTGCCGATTCCACCAAACCCCCCACAGGTGCCTCAAGGAGGACTGGGGAACATAGGAGGCGTGGGGGATACTCTCTGGCCTCTACTTTGCGTTCCTGGGGCTGCTATCTCCCCAGAGGCTGCACAAGGGTGCCAGGCCAAAGTCTTCTTGCAGGCTCAGCAAACTCCTCTCTTGCCTGAATAAACAGAGGAGGCAGGTGGAGGACAGGACAAGGGAGTCCGCCTGCAGGCAGCGCCCCAAGGTGTCTGGGCTGGGGGGGGGTCCCCAGTTTTCAGCTAGAGTTACTGCCTGGCGCCAGCTCTGGATCCCCTAGGGGCAGGCACAGAGATTGCTTAACATATGCCCTGGAGAGGGTGTCCGAGAAGACACACTCCCTCCCACGCCTTTGCAGGCTGCCTTTCATCCACACAGAGGCGGCATCTGAAGCAGTTCAGGCTGAGGAAGGTCTCAAACTCCACTAAGCTTCTGGGTCCAGGCCTGAGCACTCTGGGACAAGTCAGAGCCACCAGGAGGGCCCCAGTCACCCTGGGGAAGGAGATCTCTCGGGGGCTTTCCAGTCTCCTTCTGGAGGAAACCACCCCAGATTCTGCAGGCGCTTTGCCTCGAGGACCAGCTGATTCCGGCTCTGGCACTTCCATCCAAGGAGAGGGTCTCTGGGTACATGTGTACAGGGTCTCTGAGTCTCTCCTTTTGACACTGTGGGTGGAGGGTGTTAACGCTAAGTCTCCAGCCCACCAGAGGCAAAGGCCAGCCAGCGGCGCCCTGGCTGGGAGAGGTGTGCACTGTCCTCCACTGCCCGCCAGGGGGCGCTAGTCGCCCGTCGGCTCTCCACTGCCGGGAGTAACCGAAGGTAACCGCGCTGCAATCACGGAATTTTAGAGCCAGGGGAAGACCAGGGAGCCCCTGGCCGGCCACAGGAACACTGGGAAAGTTTCAGTGCCAGAAACGCCTAACTGAGCTTTCAGGACGGAGCAGGCTGCGAGGAAGAGCACAATGGGCCCGGGTGCCAAGCCTGCAAGCACATATATCACTTGAAGGCGAGACTCAAAAGTGCCTCAAGAGCCCGCAGGAACCCAAGAGAGACAGGCACAAGCCCTGGTTTCCAGGGCCCGGTGGCTGCACCTAAGCAGCAGCTCAGAGAAGTGGTGGCTTCGGCTGAGAGCTGCCCAGGTGTAGGGAGGTATCTGGGTGGGCACAGCGCACCAGGGCCAGGCCAAGGTAACAGGCCCTTCTCCCAGCTGGCTGCAGTAACCACCCGCTGAGCACAATCCTCAGGACAGAGTGGGAGCCGCTGGGTCTGCCGCCCTGAGGGGGTTAACACTCAGGTGTCCAGGCTCTCTGCCCTGGGAGGGAGGAGACCCAGGGGCCGGTCTGCCTGCATTCCAGGGCCACTCACATTCCCAAACCAGCTCAGACACGTGGGGATGACGGGATGGGGTCTCCGGGGTGGGAGGACCCCCTGACGCCCCCAACATAGGGGATCTCTCCCCCAGGCTGCAGCTCCTGGGGCCTGAGCTGACCCGGTAAGAAGTTAAAGAAAGGCCATTAACCAGCTCCACCCCCAACTGGAGTCTAAAGACAAGTCAGGCCTCTTTCGCAAGCCTGCCTTCCTCCTACCCAAGCTTGGCCACTTCTTAGAATGCGATAACGACTATCAAGATCAGAGGCCTAGAGCTGGCCAGACGCCAGAGAGAGTGAGATAAAAGGCCAGCCTGATCCCTCAAGGTGGGGGCGGGGGGGTGGAGGCAGGGTGTGGGGAGCCCAGCACAATGTCATTCCCCCCATCCTAGGCTCTGAGGACTCTAGATGTTTGAATTCACATGGCGGGATGGTTCTGAGTCACACAGACTCTGCTGCATGGCCGAGTTGCTCGGCCAGGCCAAGCTGCTTAACTGCTCCTGTGCCTCAGTTTTCTTGTCTGTCCAATGGGCGTTTCACCGTCTGATTCACAGGAGTAAGGACTACAGGACAGAGTGGATATAAAGTGCCCGCTTTAGCACAGTCTCTGGGATGGGCGGGTGGGCGGGCACACACACACACACGCACTCTCGGTAAATGAGCTCCCGCCCACAGGGATGGTTAGGCCCGGATGAGAAGGAGAAAAGCGCTTCCCCACCCTGGCCCACTCCTGAAGGCAAAGGATGCTGCAATCTCAGATCAGCAGTGAGGGGCACCGTTCGGGAGGTGGAAAACAAAGTCGAGACAGGAGAAGCCACCCCAGCGGGTCTTCATATTGAGGCAGGTTCATGGGGGCATCATGGCATCCCAGAGTTCACAGGCCACCCCCTAGCTAGGCCCCACCCACCAATGCTAGGCCAACTTAAAAGAGGTGGGGTCCTTTGGCCACCAGAAAGACCCCACCTCGACGTACCTTGTATTCTCAAGGCCTGGCCGAGGAGGGGCCCACAACAGGAACAAGATCTTTCCAAGACTGGGCTCACCCACCTTCTTTCTGCAGCCACTTTAACTCAGCTTCCATGGCCTAGGCAGGTATCTCCTTAGGAGCTGAGAAGCCGAGGGAGGGTAGAGCGGATCCTGCCCCGAGAGCTCCAGTACAGGCTGTCCCAGTGGCCCAGGGCCAGCCGTCCCTCCCCGCCATTTATGGTGAGACCCAGCCTCTCACACAGACAGCAAGTCCCTTCCCTGCTGGACCTGGAGAGGCCCGGCCTTCCGGCCTGCCCACCCTGCTGGGCTCAGAACGCCGGGCGAGAGGTTTCCACCCCTGCTGACCACCGGGGCGGCCTTGGTCACCTCGAGGGTCCAAGGAGAAGCTGCCCAAGCTCAGGATGCAAGCAGGGAGCAGGGCTCAGCCCTGCCTAAGGAAGGGGCCGCATTAACAGCAGGGCCGGCTCCCCTCCATGGGGATGGTCTCTCGGCCCCCTCTGCTGAGACTTCCAGATTAGGAAGGCTAGCTGCTGGAGGGCGGGTCTCCCCTCCCCCAGCCCCGAGCACATGAGCAGTAGGGGCAGAGGTAATCTAATCCACAGCAGCGGGGCACTTTTGCTCGCTGAGTAACTCCCCAGGAATGGGGAGCTGGGTATATTTATCCTGATAACTGTCCTGGGAGGACAGGCAGATCTGGGACTAGGAAGGGCCAGTCCGACCATTTCAGCCAGGTCCGCTCTGTACCACCCAGCCCCGGCAAGCCTGGGCTAGGACCTGACCAGGAACTTGGTCTCTCGGAGGCACCTTCCCCTGCCGATCTGGGTTCTGGGTTCTTGTCAACCAACGGCCTCCTCTCCAAGAAATTAAGCTCTGGGTGCCCTATCCCCAGCAGCTAGCATGAAGGGTTGAAAGACAGCGGGACGGTGAGGAGGAAGAAGATGGAGAAGGAGCCGTGAGCCAGAGAAAGCAGTGGACCCAGCCTGCCAGGTACCCGTCACTGAGTCGGCCTAAAATAAGCAGACCCAATTGGCTCCCACGCCAGATTGCAAGCTCTGAGGAGGAGGAGACGATATAATCTCGGGTGAGATTTATAGAGAACTTTCCTGGAGTTCTTCAGAGTTTGTCTAAATCCAAGATACTGCTATTATCTGAATCCCAGACAGGGAAACTGTGCTCCCTAAGGGGCCAGGAGGAGAAACGATCAATACTGGAGTGTCGTTTAAATATTTAATAGCTGTGCCTGGAGGTTAAGAAGACTCAGCCACCGCTCCTCTCCGCTGACTCATGCCTCACTCAACAGGAACTGCCATTTTCCTCTGGGCCCTGCAGGAAGTGTGGGCTGGGGGTGACACACAGGAAACGCTGGGCGTAGGCCGGAGTCTTCCAGGCCGCTGCCCCGAGAGGTGGGTGGCGGCCCTGTGGAGAAGGCCGCTCTTCCCTGGGCTTTCCACCTGCCTCGGAGGACAGTTTCCCGCCTGCCCTTCCTTGCAGAGACTGATACAACGAGAGTGCGCCAGCAGGCAGGCCGACTCTCAGCTGGGTGCCTGGGTGGCGCCCAAGGTCACCGAGCACAGGTAATCAGAGACACGAGAGAATAAAGGCGCAAAGGCAAATCCAGGGGCCACCCCAAGCTCCAGGCAGAAGCCAACCGAGCCAGGCCCCGTCTGCACCAGGCACCCAAGCAGGGCACCCCCCAGGGACCCAGCCCTGGGGGGGCCACCATGCTTCCCCATCTGAGGGGGCTCCAGCAGGATGAGTAGCAACAGGTGGCGAGGCCACCCAGGTACACACTGCACATCTCCACCACCCACAACGGGCACAGCAGCAGGTCCAGGCTGCCTGGATGGCCAAGTCTCGTTTCTGTTGTAAATAACTCATCTCTGGGTCCAGCATCAGCTGGCCCCGCCCTCCCCCAGAGGGGCCCAACCCAGTGGACACATTTCATTGGTCAGATTTCATCCACCTCCTCAGGTGCCCCGGGGACTCTGGACTTTTCTAAAGTCACATCTAGGGTCCGACTCCAGGCCCACCCCGTGATTTCTTCAAAGGGTGACATGTGGATTTACACACAACTAGTGAGACAGACAGCCTCGGACCCTGGAAGCTCAGAGGCCAGGGTTTTTCTCAGCTATTTCACAGCCAGGCCATCCACCCCTGCAATCTGGGCTCTTCGAGGCAAGTCGGGCTGCTGCAGAGCAGGGCGGCTCTGGGGCCTCCCACCCCTGCTGATCATCAACAGAGGTTAGGAGGGGCTCTGCAGTGAGTCATCCGCCCTACAGAGACCCAAACAGAAAGTTCAAAAGTTTGCCTGTGTTCCAGGAACGAGCTGCAGTCTTTTCCCGATGTTTGTGGATTTCGTAGCACTAGTTACCCACTCTAGGCCAGTCAAGTTCTGACTGACAAACACGGCTCACGGTAGCCCCCAGCACAGGTCCCTGCTTCCCCATCTCTGGAAGCTGGGCCACTTCCCAGCTTTCCCTGTTCTCCTGTAGCACCTGTGATAGCCTGCAGGTCCTTTCCCAGCTCCCCACATGTCACTACCAAGTACCATCAGTTCTTCCTTCATTGGGCCTCTCCCCCTTTTTTTTTCCCCCCACTTTTTGACTGCAACTCAGGGCATGTAGGATCGTAGTTCCCTGACCAGGGATCGAACCCACGCCTCCTGCATTGGAAGGCAGATTCTTAACCACTGGACCACTAGGGAAGCCCCCCCTCCTCCCTTTACTTGCCTCCCTTTCTTTTTATCACAGGAAGCCAATCACTTAAGACTGGCAACCAAATCCATGCTCAGCCCTTTCTTGAACTCACCCTGCACCCCCTGCCCTGCATTCCCTGACTCTAACCCTTGCAGAAGAGGCCAGCATGTGAACTTCTTGATAATCCCACCCTTGCGTATGCATCCACTAGACGGCTCGCCCTCTGAGGGCAGGAACCTTTCTGCTCCGCAGATCCACAGCACATGGCCCTTCGTGAGCCTCTTGGGTGGTGACTGTGTATTAAGCAAGGGGGACTCACGGTGCCCAGCCACGATGACCCTCTCTGCCTGCAGGGCGAGATCGGAACCCCCAGGGCTGGCATTCTGGCCTTGAGCCTCTTAGAATACAGTCCCGATCAGCCTTTACCTCCTCCTCGGCCTGCTCACCGCCACCTGCCTCTGCAGCCAAACTGGGCCCCCTCTTCCCTCTCCCCATCCGTGTGCCTTTATTCGCAATACTGAACATATACCCCCACCGCCACCACCCACAGGGATGTCCATACCCCCAGGGGGCACGTGGAGGCCAGGGGTACAGGAGCCAGCTGGGGGAAAACCCAGAACACCTTCTCAGGATCAAACTGACTCAGGAGCAAGAAACTGAGACCACTGCCTTGAATTAAAGGACCACTGTACAGTGGATAGGAATCTGCCTGCTGATGCAGAGGACATGGGTTCAATCCCTGAGCCGAGAAGATTCCATGTGCCTCGGAGCAACTCAGCCCTCGTGCCACGATTACTGAGCCCATGTGCTGCAACTACTGAAGCCCATGTGCCCAGAGCCCGTGCTCCGCAACAAGAGACGCCACTGCCACAAGAAGCCCACGCACCGCAACCAAGAGCTGTCCCCACTCACGCAACCAGAGAAAGCCTGTGCACACAGCAGTAAAGACCCTGTGCAATCAAAATATAAATTAAACTGCTAGAAAAGGCTACTCTTCCAGAGTCTGATGCCGGTGGACCATGAGATTAAAAACTGAGGTGTCAAAGCGCCCTTCTGCACGTGCTCGTGGTGGAGGGCTCAGGAGACATTTAAGCAGCCCGCGGAGTCATCCTGTCCAAACCATAGACATGGCTGCCCACGGGGTGCTGGGAGCTGGGCTGCGGACCACACAGCTCTCTGAAGCCCTCTCCTGGCATCCCAGCCCACATGGCAGTGTGGCTCAGTGGACAGAATGGGCCTCCAAGTACAGAGGGGCAGCGGAGGGGCACGTTCAAATCCACAGCGCTCTCAGCCTGCTCCCAGTGGCAATTCTGGGTTTTAGTTGCTCAGACACCTCACAGAGTGCAGGGTAAGGAATCAATGAAATCAATCAGTATACGAAAGCCACCCGCAGGGGGAGAACCTCCTGGGCATCCCGCTAGGACAGGAGGAGACACTCAGGAAAGAAACCCCCGCTGGGACAGGAGGAGACACTCAGCAAAGAAACCCGCGGCCCTGCCCTGAGGACGGACGGGAGGGGACGAGGCGGAGCCGGAGACTGTGGCCAGGAATCCCGGGAGCTGTGACAGGTCTGTCACTGACTTGGGCCTCCTTGCCGAGCAAAACCACTGACCTCATCCCTCCGTGCCTCGGGTTCATTCCAAGTCCTCCTCAGAGAACATCAGCTGAGCCCAGGAGCCTCCGACTCACTCCCGGGCAAGGACAGAGGTCCCAGGGGAGAAGCTTCAGAGCTTCGCGGCCCCGCCCCCAGGCTGCTGCCGGCTGAAAGCCCTGTGACTTTGAACCTGGAACTGGGACAACTGGAGGAGCCCAGGGCAGGGCGGCCCCTTCCCCTGCCACCAAGGCTCAAAGCCCTGCCGAGTGCCCCGAGGGAACCCAAAGCCAGGGCTGCCCCCAGGCACGGACAGAGGACGCTGCCCCCATTTTACGGAGCGGGACAAGGAGGCTCGGAGACATCTGAGGAGTACAGCAGGCGGCCTGGCGGAGTCACCACCCCCTCGGGGACAGCTCTGCCTGGCCACAGAGCTCACCCTCAGTCTTTCTGTAACACCCCACCAGGAGGGGAACAGCACAGTCAGCTGTCCCTCCTTCTGCCTGTAACCACTCTCCGAAGCGCCCGTCTCCAGTGCCCCTGAAGCCATCCAAGAAGCCTGGCCACTGAGGTGCCCCTCCACCCCCAGCCCTGCTGGGAGCCTGTGCTCTGGGCCTCCCTTCTTGTCTCTCCCTCCTGGAGCAGGCTCCTGAGCTACAGGTGAGCCCCTCGGTGTGGCACAGGGAGCACCCTGTTCTAACTTGTTGCCTGGGGGCTGGGGGGGATGTCTACTTGCAAGAGTGTTCCCCCCACCACCACCACCGTGCCATACCCACTAGCCCACTGGAACATCATGACCCAAGACGGGGCTACCCCCGGGGCGGGCGCTGACCTCCACCCTCTTCTCATCTGGACAGAGGGAGGGGCCCGGGGCTCAGAGAGATCAGAGGCTCCCCAGCCTCCACCAGAAGCAGGGAGAGGAAGCAGGAGAATCATTGGGAGACAGGTAGGCAGGCAGGGCTCCTCTGAAGTCACCAAACAGCCAACTGAAAGAGGGACAAAGAATCTCGCGCATAATGTGGGATCGATCAGCCTGAGGCGTGCCACCAACCGTCCGTAGCTCAGGATCACAGATCGCGGACACTTTCTACTTTCTTGCTGTTACTTTTTGAGAATACACTGGCAGCGGGTTCGCGACCGTTGGCCCCACGCACAGGTGTCCCAACATGATTTCTTGAGGGCGAGAAAGGGCTGGGAGGGGCTCGGAACCCCAGGCAGCACCCTCCAGAAGAAGGATGGGCAGCTCGTGATCCTTATCTGCCATGAGTGTCATCTGGAGGGTGTGATGCTGCAGAGCACAGTTGGAACCACTATCTGAGAAAGTCAAGGGCAAAGACGAAGGGGCAGATGGGCCAAGAAAGAGCCAGGGCCAACTGGCCCCCAGGTGACCTCAATGACACTTTCGTTTCCCTAGAAGTATCTATGCCATCCAGCCCTGATTTTCCAACAGTCTCACCAGTTTGAAAGCCATCTACTTGGTCTGGGGCAAGACAAAATTCTCGGGCCAGCTGACTGCCTGTTGGCACCTCCCTAGGAAGGGAGGAGCCCCCGGTCTTGTCCCAGTCCCTCTGGCATCGCTGATCTACAGAGGAGAGATGCCTTCAGCCACGGCCCCGAGGACAGGGCAGATTTCTCTGGAAGCCCAGATCCTTGCCCACCCTCCGCGCTGGGAAACCAGCCTCTTCCTGGACGGGGAGGGAGCGGATGGAGGCTGCGGTCCGCGCGGTGTTGCCTAACCAGAGTCACACTGCAAAACCACGAGAGTGAAAAAGGAGGCAAAGACTTTGCTGAGGGTCCTTCTCAGGGAGGGAGGGACCCCTGTGGACTGTCGGTCTCGCTGGAAGGGCTCACATGTAGGGGCATCAAGGAACAGAGGAGGAGGACGGGCGAGAAGACCCTGTAGTCCGCCAGCAAGAAACCCCAGAGCGGAGGCAGGGAGCCAAGCAGATGACAGGTCTCACGGGAGAATTGATCAGGGACATCTGTGCCCCAGAGATCATGAAACAGGGTCCCAGGGCTCTGCTTGGCTTGGCAAGGCTGGCCTCCCTCGATCATGCCCAGCTGGTGACATCAGAAGATGAATGGTGGGGAGGATCCATCTCAGCCCTGGTTTGGATTTTAGTGGAGGAGACATCTGGGGCTCTGGGAACCCAACCCAGCAGAACCAGGAGAGGTGACAAGAGCAGGCGCCAACTGTAACGCCCTGAAACATCACGCAGGAAGGCCCCAAATGTCCTCACGCCAGAGTTTTCCAGAATTTTGTTTGGGAGTTAGAGACTGTCTCTTTTGGGGGTGATGGTTCAGGGAGACCATTTCTATCATTCATTCCACAGGATGCTAGGTTCTGCGGTTTACAGAGAATGCTTTCTGATCCTGAGGGGGCCAAGGAGAGGGACCACCCAAGGCGGAGCAGGGGGCAGCCCAAGCCAGGACCACTGGATCTCTCATTGTGCACTCAGCCCAGTCGGGTGCTGTGCACTGCGTGTGTGTGTGTGTGTGTGTGTGTGTGTGTGTGTGTGTGTTGGGGGGGCGGCATTGGCCACATACAGCTGCCCTGGACGAGGCTGGTCTAAACTTGCTGAGAATGCACAGGACAAGAACTGCTGTGCCTCTGCCCCTGAACAACTACACGGGAAACTGGGGAGCCCTGTGGTCAACTAGGCAACCTTCGATCTGGACAGAACTGCCAGCTGAGGCTGCTGCCTCTCCTCCTGCCTGCCACTGCATCCAGAAAAGAAGTGGTCACCCAGGAAGGCGGCGCGCTGATCAAGCACAGCCGCTCCTGCCCTCTTTACCACCACCTATTTCTCCTTTTCAAAAACGCGGGTCTCCGCATGGTTACCAGAGGAGAAAGCGGGGGAGGGATAAGTCTGGGGTGAACAGATCCACACCGCTATAATATAAAAGGGATTAAAAAGGACCCCCTGGAAAAGGGAATAGCTACCCACTCCAGTATTCTTGCCTGGGAAATCCCATGGACAGTGGAGCCTGGCAGCCTACAGTCCGTAGGGTCGCAAAGAGACGGACACGACTGACCGACTGAGCACACACTGTATGGTACAGGGGAACTATGTCCAGTATCTTGTAATAACCTATAATGGAAATGAACCTGAAAAAGAATATATAACTAAATCACTTTGCTATATACCTGAAACGCTGTAAAGCAACCATACCTCAATAAAAAAAGAAAAATTACACACACGCAAAAAAAAGAAGTGCAACTCTGTCCACATCCACCCTTCCTACTGTACCCTGAACTGTGACGTCTTCCTCTTTGGAAACCCTCCCTGGCAGGAAATCGGGGTGAGGTGGGGGGTTGCCTATAAGTCGAAGGGGTGCCTGACCCCACTCCGCTGTCCCACCCCACACCCAGCTGAGACAGGAGCTGGGATGAGAGGAGTCAGCTGTCACTGGCTGTGAATAAGGACGCCTGTTTCCACGTGGAAGACACAAACTTCAACAGTCAGGCTCAGAGCGCAGCCTTGGCGCCCTCGCCCGACATCCGGGTCCTCTGAGGCAAGATCCCAGGGCCGGTGCCCTCCTAAGCGCCACCGGCAGCTCCGTGTGTGGTGGCAGACAGTGGCAGGCGGGAGGAAGTGCCCATGGCCGCTGCAGGTGGGGCGGCAGGGCTGAGTCCAGCGGCTCCAGCCGGGGAGCACAGACTCTGATTTCACAGGGCCTTACTTGTCTGCACCTACCTATCTTTTTGGTGAAACAGGAAACATAAATGGCTAAGGGTTGGCCCAGATAATCTTGCAACAGGTCTTTTAAGTCAGGAACTCTGATTCTTCTCCTTCTGGAGAAAACTCTAGAGGCAAGAGGACCAGGGGAAGGTGGGTGCAGGTTCAATGAGGCAACAGAGAACATGGCAGAGACCACCGGCCCAAGGCATGCAGGCTGCAGCCGGCCACACAAGGCCCTGGATGTGTTTGTGCTTTTTTGTGCTTTTTTTCTTCCACTGTGGGATCTCAGTGCCCTGAGCAGGGACTGAACCCGTGCTGCCTGCGGAGGAAATACAAAGCTCCAAACACTGGACCACCAGGGAAGTCCCTGTTTGTGCTCTTTAAAGAAATCTGAGTTAGCCTTAAGAAACTGAGAGGTTTCACATGAAAGCCAAAATGTCTGGCTTCCGGGGAGGGGTCACAAGAGCTAGCAGCTCACGTCTACTTTTCTACAGGGCCGCCACTGGCTGTCTCTTGGAATCCAGCACCCATCCTCTTGGGCCTACTCCACTCATTCATAACACCCACCGGCCTCAGCAAGTACGTGAGTTTGCCACAAGAATGCAGTGTGAGTTTTGTAGCTGAACAGCTCCAGTCGTTAAGTCCTGGCTCTGTCACTTGCTGGCACCGCACCTCTTTGAGCTCAGTCCCCACATCTGTAGACTGGGTCTGAAAACAGCCTCTAGTATCACAGGGGTGGGAGGGGGGTTCCCCAGAACACGCCTCCTCCTGTCCTTCCATCCCTCTCCCTGGGAGCTGCCTCACCTTCACCTCTGGTGGCCCTGACAAGTGTCTAGAAACACCACGCTGGGCACAGAGGTGACGGAAGTACAGTGCCTGGGGACTTGCCTGCTGGTCCAGCGGTTCAGACTCCGTGCTTCCACTGCAGGGGGTGCAGGTTCGATCCCTGGTCGGGGAGCTAAGGTTCTGCATGCTGGGGGGCACGGCCAAAACATGACAGCGTCTGTCCCCACAGAGCACTGAGTGGGAGACCGTCATAACCGGAGCCAAGGGGAAGGAGCAGGGGTTTTTCCTTCCCAGGCACAGGGAGGAACAGAGGCAGAGGTGAGACGCAGCCAGGCAGACAGAGGGGGCCGGAGCTCAGTGCGCAAGTCCCAGCTTGGGGAGAGAGGGGAGCAGGAGGTGCTGTGGAGTCTGGACGTACCAGGGCAGACGGCAGGGCGGGGGGATCGACCAGGACCAGGCTTGTACTGGTACATCAGCGTGTGCAGGGGAGCCCCGAGAGAGGCGAGGTGCACCCGAGGCGGCCGGGAGCCTCAATGCTCTAAATAAAAGTATGCGAAATCCAGGCGACCTGGTAACTGAGCGGCTGTGAGGAAAGAGGACAGGCTGCCTCCCACATTTGTTTCCTGCAGGCGGACGGGCCATCCACCAGATGAGACAGGGCAGGTGGGGGGGGTGGGGGCAGGGCCGTGGGGAGGAAGGCGCACAGGAGGGTCAGGGTGACGGGGACAGGTGACGACCTAGGACAGGCAGAGCCACGGGGCTACTGAGCCCCAGGTCTTTCTTTTCCCCTGGCCAAGCTGCCTCTGAATGTCTCCGGGGCCCAGGAAGCAGAGGTTTGGGAACGGGCACGTCTGTGTGCTCTGGCCGGGTGTGGGGAGGCCGTGCACTGCATGCAGCTGGCTTGGGGAATTCTCGGGGTGCTCACCCCTCCCTTGCCCTGCTCCCCAGGGCCCAAGTCCAGCCCTGGGATCCAAATAAGAGCCAGCTCCATCCCTCCAATGGCTCCCTTCCGGAAGAGGGGCCAGATCCGGCGTGTTATCACAGGAACCAGGTCCTTCCTGTCACACAAGCACATGGGCTCACTGCTGGGGCCGGCGGGCCTGGGACACTGAAATCTCAGGCCCCACGCTCCTGTGGAAAAGCCCTTCAAAACGGGCCCTGGGCTCCACCCCGGCTGAGCCCGGGAAAGAATTTGCCCCAACAGAGGCTCTACACCTGACTGGATGTCCCAGAGATCGGCCCCATTCCAACTGCCATACTGAGGCCACCCAAAAAGGTCGTTCCACCAAGGAACCAAAGCTTAGCGGCTGTCAGTGGTGGCCTCGTGGCTCAAGGCTGAGTTTGATGAGCCTGTAAGATCCAACCGGGATGACATGCAGTGCCAAAGCAGAGCCCATGAATTCATCATCACACACACAAAGCCTCCTCCCGCTGGGCCTTTGCACTCACAGCACCAGCCGCCTAGACCACCCTCCTGTCTTCTTTACCACGATAAATCCCCTGAGACTCCTCAAGACTTCAGTTTCCTCTTCTGCAACCCGAGGAGAAAGAGGATCCGCCCTGCCTACCTAAACAAAAAGGAATGCATGGTTTTTATGCTGGGGAGGCGGTGGGGTGGGGTGGGGGTGGGGAATGCCTCTTTTGTAAGAACTTCCCAAATCTTAGTATGGAAAATAAGCATTTTGGGAGGTGAGGGGATTCCAGCTTTTTCATTTTCCCCCTTGTACACAAAATAAAGTGGAAATAATATAGATTAAAACTTCAAAAGTAGTTAATGAGTAGAACACGGAGGCACAAAAATATCCAGACAGGAAGCAAGCCTATTTACAATGAGGAAGCGCACATAAGTTAAGGCAGTCTGTCGTTTTCCTTTGAAACGTTAAAAAAGAAAGTCAAAATACACTTCATGGGTGACGCTGTTGAGAGAAAACAACACTTATTCAGGGATGGGTACCCCACAAGGAACAAGTTTTACAGCACTTCTGTAAGAGATTCCCATATCTTATTATAGAAATCCTTGTGATTTATATAAACGATGAAAGCTTGGGGCTTTTCTAAAAGTCAAGACTCCAGTTAAAAAAAACACACATTAGGGACTTCCATGATGGTCCAATGGTTAGGACTCTGTGCTTCCAGTGCAGGGGGCACCAGTTCGATCTCTGGTTGGGGAACTAAGATCCCACATGCCACATGGCACAGCCAAAAAATAAAAACAGCAATGAGAATGATGAAATAATTTTTTTAAAGAAATATAAAATAAGTAAATAAATAAACCACATCAAAGAGTCAGTTTAGGGTACCATTTCCTCCAAGAAGCCCTCCATGACTACATCCCCGGCATAGAATTCCAAGCCCCTCTCCTTTGAGCTCCCAAAGCACAGTGCACATCCCCTACAGGAACACGCATCAAACTGGCAGAAACTGTCGGCCGGAGTGCCTCAGTCCCACCAGTCTGTGACAGTTTCCCAGTTTATCGAGGGCAGGCAGGCTGTCTCCATCCATCTTTACTTCCTTGCCTCCAGCAGAGCCATCCCAAGCCCGTCCATCACCAAGACCTGCTCACCCCGCAGTCCATGCCACTCCTGGCTTTGGTGAGCACTCACAACCCGCCAAGCACAATGTGGGGTGGGGGAGGGTGGCCTGCACAGGCAGCAGGGCCCCAGCCCTTCCTCCTCTTCCATCCCAGGAAATCGCCCTCTACTGGGATCTAGTTACCACTACCCCTCCCAAACCGGCACCGCTCCTGCCCTTTAAAGAAAAAAAAAAAAATAGAAAATCAAAGGAGCACCGCACAGGACTCTGTGGCCTGAGCACAGCAGCCCCTGGTGGGTACTTAAGGCTTCAACTCACTGTGTGGCCAGTCTGGCTTCCTCTGTGGGTGGAGGAGGGCAAGTCGGGAGTGGGGGCTGGCCGGCGGAAGCGAGGCAGCTGGCCTGGGGGGAAGCTGGTCCCCAGGGCAGCTCGGCCCTGGGGCGGGTGGGCACTTTCACTTAGCGCTGGAGGGCGGGGGAGGAGGAGGAGGGCGGGGAGGAACAGGGAGGACCGCAGCCTCGGTGTCCTGCAGACCTGCTCCTGTCTGTCACACCTCTTCCCGGGGAACAGAGGAGGCAGGAGGAGACAGGAGCTGGAATGTGCTGATTTTCTGAACCCTGAGCCACTGGAATGTGTTAGCAACACCAGCCATGGGGCTCTGTAGCTGCGGCAGCTGATAGCATCATTGATTATCACCACCCAGCACAGATGAGACAGCCAAAAAAGCACGCAAGGATTAGTGATGCAAAGGGAAGCCTGGCAGGCGGGGGCAACTTGCCAGCAAAAGAGAAAAGACGACAGGTTTTTGGAAGAGAAACTGAAAGAGAGGGGAGAGGAAAAAGATAAGGTTTTGCAAACATTTTTGTTAATTTCTTTGAACTTAATATACTCAACAAATCCAAAAGGAGGCAAGAAAAGAAGAAAGAATTCAGAAAAATAGTAGAGGGACTTCCCAAGTGGCTCAGTGGGAAAGAATCCACCTCCGGATGCAGGAGACAGGAGGTCGATCCCTGATCCGGGAAGATTCCACATGCCGCAGGGCACTTAAGCCCGTGCACCACGAATATTGAGCCTGCACTCTAGAGCCCAAGAGCCACAACTACTGAAGCCCACAAGACCTGGAGCCCGCGCTCAGCAACAAGAAGCCACTGCAACGAGCAGCTCAAGAATCGCAAATAGAGAGCGAGCCCCTGCTTGCTGCAACTAGAGAAAAGCCCACGCAGCAACAAAGACCCAGCACAGCCAAAAATTTAAAAAATAAACAAACATTAAAAAAAAAAACAAGAACAAATGGCAGAAACACAAAACAAGTGGCAAGATCGCGGACTTACACCCAATCATGCAAATAATTACTTTAAATGTTAGAAGGTCTATACGCTTACAATTAAAAAGTAGAGATTGTCAGATTGGATAAAAATGCAAGATTTGAAATAGGATTTTTATAAGAAACACTTTAAATAAAAAGACACAGATAAACAGTTCCTACCAGTTTGACAAGTATAAAATGATCAGGGAAAAGATACCACACTCATACTAATATCAAGAAAGCTGGAGTGGTTCCGTTAATACCAGACAACATGGACTTCCAGACAGGAATATTATTAGAAATAAAGACCCTCTGTGATGATAAAAGGTCAATTTGTCATGAACATTTAATAGTCTTAAACACACATACATCCAATAACTGAGCTTCAAACTAGATGAAGCTAAAATTGACAGAAATGAAAAGAAAAAAAAAAGATAAATCCACAATCATAGCTGGAGAATTCAACTCTCTAACTGGAAAATAACCCAAAGGACTTCCCTGGTGGTCCAGCGGCTAAGACTCCATGCTCCAGAGATGCAGGGGGCTCAGGTTTGATCCCTAGTCAGGGAACTAGATCCCACATGCCGCAACTAAGACGGCGCAGCCAAATAAATAAATTAAAAAAAAAAAAAAAAGGTACAGGCACTCCTTTGGTGATAATGAAAATGTTCTGAACTGAACAGAGGCAATGGCTACACAACTTGTATTGCTGCTGCTAAGTCGCTTCAGTCGTGTCCAATTCTGTGCGACCCCATAGATGGCAGCCCACCAGGCTCCCCCGTCCCTGGGATTCTCCAGGCAAGAACACTGGAGTGGGTTGCCATTTCCTTCTCCAATGCATGAAAGTGAAAAGTGAAAATGAAGTCACTCAGTCGTGTCCGACCCTCAGCGACCCCATGGACTGCAGTCTTCCAGGCTCCTCCGTCCACGGGATTTTCCAGGCAAGAGTTTCGGAGTGGGGTGCCATCACCTTCTCCAACTTGTACTAAATGTACTAAATACCATTGAATTGTAGACCTTAAAGTGGTTAATTTTATGTTATGTGATTTTCACCTGGGCTTTTCAAAAAAAATGAATATGTATATTACATGCATGCCTATATATTTATAAATATATACAACATGGGTGGGTAAGATACACACCAAACCGTTAACAAGTTATCCCTGGAGGGGGAGGAAGGAAGGACTTTCACTTCTGTACCTTCCTCTTTTTTTGTTTTACAATAAGTATGTATCTCCTCTGACACAAGAACTTTTACAAGTAACAGTATCAGACACATAATGACATTAGAAAGATCTCTAGAATAAAACAAGGCCTGAGGCCACACTGTGGCAAGTGTGTGGTTCTAGAAAGAAGACTAGGACCCCAGATACACCCCAAAAAAAGGGCTGGAGAGAGAGGGAAAAACAAAAACAAAAACACAGGCTTGTTCTGCTACTAAGTGTCCTAGGCAAGTGCTTTCTCCTTGGAGAACTTCAGCCTGTCACTCTGTAAAACAGGTGGGCTGAAACTCATAAGTCATTTTCCAATGTTTTTATGTTCTTATTTTCAAAAACCACAAAACCCCTTTTGCGATTGCAGCCTCCAATGGAAGCTCAATATATAAACAAAGTGAGCAGCTCCGATGGAAGAAGTAATGGGCAGAAAACCCCAACACGGGTGTGGGTGACATCCGAAGGCCCCTTCCACTCTACAAGTGTAGGAATCTAAGGAAGACTGAATCGGCCCAGAACCACAGGGAAGGGAGTGGCCACTGGTCACACCCAGCAGAATATTTGAAAGAAAAACTTTCACAGGCAGTAGAAGCAGCGAGAAGAGCAAGGGCAGAGCTGGGACAAAGCCCAAGCTGGTGACGAGGAAAGGAGCTGCTACCAGCAATGCCACCAACAGCCCTGGACCACACAGCCCAGGGTGCCCCAGGGGCAGACGAGCTGTGGCACCCCTGGGCCCACGCCTCTGCCCGAGGTCAGGCAAACAGATAACAGCTGGTTCCAGGCCGGTGTTCCCGCCGCACTAAGGGTGCAAACAGGATGTTTAGGGACAGCTGACCACAAGGGATCACAGGGAGCGTGACAACCACCTCCAGGTGACCCCCAGCTTGCTTGTGGCGTCAGCACACCAGGCCAAAAAAAAAAAAAGCTTCTGGTGTAGCTCTCCAGACAAAGCAGGGGTGAGGACTCTTGAAAGTTCAAGACACATCAGAAGAAACCACCTGAGGGGTTGAGACGGGGAGGAAGCAAGGCCACCGAGCTCAGCAGCTCTCTCGCCCCCAAGATGTAGCTAGGCTGGCGCTCTGCCAGATGGTGAGAAAACTACAGGTCCACTTGTGGGGACAGAAGACTTTCCAAGATGAGCAGCAGGTGACCAAGTGAGCCAGGGGCGGGGCGGGGGGGACCAGGTCATGTCCCCGAGGCACGAGGGTCGTTTTCCAGATGCTGTGGTTGCTCTTCCTTCACACCCGCCCCAGAGGGGCCAGCCTGATTCGGCTGTCCTGCAGCTCAACCATGCTGAGAACCCTCCCAGGCTGGGCAGCAGGGCTGGGAGTCCATGGGACACACAGTGAATCCGGAGGAGACCAAGTACAGGCTGTGTGGGACACGCCCATTTCCACCCGAAGAGGAGGAATGTTCCTGGAAACAGAGGGCAAGGAAAAAGCCTGTCCAGGACTCTCTGAGCCGCTCCACACCCCAAATGAGGGGGGCCCAGTGCTCATCCAATATATCAACTGCCCCTAAAAGGGTAGAAAGGCAGGCAGGGTGCAGCCCGGGAACTAAGCCCACTCCACTGACAAAAGCCACAGTTTCCAGCCCAGAAACTCTCCTGTTCTACTGCTACTAGGAGCCTCACTGGCCTGGACCCATCGTGGGAGGCTTTGTAGATGCTACTGAGCATCTTTCATGGCCTGCCTTGGCCAGCGTACGGCCCGCAAGTTCCAGGAGAAGCCCAGGGCTGACCTCAGAGCGGCTCTCAAATTTTCGCCTTACACGAGCAATCAGGATAAACCAAGCCACCAAACAACCTCCTCACCACCGCTTCCTTCTCAAAGCCACCAAAGAGGCTCGGGGAAGTGAGACGTCATATAACCAAACCCAACTCAACGCCACCAGCACTAGGAGTGACCATTTCATTTGCAGAGCCCCAAACGTGCATTAGTCACCCCACAGGGCCACGGCCGGTCCTCCACTCACATTGCCAAGGGGGCTAACAGAACTCAGGGTTCCTCCTCCAGGCCCTGGCTGAATGGCCGTCCAGGGCTCTGAATGCCACCTCCAAGGCCACAGCGGACACCGGCAGCAGGCTGTGAAAGCAGGCGGAAAAGTGACAGAGAAAGCTGAACCCCGCCCTGCCCCTGTGACCCACGACTAGACTATTCCATGGATGAAAAAGAACCATCGTTACCATTTATTGAGCACCTTACCGCATTTCAGGAAATGCACCTGTTTCACAGATAAGGGGACTGACACTCAGGGTATCAGGTGACCTGTCCAGGTCACGCAGTTGGCAAGTGGCAGCATGGATACAGAGCAGGGAGACGAGAGGCTGATGGGGGACCCTGCATTCTGCCCTGGGGCTCCGGGTGGCCTCCCCACCTGCTTGAAACCCAGAGGGCTTCACGCTGATTCTCCAGCGGAGGCAGTGTTTCGATGGGGGATCAGTGTCTTAGTGGGGGTCCGCAGCTCAAACCCATTTCATCATCGACCATCGTTAAATACTTAATAGGGTGGGACTTCCCTGGTGGTCCAGTGATTAAGGAGGGTTTTGCCTTCTAGGGCAGGCAGCGTGGGTTCGCAGGCAGGCAGCCTGGTCGGGGGGCTAAGATCCCACGTGCTTCGTGGCCAAACAACCAAAACATAAAACAGAAGCAATACTGCAACAAATTCAATGAAGACTTTAAAAATGGCTCACATAACAACAACAACAAAAACTTAAAAAAAAAAAACTCATTAGGCAACCACAGAAAGAACCAAGCCACATTTGGAGGTTAGGGACACTTGAACGGCAGGTGAGATCCCTGTCTTCGAGGGGTCTACAGGGCAGAGGGGGAAACACAAGAGGAAAAGCCCAATGGGCACAGATTTGTGAAGTTACATTAAAGTGGGAGGGTCAAGAGGTTGGCTAGTTTTAACTGGAAAGAAAAAAAAACTTTACTAAAAAAGTGCCTGCAACTGAGACCTTAAAGAGAGAGAAAGGAGACGGACAGGTCAGGGGGTTATTTTCTGCCACATAGACAAGGGTCCAGACCCCAGGCAGAGCTAAGCGCTTGGAGTGGTGAGAAGTCAAATCTAAGTCACAGAATGGAGTTCAAGAAATCCCCTAGATTTGGCAACTGCGTGTTTGCCATAAATGGAGGGCAGGAAGAGAGCATTTTTAGGGACTTCCCTGGTGGTCGAGTGGTTCAGAATCTGCCTGCCAATGTAGGGGACACAGGTTTGATCCCTGGTCTAGGGAAGATCCCACATGCCACAGGGCAACTGAGCCCGTGAGCTGCAGCTACTGAAGCATGCATGTTAGAGCCCAAGCTCTGCAACGAGAGACGCCACCGCGACTAGACGAAGACCAAGAGCAGCAACAAAAACTCAGGGCAGTCAGAAATAAATAAATAAAATCTTTAAAAGAGAGAGCACTTTTAGAACTTTTCAAAGCAGGCCTGCTGCAGGCAACAGAGAAAGCCGCTGTGAGAGCCGAGCTGTCAAGTTCAACCCACGGGTGCCACAGAGGATGGGCATCCAGTGTTGCCAACTTTTGAGTTTTCAAAAAAAAAAAAAAATAGCCTATGGGTTTTGAGGTGCCATCTCCTGATACTTTCAATGCTGGTGTCTAATTCTGAATATATTTAAATACCATGAAGGCCGAGTGACACGGGTCTGCAGGCCACATGCAACCTGTGACTTCCCATCCCTGCCTTCAGGCTTCCAGCACTGAAGAACCAAAAAGAGAACCAGCTGGGGCGCTCGAAGACCTGGGACCAAACTCTCGCAACATTATCTGCGGTGACACTTGGGAGTGTCCACTTCCTCTGTGCCCTGAGCTGCAGTTTAGCTTCCTCATTTGTAAAATGGGGAAACCACCACTTACCCCAAAGGGCTTCTGTCAGAATCATCAATGATGATGGAGCACATAAACATGTTTTCTAAACTGTAAAATGTTGCAGAAACAGTTTAACCCAGGTCAAGAGAAGGGAGGGGACAAAAACAGAGCAGACAATAGACTGAGGCAGCGAAGAGAGTGAGAAGGAAATGAGTTAGATCTTTGCTGGCTTGCAGACCGGAAGAATCTGGACAATAGAATCCACATCAGGGGTGGAAATATAAATTTAGGCATCACCAGCATTCAAGTGATAAAACAGGTCACGCAAGTAGATAAACTGACCTGGATACCTAGGAGAGAAACAGGGGGCCCAGAAAAAGCCTTTGCAAAAATGCACTGGTGTTCCCCCAAAAAGGGATCAGAGAAGGAGGTGGGGAAGGAGGTGGGGGGGTGGCCAGAGGGTGGTTCTTCGGAGAATGGGGGATCTTCAGAGAAGCAGAATTTAAGGAAGGGAGGGGGAAATATGGCTGCTACAGAGTGGGACGTGTTCTCAGCCAAAGAGAAAAACGTGGAAGAATGGCCCAGGCTGCACTGAAAACAGGACAAGGAGGAAACTAAATAAGTCAGGAGGGGGATTTCTCTAGAGGTCCAGTGGTTAAGACTCTGCTTTCCAACGCACAGGGTGTGGGTTTGATCTATGGTTGGGGAACTGAGGTCCCACATGCCACAGGGTGTGTCCAAGAGAAAAATTAAAGAAGAAAAAAAGAAGTTAGGAAGGACAAACAGGGTCGGGGGGAAGAAACCAGAAGGAAAGCGGATCCAGGTGTATCTATGGATAGGTCACATCCAGGCACGGATGTCAACACTGATGGGAGATGCTGGGGGGGGTGGGCAGGGGGGCGGGGGAGGCCAGGGAGTTATAGGAGGTGTTGAAGTGGGAAGGGGGGTGTACAGTGAATAACAGACAGATGTCTCGGAGAGTCTGTCGGCTGTGTGGGAGCACTCCCACGCCCACGTCACTTGGCCTCCCGACGACCAGGGAGGCAGCCTCAGGCTCAGTCTGCAGCCCGCTTGCTGTGACAGGCTCTTGCTGTCGTTGCAAGAAGCATCCGTTCAGAAAGGCACCCGGATCGGTGTCCAGGGGAAGAGTCCAGCCTGCCGAGGATCCTCGCTATGAAGGGAGAGGAGATCCCCAGAGGCCTCCGCCCACCGTGCTCACACTCACCCCAGGCTCCACTCTCTTCCCAATGTCCTCCTCGAGTGTGTGACTCGCTCTCCCCAACGAGAACACAGAACAGAACATGGCTGTTTCTGCCAAGCGCATTCTGAATAAGCTGCATTCCATTTCATTAAAACAATTACCTGAGTCCCAGCCAAGAATTACATAAAGCTTCCTCCCAGCACCACCCCTCCCCATCCCCCCACCCCGCCCATAAAGCACACATCATTCTGCTCCTCGAACAGGCGGTCAGGTCGGACACGCGGCTCTGAGACCTCCATAGGATGACCCCCATGATCAGGACCCAGCGGCCAGCCTCGGAGTCCTTGCTTGGGGACAGACAGACAGATGTGAGGCTCAGAGAAGACCTTCATGTGAGGCACTCCCCTAAGGAGGGCTGACGGGCTGCTAAATGCTTCTAGTGGGCACCAGGGGCCCTCTGAGCCAAGGGGGCCACCAGTGTGGGAATCCGGCTGTTTCTCCCACAGAGATGGGAGGCCCGGCGGACAGGCTTTGGAGTCGGCAGAAAGCGAGACAGGAGGGTCCTGGGAGTGGGGATGCCAGGAGCGGGAGCCTCAAGTCTGGAGAATCGACTGGCCAAGAGGGGCGACTGGCCAAGAGGGGCTGCAAGCAAGAGCCTGGGGCCACTCCGGCCTCCACTGCCCACCGGCTATGGTGTTCCTTTGGCCACAGATAAGAGGTTCTCCTGATGTGAAGCGAAAGGCATGTCATCCCCTCCCCCCAGGCTGCAGCTGCCCAGAGGCAGCTCTCTGCATCCCATCCAGGCCACCCCTTCCCAACTCCCACTGGGGCCCGGCATCTTGCTTGCCTGGACCACAGTCTGGTTCACATCGCTACACTCAGAATAACCCCAGAGGCTCCCTCCACACCAGCGACGCTCGTTGTCTCTGCTGGGCCCTGTCCTTTCTCCTGCACAGGTCACTGTGTGTCCCCGTCCCCGGCGGCATCACCAGTCACTCCCATGCCAGGCCTGCATGGCTCCTGTCTCTACCCACCCGGTCTTTCCACCACCTGCATCAGAGTTACAGGAGGCCAAGAGTCACTAGGGTCAATCACAGGTAGGCAACGGATGCCCATCCCTGATGGAATGACTATGAGCCCGCTGTGGAAAAGCCAAGGTTTTCTCACCTTTTCTCCCCCAACTTTTTATCATGCAAATGTCTAAACATGCAGAGAAGCTGAAAGGCCGCTGCAGTGAGCACGCACATGCCCTCTACCTGGGTGCAGTCACAGGTGATGTTTTGCCATTTTTTTGTGCACACACGCACAAGTTTCCTCTCTTTCCCTCTTTACATACACACACAGCATATACACATCCTCCCTACGTTTTCTACTACATCATTTAAAACTCAGTTGCAGACATGGTGACACTTCACTCCCAGATACTCTCGGCCGCACCTAACAGTAACAACGTTTTCCCATAAAACCACACCACCACAATCACACGAGGAATAAGCACTAAGAGGCCCTCTTTAAGGGGAAACTAGGCCACTGGGGCTCTGCGGGGCCTGGCCAACCACACGTCCTGCCTGCCTCTGGCCCAGCATCCACGGCCTCCCCGGAGAGGCCAGCCCTGAGCCCCCCTGGGTAGGCCATCAATCCGTTAGCTGGGAGACTTATCTGGTCGAGAATGGACGCTTGAGGCCAAATGTGAGGCTCCCAACAGGACTGCAACTGAAAAGGCAAAATGGGCCTGTGAGGCCATAGGGCTCCAGGCCTATCCCAGGTCAGGAGATGATCTCTGGACACTTATTTATTTTAGTTCATTATTTTTATTTTGGTCACACTGTGAGACATGCAGCTTCTTAGTTCCCTGGCCAGGAATAGAACCCACGCCCCCTGCAGTGGAAGCTTGGAGTCCCACTCACTGGACCATCAGGACAGTTCCTGGCCACCCCTTTGAAGCTGTTGGTTTGTCAAGATTTCCGGGAAAATTCAACTTCCTAATGCTTTCTCTTCCCCTCTCCCTCTCCCAGGATTCCTCAGTTCTCCACCTGAAGGGTTTCTGAGGATTTCTTCCTCTGGAAATGGGCTGGCTCCCAGTGGTGCTGCTGCTGCTAAGTCGCTTCAGTCGTGTCCGACTCTGTGCGACCCCATAGACGGCAGCCCACCAGGCTTCCCCGTCCCTGGGATTCTCCAGGCAAGAACACTGGAGTGGGTTGCCATTTCCTTCTCCAATGCATGAAAGTGAAAAGTGAAAGTGAAGTTGCTTAGTTGTGTCCGACTCTAGCGACCCCATGGACTGCAGCCTACGAGGCTCCTCCGTCCATGGGATTTTCTAGGCAAAAGTACTGGAGTGGGGTGCCATTGCCTTCTCCGGCTCCCAGTGGTAGCCAGGTGCAAACACCTGAACAAAGACAGGAGAGTGTACGGAGCTGGGGGCACAAAGGGCTTCTGACTCCAACCGCAAAGAGCAGAAGAGGGAGCGTGGAGCCTGCCCCGGGTTCTCAGGGCCAGCTGTGCTGGAAGCTCACAGCTCTGTCTTGAGGCTAACCGGTGAGTGGACAGAGGACAGTGAGAGAGAAGGGAGGTCTTCCACCGAGCAGGAGACACTGCCGTAAGCGCCCAGCATCCTGTCCTGAGCACAGCATCCTCGAGAAAGAACCAACGAGAGCGAGGAAGCCACAGAGAACAGGAAAGAACGGTGTGAGACTGAAGAGAAAACGAGGGACACCCCTGGAAGACCAGGGGTTAAGACTCCACACCTCTACTGCAGGGGACATGGGTTCAATTCCTGAACTAAGATTCCCGCGTGCCATGTGATGGTAGCCAAAAAAAGAGAGAGAGAGAGAAGAGACAGGGGGTATGGGAAGGGTGGAAAAAGATTTTTAGCGTTCTAGAAACAAAGCAATCAAACCAACGGGCAAACCAGATGCAATCCAGTATCAGGAACAGACGTGGAAAATGGGTTACAAGATTTAAATCCCAGCCCTGCCACTCGCGAGTTATAGAACTTGGGCAAGTGGGCCTCCATTTCATCATCTGTAAAATGGGTGGCAGTAATAGTAGCGGAACCTGCGCCTCGTAGGGTCAACATGATTCCAAGAGAAAACGCGGGTAAGGTGCCCAGCCCAGGGCTTGCACGTAGTAAGTGCTCAATAAACATTACAGAAAGGGGTCTGCAAACACCATATAAACAAGCAAAAGCGTTCTACAGACGGCTGTGATCACGAATGAAGACACTGAGACCAGGACAACCCAGGGGAGGGCTGGAACGAGACTGAAGTGGAAGGGAGATTTTCCAGTCTCTGCCCTTGAGAGAAAGACCTCAGGAAAGCTTTGGGAAGTCAGTACCCTCAGGCATGAGGATCCTGGGATGTTCCCTTAAGGGGACTCAAACCCACAGTGGCAGGGCTCTGGCCCGCAGCAGCCTGAACCTCTCCCCACCAAGCTCTGGCTGCCCAACGGAAAGGGCACCTGCTGAAGAACCAAACACACCAGGGTCTGAGTGCCCGCTCCACACCTCACTAGAGCACAGCCTAGGAGGAGATCTGGGGCTGACGCAGGGCCCCCCGAGGAGCACACCATCACCCCACAGACCACCCCTGCCACAAGCCCAGCAGCTGGTGCCCTTGACCCTGCCCTAACACACAGAGGCACCACAGATGGGTGAGCCCAAAGTCCAGACTTTCCATGGAAACAGAGAGGCCCCGTAGCCTGGAATGCCCCAGGCAATTCCCCTGCTCCCCAGTACTCCCCTCCCAAGGACAATGAGGCACTGTGCTCCAGAGGGTCAAGACTGCTGAGAAGCTGCAAGGAGACAGGTCCAGATCCCAGCGGCAAACGGGCATTGCCAACAGCTGGCTGCTCCCCCTGCAAGGGATGGGAATGGCAAAGCTATTGAGGCCTGAACCAGCCTACCTACTGCCACCCAGACCATACGGGACGATGGTCCCAAGGGCAGAAGTTTAAAAGGTACCCAGCAATTACTCAGCAGGCCCCATGGCTCATTCCCCTGGTTGATTACCAAGCACTTACTAACTCATTAGGGCTTCCCCCAGGGGCTTAGCCGCAAAGAATCTTCCTGCAGTGCAGGAGAGGGTAGTTTGATTCCTGGGCGGGGAAGATCCCCTGGAGGAGGGCATGGCAACCCACTCTAGTATTCTAGCCTGGAGAATCCCCATGGACAGAGCAGCCTGTTGGACTATGGTCCATGGGGTTGGAAAGAATCAGACATGACTGAGCACGCATGCGTGTACTACTTATTATGAAGATGATCAGGTCTGGAAGTGGATCGACCTGGGTTACAATCCCAGAGCCCCCACTGAACTTTCCTGACTCAGATTTCTGCGTCCATCAAGCGGGGATTAAACACCTCCCTCCAGGAACTGCTGTGATGATACCAAGCAGTGCTGAGTAGGCTGCCTGGCTCCTATCAAACGCATGTGATCACTATTAGCCCCCAGCTGTGGTCACGGTCCCCATCCCCCCACCTCCAAGCGCACTAAAAAACGTGAAGGAGGGGCGAGCAGAACATAACCAGAGTGCCTGTCCTTGTTGTGAGAACTCTGTCCAGGAAACTCCAGCCAGAACTGGAACACCGAGAACTCCCAGCCAAACCAGCATCTAAACAGTAACGAGGAAAGCCACCAGCAGCCACCCCGCAGCACAAAGCCAACAGAACACACAGGGAAGGGCAGGACACTGTGTTTACTTACTGACTTTCTGCCCAAAGAGCTATAACTTTGTAACTTATTAAACAACACATGGTGAGTTTGTCACTAACAGCTACAGGAAGGGGAGGGCTCCCCAATTTTTTTTCTTTTAGACCAAAAAATAAAAAACAAAGTCACAGCACAGACTCTGACCCCTCTAGACTTGCCACAGGTCAGACTCTTCTCTTTTAGGAACCAAGAGGCTCACAGCTGACAGCACTCTCAGGAGAAAAATAAAAACAAGAGGCTTGGCCTCTGGGTCCAGCCTAACTAAGGAAAACAGCTGACGGGCAGGGTGCTGAGCAGCTATCCAGACAGCTGATGGGGGCTGAGAGCAGAGGCGAATTCCTCTCTCCTCCTGCACGCCCCAGTCCACCCACCCCAGGCTCCAGTCGGTCAGCCAGGCGTGGCTGGCCCCCTGGGAGCTTAGGCCAAGGAAGCCAGGCGGCCCAGATTCAGACAACTGAGGAGCCTCTGGGGGGAGGCAGAAGTAGTTACAGGTGGCGGCCATCACCTCTCTGAGACCCCCTCGCCACGAAGAAAGGCCTCCTGGTGCACAAAGCTGCAGATGCAGGAGCGAGGGATCGGGCTTCCAGTCATGATTTTGTCATCTTACTACTGTGCAACCTTGAGCCAGTGAATCAACCTCTCTTAGCCTCAGTTTTCTCCATTTGTAAAAGGCCAGCAGTACTGATAGCAGGGACCCTTAAGGGGCTCTTCAAAAAGAGTTACTGTGAAGACAGGACAGTTGAGGTACGGGGAAATACTCCAGGAACAGCAAATCTAAATTCCTACAATCTGCTCTGCCAGGACACTTTCTTTCCTTTCAAGAGACGAACTCAGTTTCCTGGCCCTAAATGGAAGACTGTCAGAGGACAGGAATTCTGGGCTTCAACAGGGAACTCTACAAAGACTTTCTCAGTCCTTCAAACAGCACGGGGCCTGTCTGGAAGCAATGGAACCCACACCAGCATTTCAGAAACTGTGACTCTGCTTGTGAGTTCCCACAGGGAAAGCATTGAGACTTTCAGATCCTGATTCGAAAAATATCCCCCAGCCTCCTTTCAGTTCAGTTATTTTTACATGAAAAAAAAAATAAAATAAAATACCTGCCTGGAAGCCATGCCAACCTTGAGTGTGCTGGAAAAATGGGTGCCAAGCCTGACCCAAAGACAGAACTATGCTTGGCAGCCATTGTACTCTGCAAAACAGGCAGGACCGCACACTCTCCCCAGCTCCAGGATCTTGGGGGTTAGGGGGTTGCGGAGGCACCCTGATCCCCAAAGGAAGCTTCTGGGAAGCAGTCACGCCCCAATCCTCCTCCCTGTTCCTTTGGAAGTCCAGTGCCTACAAATAACCAGTCTTAATTTAGTGCCCTGTGCAGCTCGGGGGAGGCCCATCAGTCCTGTCTGATGAATCCACCCCTAAGAGCTTGAGACAGAGAAAGCATCAGTGGTCACACAAGCCACCCACAGTCCATAGAGGGAAGACAAGGCTCCTACAGAGAAGAAACTTTCCTCCCCCTCCTCAACTCCCTGGCTCAGAGGCCTTCCAGCTCCAGGCCTGAAGGGGAGGGAGGGAGAGTGAATCCTCCCACTCCAGGGTTCACGGTGCTCAAGGCATTCCTAGAACCCCCCAGCACCAAGACCCCTGGGTTTAGTGTCTGGTTCCAGAAGATACTTTCTTCTGCCCAAACTCCAGATCAAGGCTGGACTGAAAAAAAACAGTTTGGGAGCTCCAGTCACATGAAAACAGTAAAACTCTATTCTGGGCATCCTATCCTCCTTACCTATGGGACTTCCCGCAAGGTACTGCCAGCCTGGACAAGTTCAGAGATGGCCATACCTCGGGGGCCCACTTCCCACCTCGTTCCCTTGGCACTTCACCAGTCTGTCTCCCCAGCTTACATTTCTAGGATGAGGCTGGTCTGTGATATGAAAGCGGAGGAGCTAGTCCACTGAGTGGCCAGGGCAGTGAAACGGACCCAGGGCCTTAGTGGGGCAGAAAAGAGCCTTGTCTTTGTGGGGATGTGGTCATGGAGGCTCATCCCTAACCTGTAAATCTGACCTGTGAAATAAAAAGGGTAGACTCGGAGGGGCTACCCCTGAGGTGCCGGATGTCCGTCTGTGAAGTGGGGGTGGTCCTCCAGGGGCTGGGAGCAGGCCCCGGCTGCGCGATCAGGCAGCTGATCCCCAAATTGGGTGTTCCAACTGTGCGATGGGGGTGGGGGAGCGCTGTGTGAAGTGAGGGTCCCGCAGCGGGGGAGGTGGTCAGGTCCCGGCAGTGGGGGCCCGTCCCTGAGGCGGACCGGGCGGGTCCCTGACGAGCAAGCAGGTCCCTGAGGCTGAGCTGGGAGATGGGGGTGGATCCCCGAGGTCGGGGGGTCCGGAGGTGGGGCTGTCCTCGAGGCGAAGGGGTGGCGGCTGTGAGCACGGCGGCTGGCCTGGCCTGGGAGTCAGGCCCAGCCCGGGATCCTGTCCCGCCGAGCCGGGGCTGGCCAGAACCAGAGCCGGGACCCGGGCCGCAGCGGGTGGGATTCAGCCCGCCGCTCGCGCGCTCGCTCGCGCCCGCCCTGGCCCGGGGCCCGGGGCCGCGCGCCCCTAGCTGCCTTCTCCCTCAGCCCCTCCAGTCACTCACCGAGGTCGTCCATAGTGGGGGCGCCGCGGGCGCCGGGAGCCGGCTCGGTGTCGCGCTCGCTGCCCGTCCCGGGGCCGGTCCTCGCCGCCGCGCAACTTTTCCGCCGCGAGCCTCGGCCCGGAACGGAACGCGCCGCCGCCGCCGCGCGCGCCCGCCGCACGGCCCGCCCCCGCGAGCACGCGCGCCCCGCCCCCGGCCGCCCCCGCCGCGCGCTCCGCCCGTGGGGGCCCCCGCGAGGCTGCCGGCCCCACCCCGTGCGCACGATGGCCACGCCCCCTCCGCCCACCCGCGAGAGCGCGCCCAGCCGGGGCGGCTAGCACCGCCCGGGCTGGGCGGCGGCGCCGCCTCGCGGCCAAGCCTGCAGGTGGGAGGCTCCCGGGTTTCCTGTCCTCTGTCAGTCTTTCTGTCTCACGGTCGCCTGCCTGACTGTCTGGCTAACATATCCATCCGCCTGTCTTGACGCCTCACAATCTCACCTGTGTCTCTCCGTCCATCGGTCACTCATCACACCGCTGTCCACTGGAGAGTCAGATTTGTCCGCCCGTCCGTCTACGTCCATCTTTCAGTAAATTGCCACCCCACCAAAGAAGAGCCTAAATTAGTACCAGGTAATGAGCAACCTAGATAGCATATTAAAAGCAGAGACATTACTTTGCCAACAAAGGTCCGTCTAGTCAAGGCTATGGTTTTTCCAGTGGTCATGTATGGATGTGAGAGTTAGACTGTGAAGAAGGCTGAGCGCCGAAGAATTGATGCTTTTGAACTGTGGTGTTGAAGAAGACTCTTGGGAGTCCCTTGGACGGCAAGGAGATCCAACCAGTCCATTCTGAAGGAGATCAGCCCTGGGATTTCTTTGGAAGGAATGATGCTAAAGCTGAAACTCCAGTACTTTGGCCACCTCATGCGAAGAGTTGAGTCATTGGAAAAGACCCTAATGCTGGAAAGGATTGGGGGCAGGAGGAAAAGGGGACGACAGAGGATGAGATGGCTGGATGGCATCACCGATTCGATGGACATGGGTTTGGGTAGACTCCAGGAGTTGGTGATGGACAGGGAGGCCTGGCACTGCGATTCATGCGGTCACAGAGTTGGACATGACTGAGCAACTGAACTGAAGGCTGGGGACGTTTGAAGCACCTTTCCTGGGGTCGCCCTCTGGATCCGTGGCAGTGCAATCTCTCAGCCCAGCCTTTGAGGCCAGATTCAATATTTTCAAGGTTTGTTATTGTTTAGTCACTAAGGCGTATCTGACTCTTTGTGACCCCATGGACTGTAGCTTGCCAGGCTCCTCTGCCCATAGAATTCTCCAGGCAAGAATACTGGAGTGGGGCCATTTCCTTCTCCAGGGGAATCTTTGCTTCCCAACCCAGGGATCAAACCCACTCTCTGGGGTCTTCTGCACTGGATTGTTTACTGCTGAACTACCCAGGGAAGCCCATTTTCAAGGTTATATATTCTTTAATTTTACACATATCCATACTCCCTAGAAGGAGACTTTTCCAAAGTTCTGGGCAAAGCAAAAAGGACCCCACCTTAGACCCTAAGGGAAAAACTACAAGGAGGTTACACCCAGTGCTGGGCATGGTTTCCTGAAACACCCCACTGCCACCCCAGACCCCAGAGGGGCTTCGCTCTCACAGACTCAGAAATCATGTGATAGCACCACCTGCCGTTTTTTGTTTTTCCATCTGCCGTTTATTGAGTGCCAGCACTATCAATCGGAGAAGGCAATGGCACCCCACTCCAGTACTCTTGCCTGGAAAATCCCATGGATGGAGGAGCCTGGAAGGCTGCAGTCCATGGGGTCGCTGAGGGTCGGACACGACTGAGCGACTTCACTTTCACTTTTCACTTTCCTCCATTGGAGAAGGAAATGGCAACCCACTCCAGTGTTCTTGCCTGGAGAATCCCAGGGACGGGGAAGCCTGGTGGGCTGCTGTCTATGGGGTTGCACAGAGTCTGACACGACTGAAGTGACTCAACAGCAGCAGCAGCACTATCAATAGAATGAACGGGCTGTGAGCTGGGTGCTTTCTGTGCTTTCTTGCATTTAATTCTGACCACAAGCCTAGGAAATGACCACTAGTATCCCGTTTTTCAGTTGGAAAAGTTAAGACCAGAGAGATTGAGTTACCCAAGGTCACGGAGCTAATAAGTGGGAAGACTGAGATCTGAACCTGAGAAGGCCTAGCTAAGGCCTCTGCAGGACACCTGCTACTCTACCAGGTGAAACTATTGTCCTTAGACCAATCCCACAGCATACACGTGTCCCTGTGTCAAAGGTCTCAAACCGTTTTGTTTTTTTTTTAAGGTGGATCAACTATTTTTTTCGTATTTATTTATTTATTTGGCTCTGTTGGGTCTTAGTTGTGTCACGTGGGATCTTTCGTTGTGTACAGGCTTAATTGTTCCCTGGCACGTGGGATCCTAGTTCCCCAACCAGGGATCAAACCAGAGTTCCTTGCATTGCAAGGTGGATTCTTGACCATTGAACCACTGGGGAAGTCCCTCAAACCTTTCTTTTCAAAGCAATATTTCCTGGAAAGGAAAACATCAATTAAGCTGGCAATTATGCCTTTGGTGGGTGAAGTTCTAAGGAGGGGCTTCCCTGGTGGCTCAGTAGGGGAAAAAAAATCTGTCTGCAATGTGAGAGGTGGGTTTGATCTATGGGTCAGGAAGATCCCCTGGAGAAGCAAATGACTACTCACTTCAGTATTCTTGCCTGGAGACTCCCATGGACAGAGGAGCCCAGCGGGCTACAGTACATGGGGTTGCAGAGTCAGACATGACTGAGTGACTAAGCACATCAATTTGAATGTTCTAAAGAGAACTGAGGCTTCGCGGTTAAGTGCTGTGACCTTGGACACGCAGTCCCTTACCTGGAATTTCCTCCCCTCGGGACTCCTATCCCCGAGCCATCAGACTTGTTTAATTCAAGCCAGGTTTTCTCATCTTTCCTCAAGATGAACTGATGTTGCCTCTCCTCGCTACCCAGACTGGGGTCCATATGGCATTGTTCTGGATTCCCATTGTAACGTAAAGGGAAACTTTCACCATATCCAGAGCCCTTGATGTCCTGCAAATAGGGAGGAGGGTGTCCTCAAATTCCTTTCATCAGAAACTCACTTGTGTGTGTGTGATCAGTCACTCAGTCATGCCCAACTGTTTGTGACCGCATGGAGCTCGCCAGGCTCCTCTGTCCATGGAATTTTCTAGCAAGAATACTGGAGTGGGTTGCATTTCCTCCTCCAGGGGATCTTCCTGACCCAGGGATCTTACCCACATCTCGCTTCTCCTGCATTGCAGGCAGATTTCTTTACCACTGAGCCACCAAGGAAGGGAAACCCACTTAGGTGGCACCAACTTTAACTTTCAAATGAAACAGCATGTCTACAAAAGGAAAAGTCATGACATCTACATCATAAATCTGAAGAGAACCTCGCAGAAGCTTCTGTTGGCAGCTAATGCCATTGCTGTCACTGAAAACCCAGTGGACAGCAGCGTCATTTCCTCCGGGAATACTGGCCTGTGGGCTGTGCTGAAGTTTGCTGCTGCCACTGGAGCCGTTCCTATTGCTGGCTGCCTCACTCTTGGAACCTTCACTAACCAGATCTAGGCAGCCTTCCAGGAGCCAAGGCTTCTGGTGGTTACTAATCGCAGGGCTGACCACCAGCCTCTCACAGAAGTCTCTTCACCTGCCTTCCATTGATCTTTGTGACACAGACTCTCCTCTGTGCTCTGTGGGCCCAGCCATCCCATGTGACAAGGGAGCTCACTCAGTGGGTCTGACGTGGTGGGTGCTCGCCCGAGAAGTTCTGCCCATGCATGACACCATCTCCTGTGAACACCCTGGAAGGTCATGCCTTATCTTTCCTTCTATGGAGATGCTGAAAAGGATTGAAAAGGAAGAGCGGGCGGCTGCTGAGAAGGTTGTGACCAAGGAGGCATTTCAGGGTGAATGGACCGCTCCAGCTCCTGAGTTCACCGATGCTCAACCTGAGGTGGTGGACTGGTCCGGAGGTGTGCAGGAGCTCTCTGGGCTTATTCCACGGTTCCCCACTGAAGACTGGCCTGTAGCTCCCACCACTCAGGCCACTGAATGAGTAGGAACAACCACTGTGGTTGTTGAGGAACAACCACAACAATCGTAAGCTGTTCTTCTACAAACTTTTTTTTTTTTTTTGGCTGCACTGGGTCTTAGTTGCAGCACGCAGAATCTTTAGTTATGGCATGTGAATGCTTAGTTGCAGCATGTAGGACCTAGTTCCCCAACCAGGGATCAAACCCGGGCCCCCTGCATTGGGAGCACAGAGTCTTAGCCACTGGAGCACCGGGTTGGGAGGTGGGAAGTTCTCCACAAACTTTTTAAATGGAAATAGGTTGATGGAAAATAAACAGTCTCTAAAAAAAGAACTGACATTGACAGGACCGTGGGACCACTCCATGGCCAATGTTGCCGAGGGCCCTCTAGTCCGTGGAATGTCTGTCTCTTCCTGTAGTTGTTCTTTCCACGTTCACGGCTCTGGATGCCTCTTCCTGTCCCAGCCCACGGGTGCCTCTGCTCAGCAGTGTAGGGTAGAGGTTAAGTACACAGCTCAGTGGACTGAGAAAGACCCAATTCCAGTTATCTTCCTTGATGGTGGTGAATCTCGGTCCATTTTACTCTTTGCATCTGTTTCCTCCTCTGCAGAAAGTAGATAAATAATAGCTACCTGTCAGAGTCATCATAGGATTAAACAAGATACTACACATTTACACCTTGGTATATCCCTGGTCATCAACAAGCACTGTCTAACTCAGGGATCCGTATGCCGTGCTCAGGTGCTCAGTGGTGTCCAACTCTTCGCAATCCCATAGACTGTAGCCCACCAGGCTCCTATGTCCATAGGATTTTCCAGGTAAGAATACTGGACTGGGTTGCCATTTCCTGCTCCAGGGAACTCAGGGCTTATCCCCTAGAAACAAAATGCAACGTATATAATTAAAAATTTTCTAGTAGCCACATTGAAAAAGATCAAAAGAAACAGTTAAAATGAATCTTAGTATATTTTATCTAATCCAGTCTATCCTAAATGTTACCATTTCAGCTTGTAATCAATATAAAAATATCAGTTAGATAGCTCACTTCTTTTTTAATAGGAAGTCTCTGAAATCACATTTGCACATTACACTTATACCACATTTCATTTCCACTAGCCTCAGTCCTAGGACTCAAGAGCCTCATGTTGGCTAGCGGCTACCACCCTGGATGGCACAGATTTAAATGTTAGCTGGCATTATTATTTGGGGGGAGTGGGGAGATTTCAACCTAAAAGCCATTTTCTCAGAAAACCATTCCTTGGCCTGGTAGACTATGTCAGGGTTCCTGTGATTATGACCTGTTTTTAGCACTCCTCATAATTGTACAGTTGACTCTTGGAAAACACTGGTTTGAACTGCACAGGTCCACTAATAAGCAGGTGGGTTTGGTGTTTGTTTTTTTTTTTTGGCTGCTTGGGTTGCAGAATCTTACTTCCCCAATTAAACCTGTGATCTGGGCAGTGAACGCCCCAAAGAATCCTAACCACTGGACTGCCAGGGAATTACAAAGTTATTACAAAGGATTTTTTGTAATAACAAAAAATTACAAAGGATTTTTTTTTCAACAAATGTAGATAGTACTACAAGACCTGAGATTAACTGAATTTGTGAATGCAGAACCAGAGACACAGGGCTGACTATGGCACTTAAGCATCTAAGGATTTTGGTATATTGGGGCTCCTGGAACCAATCATAGATACCGAGGAACTGTAATGAAATACTTACCCACTTGCTTGCATCTGTCTGTCTTCTCCTAGATTCTAGGCTTCAGGAAGGCAAAGGCCAGGTTTGTCTCGTTCACTGCTCTACCCAGTGCCTGGCACGGGGCACAGGGTACGGTAAGTGCTCAATAAAAATATGTTGTCTGAATAACATCTATTAATGTTTTAATAACACCTATTAATTGAATGAATTAAATTTACCACTGCACTTGGCTTCCCTGGTGGCTCAGAGGTTAAAGCGTCTGCCTCCAATGCGGGAGACCTGGGTTCGATCCCTGGGTTGGGAAGATCCCCTGGAGAAGGAAATGGTAACCCGCTCCGGTATTCTTGCCTGGAGAATCCCATGGACAGAGAAGCCTGGTAGGGTATAGTCCATGGGGTCAAAAAGAGTCGGACACAACTGAGCGACTTCACTTTCATTTAATTGATGTTGGGAATAAAGAGGGGATGTGTGTGTATGTTAGTCACTCAGTCATGTCCCAACTCTTTGCGATCCCATGGACTATAGCCCGCCAGGCTCCTCTGTCCATGGAATTTTCCAGGCAAGAATACTGGAGTGGGTTGCCATGTCTTCTTCATGGGATCTTCCCGGCCCAGGGATCAAACCTGCCTCTCCTGTGTCTCCTGCATTGGCAGACAGGTTCTTTACTGCTGCATCACCTGGGAAGCCCAAAAAGATCCCTGTGGTGATAGTTTAGTTGCTTAGTTGTGTCCGACTCCTGTGACCCCATAGACTGTAGCCCGCCAGGCTCCTCTGTCCATGGGATTCTCCAGGCAAGAGTACTGGAGTGCATTGCCATTTCCTTCTCCAGGGGATCTTCCCAACCCGGGAATCAAACCCGGGTGTCCTCCATTGCAGGCAGATTTCCATAATTCCCCCCAAATTAATGACCAGTTGTAGATTCTTATAGACCATTCTTTTTCACACATATTGAGAACATTTATTGTTTAGCATGTGGGAAACACCTGTTAAGTTATTTACACTATTATCTCATTTAATCCTTGCAAAGATCCAGTGGGGGCGTTCTATGCCTGTTTTCCAGGCCAGGAAACTGAGGCTCATAAATGAAGCCACCTGCCCTACGTCACACAGGTACGATGTGGCAAAGCTGGGATTCAAACTCAGGACCATCTGACTTCAGAGTCTAGGTCATAGCTCCTGAAGCGGGGCTTGGGGATTGTGTCACACCCCTCAGCAAGTTTAAACTTCCCCAGAAGGCTTGGACACAGTGCCTTGAGAAGGCTCTGCTATTCCTGAATTTGGGCGGAGGCCACCCCCCACTCCCCTGGAGCAGGAAATTGCAACCCATTTCAGTATTCTTGCCTGGAGAATCCCATGGACAGGGGAGCCTGGCAGGCTATAGGGTCCATAGCGTGGCAAAGAGTCAGACACAACTGAAACAACACACATGCACCCCCCACTCACTGTCCTGCTTAAAACCTTGCTGACACCAAAATAAAGCCCAATGACTCCCCAGGACCTCTGACCTCATTAGGGGACCCAGTGCAAGATATCTTCTCCTCAACTCTCCTTTCTCAGCTCCAGTCACAGGGAATGACTTTCAGTTCCCCCAAGAGGCCACATTCTCCTGGCTCCAGACCCCTGCTTATATGCATCCTGTCCTCTTTCTCCTGGTTAACTTCTCTCTTCCCTCATTTCACAGCTCAACCACCCCCTCCTCCAGGAAACCTTCCCTGACTACCACCCAGGCTTGGATAATTGATCCTACAACACCCACCAAAGTATATAACTCTATGTCAGGCACTACAGGGAGCCTTTTCCCTATATGATCTCATTTAACACCCACAAAATCTCTACAGCACTGGTACATCAGAATGATCTGGAAAGCTTTAAAAAAAAAAATTTTTTTTTTTCTGCCCCAGAACTAACACTCAGAAATTCTGATTGAGTTGACCCAGAATGCAGCCTGGGTATCAGGATTTGTTAAAAGTTCCCAGATGAAATTTTAAATGCTCAGCCAGGGTGGAGACCCATCGGCTTCTGAGATAGATGTGATGACTCCAACATGCCTTTTTCAGCCAGGAAAACTGAGGCACAGAGAAGTTAAGCAAGCAGCCTGAGGTCACGCAGCTAGTGAACGCTGGAGCAAGGGTTATATATATATATATATATATATATATATATATATAATTTTATTTATTTATTTTTAGCTGTGCTGAGTCTTTGTTGTTGTGCAGGCTTTTTTCTACTTGTGATGAGCTGGGGCTTCTCTCTAGTTGGAACGTACTCATTGAGGTAGCTTCTTTTGTTGCGGAGCACAGGCTCTAGGGAGCAGGCTTCAGTGACACATGGGCTCAGTAGTTGTGGCTCCCAGGCTCTAGCGCACAGACTCAGTAGTTGTGGTGCTTGGGCTTAGTTGCTCTGCGGCATGTGGGATCTTCCCAGACCAGGGATCAAACCCAGATCAACCCCTGTCTCCTACATTGGCAGGCAGATTCTTTACCACTGAGCCACCAGGGAAGCCCTGGAGCAAGGATTTGAACCCAGAAAGTCTGTTTTCATCAAAGCTTCATGGAAAAAAAAAAAAAATCAGTTGGTCTCAGCTCATTTCCCCAGTGAAGAAGAAATGGGAGCCAGCTCCCTTCTGAGACAGACACTGAGGGCCCCTCGGGCATGAGATATTTTTAACCAAAAGAAGCCAGTGATTCCTGCAGCCAGCCTGCAGTGACTCAAACACTGGCAAGATTGTTTCGGGGCTTATGGACCCTCTTGCTGCTGAAATATTCCTCTGAGTCCAGCCTTCCGTCCCCTGAAGCCAGTAGGTCCAGGCTGGCTCAGGCGACAGGGGTGGAGGGGGTGGGGTGGGGGTTGGCTCCATCTGGAACCGATGTTTCCAAGCATATTTCCATACATGGTGGAAGGGGAGAGGGTCAGGATTACCTCACCCAACCCAGCCCCTTCTCCCTGCTTTCTGCCTGGAAAGGAGAACAAACAAGTGTTGGAACTGGATACGAAGTCACCCTCCTCCTCTTCCCCTCCCTAACCCAGAAGAGTCCTGTGAAAGCTGCAGAACATGTCCAAACACACACATTGAACATTCTCCAGACGCTCTCCTATGTGGCTTTGTGGGAGGATTCATTGGTATAGTGTTGGGGGAACCCAACTTGGGGGCACCTCTTAAAATGCAAAATATGGAGAATTCCCTGGTGGTCCAGTGGTTAGGATGCCACGCTTTCACGGCTGAGGGCGCCCTGCAGTGCAGCCAAAGGAAAATTAAAATGCAAAATGTGGGAATTGCCCTGGTGGTCCAGTGGTTAGGAATCTGCCTTCCAATGCGGGGGAGGAGGATTCCATCCCTTGTTAGGGAACTAAGATCCCATATTCTGCACAACACAAGGAGAAGCTCAGGTGCAGCAGCAGACCCAGCACAGGAAAAAAACAAAACAAAACAAAACAAAACAACAACAAAAAAAAACAAAACAAAACAAAAAAAACTACTAAATAAAGTTCTAAGAAAAATAAATAAAATGCAAAATATGAATGGCTTTTGTGCAAGCAATCTCACCTACAGAATTTCCCCTAGAGATAGCTTATTGGGAGGCAGAATTCCCCCCAAAATACCCCATGAGTTGGCAAAGATGCACATTCAAGGATGTTCATCACAGCATTGCTCATCATTGGAAAAAACTGGCAACCACCCAAATGTCCATCCATAGGGGACTGCTGAGCTGAAGTGGGATGTATCTATATGGGAAGAGGAGAGCTATGTGCTGACATGGAAAATAGGTCCACCATCTCAGTTTAGCAGAAAGAAAAAGGAAATAGTAGAACTGGATGTGGGGTTCCCCAGTGGCTCAAACTGTCTCCAACGCAGGAGATGCAAGTTCGATCACTGGGTCAGGAAGATCCCCTGGAGGAGGGCACAGCAACCCACTCCAGTATTCTTGCCTGGAGAATCCCATGGACAGAGGAGTCTGGCGGGCTACAGTCCATGAGTTACAAAGAGCTGGACATGACTGAAGCTACTGAGCACGCACACATGCACAAAACTGAATGTAGAGTATAATCCAATGTTTGTTAATAATTAGGTTGACACATAAATAGAACAATTTGGAGGAATAACATCACCTATCTGTGGCTGTTTCCTCTAGTCCTGGAGGTGGAATTATGGTGATTATTGCCTGTCCCTGCTGTATGTGTATATATATACACACACACACACACACACATATATATAATATCTGGATTTGATATACCAACGTGCAGTAATCTTATTACCAGATAAAAATTAGATAGTGAAACAGAAACTTATGTGAAAATCAAATGGATCCACTTGAAAATTTGTTCATTTTATGTTCTGTGAATTTTACTTCAATTAAAAAAAAAAGTCATTGTAACTCAAACTACCCAAAGAAAAATTCCAGTAGAGCTGAGAGCAAAATATTACATGTATGTTCCATGAATTTTACCTTTAAATAAAACACACTGGGGTTTTCCTAGTGGTCCAGTGGTTAATTCAGGAGATACTGGTTCAATCCCTGCTCCGGGAAGATCCCACATGCCTCAGGGCAACTGAGCCCACGGGCCGCAACTACTGAGCCTGTGCTTTGGAGCCAGAAAGCTGCAGCTACTGAGCCCATGTGCAGCAACTACTGAAGCCCTCACGCCCTAGAGCCTGTGCTCCACAGCAAGAGAACCCATCGCAATAAGAAGTCTGCACACACGCCTAGAGGGTAGTCCCCACTCTCCGAAAGTAGAAAAAGTTCGAGTGTAGCAATGAAGATCAAGCACAACCGAAAATAAAATATTTTTAAGAAACCATTGTTTTGCTTTTCAGCATTGTTTTGTTCATATTTTTGGTGCTCTTTCCATGCTTTTCTTTCTTGTAACTGCTTACAAATGAGTCATTACTTACTTGTTATTATGAATTCCAAGGAAATCACACACACACACACACACACACACACACAATATCACATGTTTGCTAGAGCATCATCTGACTTTCCAATCAACACAAAATTTGCCATGGAGGGAGCATTCTTATTTTGTCTTTTCCAGACCTGTTTTGACACCCAGGTTAGCCATCTTGGCACCCAACTAAGGTGAAAAGAAATGGTTGGAGTGCATTTTCAGACCACACTGTCACGGATATTTTTAACTCCTTGAAATTTCAGTCTTTGGGTAGCACATGTCAGCTCCTCTTGTGGTTCCCACATTTGGGATGCCCCTTTGGCAGCCATCACTGACCCCCTTTTTCCATCAATTTTGATACATTTGGGTCAATTAGGGACTCTTCTTCCCTTTTCTGGGACCACAGGGTATTCCTTGGTCTTACCAAACCTTCCCTGGGTTCCAGAGAAGCGACGTTAATTTATCGTACTTAGCCATATTTTGATGACTGGTCAGAAAGTGGTTTAAAGGCATGGTTGTGGAAAGAAAAGGTCTTTTTTAGTACCAAACAGTTCCTATGTCAAGGATCGTTCATTCCACAGATTACTGACTACACAGGGGAAAATGCACATTTACAACAGAGAGAGAGCAGTTACTGCTTACCCTGGCATTTAAATTCAGCATTGATTATAGTGGCAGGTGTAATACCAAGTTCACAAGGCCATCTCTGAAATCCTGTTGAATCAAATCAAGCTGTGGTCTTGGTTACAGGAAATAAGGGGAACACAATCAGTGAAGTCAGAATGTGAGAGTTAGATAACTGTCTTGGACTCTTAAAAAAAAATCACTGTTGTGAAGGAAAGAAAAAAGGCAGAGGGACTTGCTGAGTTTCATTTTTTGGTGTTTTGTTTTGTTTTTTGCTATACAATAGGTCCTTGTTGGTTATCCATTTTAAATACAGCTGTGACCTTCCCAGAGTCACTGCTATCCCTTCCCCTTGGTTGCTGGGATTTTTAAGAACTGTAGATGGGAAATAACATGGAAATGAAAGCCACTCGGGGAGATAATTTGGCAGCTTCTAAAAAAACTAAACATGTAACTGACTATACAACCCAGAGAATTAAAAAAAGTTATACTCAGAGACTTCCCTGATGGTCCAGTGGATAAAAATTCGCCTGCCAAGGCAGGGGATTGGGGTTTGATCCCTGGTCCAGGAAGATTCCACAGGCTGCAGAGCAACTAAGCCTGAGAGCCACAACTCCTGAGCCTGTGTGCCCTGGAGCCTGTACTTCACAAGATAAGCCATTGAAATGAGAAGGCTGCACAACACAGCAAAGAGCAGCCTCCACTTTCCAAAGCTAGGGAAAACCCCTAGTGCAGCAGCAAAGACCCATCACAGCCAAAAACAAACTTTTGCTCACACAAAAGCTTGTACAGGAATACTCTTAGCAGCTTTATTTGTGCTAGCAAAATACTGGGAACAAGCCAGTGTCCTTCCACAGGTGAACGGTTGAACAAACCCTGGTACTTCCATTAATGGAAAACTATTCAGCAAGGGAAAAGAATGCACCAGTGATACATGCAACAACCTGGATGGACCATAAGAACATATTTTTTATTAAAACAGTCAGTCTCAAAAAAAATCACATACTGTAGATTCTGTTTATATAAAATTCTAAAAAAATGAAAACTAATCTATAGTGACAGCAGCAGGAGGGAGCTAGTGGGGAGAGATGCTGGAGAGGGATGGATTGCCAAGGAACACCAGGAAACTCTGGGGAGTCATGGATATGTTCACCAGCTGGTTTGCAGAAATGGTTTCATGGGTGTACATGTTTTTAAAAATCATCAAATTGTATGCTTTAAATATGTGCAGTTTATTGAATATCAATTATCCTTTAATAGTGCTGCTTGTAAAAAAAGGAATAGCAAGATGATTTCTGTGAGAACTAAGTGAAATAAAGCATATTAAGCACTTTGTGTGGAGTCTGGGATATGAAGTAAGCGCTTCACATGGAGTCTGACACACAAGTCAGTGCTCAATAGCTGTTGCTGTTGGATCTTGGCTGGTCTCCTGGATGACTCCATCACATGCCCCTGTTTATTTTCTTTATAACATTGAAATAATCTGTAATTATCTAGTTCATATGTTTATTTGTGGTCTGTCTCAAGACTCTGAGCTCTCTGAAGCAGAGAAGAGTCTGATGACACTGGGGGGTTCCCTCCCCCCCACTCCTCCCTCCTCCCCCCTCCGACACACCTGGTGCTGCTTTGAACCAGTGGATGCTCGCCCACCACCTCCCCGCTTAGATCAGATCAGATCAGTCGCTCAGTCGTGTCCGACTCTTTGCGACCCCATGAATCACAGCACGCCAGGCCTCCCTGTCCATCACCAACTCCCGGAGTTCACTCAGACTCACGTCCATCGAGTCAGTGATGCCATCCAGCCATCTCATCCTCTGTCGTCCCCTTCTCCTCTTGCCCCCAATCCCTCCCAGCATCAGAGTCTTTTCCAATGAGTCAACTCTTCGCATGAGGTGGCCAAAGTACTGGAGTTTCAGCTTTAGCATCATTCCTTCCAAAGAAATCCCAGGGCTAATCTCTTTCAGAATGGACTGGTTGGATCTCCTTGCAGTCCAAGGGACTCTCAAGAGTCTTCTCCAACACCACAGTTCAAAAGCATCAATTCTTCAGCACTCAGCCTTCTTCACAGTCCAACTCTCACATCCATACATGACCACAGGAAAAACCATAGCCTTGACTAGACGAACCTTTGTTGGCAAAGCAATGTCTCTGCTTTTGAATATGCTATCTAGGTTGGTCATAACTTTCCTTCCAAGGAGTAAGCGTCTTTTAATTTCATAGCTGCAGTCATCATCTGCAGTGATTTTGGAGCCCAGAAAAATAAAGTCTGACACTGTTTCCACTGTTTCCCCATCTATTTCCCATGAAGTGGTGGGACCAGATGCCATGATCTTCATTTTCTGAATGTTGAGCTTTAAGCCAACTTTTTCACTCTCCTCTTTCACTTTCATCAAGAGGCTTTTTAGTTCTTCTTCACTTTCTGCCATAAGGGTGGTGTCATCTGCATATCTGAGGTTATTGATATTTCTCCCGGCAATCTTGATTCCAGCTTGTGTTTCTTCCAGTCCAGCATTTCTCATGATGTACTCTGCATATAAGTTAAAAAAACAGGGTGACAATATACAGCCTTGACGTACTCCTTTTCCTATTTGGAACCAGTCTGTTGTTTTGCTAAAGGCCAGAGGAATGATTCATAAGTGGCGGCCTAAGCAGGTCAAGGATCTGCCATGCCAGGGGTAGGATTCCTGAGGCCTTCTGTTCATAGACACACCTGGCTTCCTAAGAGGACAAAACTAGAGGTAGCCACTACAGTGGAAACCAGCATCCCTATTAAGAGTTAGGAGACTTGGTTCCAAGAGCAGCTCTGCCAGGGACTCCATAGTGGGACCTGAACAAGTCTATTGGGTCCATTCCCCTCCTCTTCTTCTTTTTTTTTTTTTCCCTTTAAATATATTTATTTGACTGCACCGGATCTTAGTTATGGCACGTGATTTTTGTTGTGGCATGCGAGATCTAGTTCCCTGACCCGGGATTGAACCCAGGCCCCCTGAACTGGGAGTAAGTGTTAGTCATTCAGTCGTGCCCAACTCTGGACCCCATGGACTGCAACCCATCAGGCACCTTTGTCCATGAGATTGTCCAGGCAAGGATACTGGAGTGGGTTGCCATTTCCTTAGCCAGAGCATTTTCCCAACGCAAGCATCGAACCTGGGTCTCCTGCACTACAGGCAGATTCTTTACCGACTGAGCTACAAGGAAGCCCAAACTGGGAGTATGGAGTCTTAACCACTGGACCACCTCCTGGTCCTTTTAAAAGGAAATAGATGAAAAATTTTCAGACCTCTGTCTGGTTCTGTGCATCCGTGACCCTCGTAAGAGTCCCTGCCTCTTCAGGGGTGATGGGAGCCGAATTGGTCATTTGGCAACTGTGAGCTCCCAGGGGATAACTACAATATTACAACCAAAATCATGGGTAGTACTGTGGGAAACCTCCAGGCTGGACTTCCAGGTGTGACAAGGTGCATGCGTGATGTCATGTCCAACTCTTTGCGACCCTTGTGGGCTTTTAGCCCGACAGACTCCACTGTCCATGGGTTTTTCCAAGCAAGAATACTGGAGTTAGACACGTACCCCTAAATCACGTTGACTAGAAATACATAAGAAAACGCCGCAACTGAAACCAACAAACTCCGTGAAGCATGTTTTCACGTCAATATAGGTATGAGAGTAGGACCATAAAGAAAGCTGAGGCGCTTGAACTGTGGTTTTAGAAAAGACTCTTGAGAGTCCCTTGGACAGCAAGGAGATCCAACCAATCAACCCTAAAAAAAACAAATCAGTCCTGAATATTCAAAAGGAGAACTGACGCTAAAGCTTCAATAGGTTGACCACCTGATATGAAGAACCGACTTATGAGAAAATATTCTAGCGCAGAAACAAAGAATAGCCTGCTCACCACTAGAGAAAGGCCTCTACCAGCTACACCCAATGTAACCCAAAAATAAATAAAAAGTGAAAAAGATACATTAGAATGGCTCTTTAAGATAAGTATATTCAACGTTATGGAAAACTAAAAAAAAAAAATTCTGATGCAAAGTAAAATTGAGAGAACAGAAAATAAAATAAATATCAACCGATTGTACAAACACGAGTCTTACTCTAAACCTCGGAATTACAGTAGGTAGTAAAAGTAACATACTGTAAAACCAGCACTAAAAGAATACAACCAAAAACTATAAACCCAAAAGAAACTTTAAGCTTTTTTTTTAATACAAGCAAGATTCAGTCTCCGTAGAGACTGTCAAAAATTGCCAATGCCGACTATATTTCAAGTCGTCATGGCGGGGTATTGGGAAAAGTTTTCAATTAGCAATAATCGCGCCTCGGATAAACCTCATTGGCTACGATACTGCCACTGCGCAAAGCTGGAGAACGTGAGCACGCACCCGCTTCCCCCACGGATGACAACTGCCTTTTCACTGAGGGTGACCGACCGCCAGCGAGCTCGTGGATTGAATCTGTTTCCCTGCATACAGTTTTACATTTAAGGTCCATCCGCGCGGGGGGCTTCTTGTGGTTGGGCCATCTCTTGTCGAACAATATTATTTTGGAAATAAAAAAGCGCTCTCGCTGGGGATACAGGGGAATATTATGCAAACTAGCGTGACGTCACAGAGACGAATCCGGTTGGCTTGTACTCTAAGGAGGAAACAGCATCAGAAGAACCGGAAAAGCGAGGACAAACCGAAGAACCAGGAATTGGAGGTGAGAGTGTGGGGATCAGAAAAAAACATTTTTAAAAACCCGAATTAAAAATTTCAACTGTTAGTATTACAAAGATAAAAAGTTAAACAGTACGAATAAAAAACTGGATTTGCCTAATCTCGTTTGGTCAAGTAATCTTCATGAAAGCTTAACTTAAAACACAAAACCCAACAAGTAAACAACTAAAATAAACCCATACTCTCACAAAGCATTTAATAAATGAAAACATGAATCTATTTTCTCCTCTAGACACTTAACAAGCATTTAACTTCTAGCGGATAAAAGAGTACTTTTTTTAAAACCGAAATTATTCAGTCTCCGTAGAGACTGTCAAAAATTGCCAATGCCGACTATATTTCAAGTCGTCACGGCGGGGTATTGGGAAAAGTTTTCAATTAGCAATAATCGCGCCTCGGATAAACCTCATTGGCTACGATACTGCCACTGCGCAAAGCTAGCGAGTAACGCCCCTTCTCATCGTTCCCAATAAGCAAGGTTCCTATTACAGAAAGGTCAATTGGTGTCTCATGGCAAAACCCTTAAATATTAAATGAATAAAAATTAGACAACGATATGAAGAGCTCTCGAAAAGATATAAGCTGATTCAGTTGCTTGATTTCGCTTAGTTTTTAGTGGACAATGAAGCAAAGCATTGTGGGAGGGAACATGCTAATTAACAACTCACGACTACGAATTGGGGAGGAAAAGAAATGTGCTCTGTGTTGAGTGCTGTTCACTTGGTTTCTGATTCACGGTGTGACTATCCTCTGAATAAGTGTTGGTTATCATTATTATTGTTGTTTTTAATTGTAGCAAAGTGTGCATAACATAAAATTTGCCATTTGAACCATTTTTAAGTGTACAGTTCGGTAGCAACCGTCACCACTGCACACCTCCAGAACTTTTTCATCATCCCAAACTGTTCCCATTAAACACTAACTCCCCATTCCTCTCCCCACAACCCCTGACAACCCCTATTCCACTTTCTATGAATTTAGTAACTCAAGAATCTCATGGACAGAGGAGCCTGGTAGGCTGCAGTCCATGGGGTCGCATGAGTAGGACACAACTTAGCGACAAGACCACCATAAGTACTTCATATAAGGGAATCACACATCTATTTGACCTTTTGTATCTACCTTATCTCAGAGCATGTTTTCAAGGTTCATCCATGTTGTAGTGTATTTCAGAATTTCATTCCTTTCTATGGCTGATATTCTACTGTACGGAATTTTGTTATCCATTTATTCTTTGACAAGAGGTTTCTTCCTTCTATTGTGAGTAGTGTCTCTATGAACATTGGCATTCAAGTATCAGTTTAAGTTCTTATTTCAATTCTTTTGTGTATATATCTAGAAGTGGAATTTCTGAATCATATGGTAATTTAATATTTATCCTGAAAAAGTTTTCTCTGGGCAGGACATATTAATTCGGCAGAGAGAGGTTATTTCCACAGAAATGCCCAGCGTTTGTGAGTTTGAAGTAACAGTCACTCTCATTGTGTTGGCAAGTAGAAGGCTACCAGAAACCTTCATTGGACTTGTTTCAGCTCTGGACTATATTTTCCAAAAGATTTTTGGTTTTTGCTACTTGCCAAATTCAGACTTAAATTGAAGAAAGTAGGGAAGACCACTAGACCGTTCAGGTATGACCTAAATCAAATCCCTTATGATTATACAGTGGAAGTGAGAAATATGATAGATAGAGTGCCTGATGAACTATGGAATGAGGTTCGTGACATTGTACAGGAGACAGGGATCAAGACCATTCCCATAGAAGAGAAAAGCAAAAAAGCAAAATGGCTGTCTGGGGAGGCCTTACAAATAGCTGTGAAAAGAAGAGAAGCGAAAAGCAAAGGAGAAAAGGAAAGATATAAACATCTGAATGCAGAGTTCCAAAGAATAGCAAGAAGAGATAAGAAAGCCTTCCTCAGCGATCAATGCAAAAAAATAGAGGAAAACAACAGAATGGGAAAGACTAGGGATCTCTTCAAGAAAATCAGAGATACCAAAGAAACATTTCATGCAAAGATGAGCTCAATAAAGGACAGAAATTGTATGGACCTAACAGAAGCAGAAGATATTAAGAAGAGATGTCAAGAATACACAGAAGAACTGTACAAAAAAGATCTTCACAACCCAGATAATCATGATGGTGTGATCACTGACCTAGAGCCAGACATCCTGGAATGTGAAGTCAAGTGGGCCTTAGAAAGCATCACTACGAACAAAGCTAGTGGAGGTGATGAAATTCCAGTTGAGCTATTCCAAATCCTGAAAGATGATGCTGTGAAAGTGCTACACTCAATATGCCAGCAAATTTGGAAAACTCAGCAGTGGCCACAGGACTGGAAAAGGTCAGTTTTCATTCCAATCCCAAAGAAAGGCAATGCCAAAGAATGCTCAAACTACCACACAATTGCACTCATCTCACACGCTAATCAAGTAATGCTCAAAATTCTCCAAGCCAGGCTTCAGCAATATGTGAACCATGAACTTCCTGATGTTCAACTGGTTTTAGAAAAGGCAGAGGAACCAGAGATCAAATTGCCAACATCCACTGGATCATAGAAAAAGCAAGAGAGTTCCAGAAAAACATGTATTTCTGCTTTATTGACTATGCCAAAGCCTTTGACTGTGTGGATCACAATAAACTGTGGAAAATTCTGAAAGAGATGGGAATACCAGACCACCTGATCTGCCTCTTGAGAAATTTGTATGCAGGTCAGGAAGCAACAGTTAGAACTGGACATGGAACAACAGACTGGTTCCAAATAGGAAAAGGAGTTCATCAAGGCTGTATATTGTCACCCTGTTTATTTAACTTATATGCAGAGTACATCATGAGAAATGCTGGGCTGGAAGAAACACAAGCTGGAATCAAGATTGCGGGAGAAATATCAATAACCTCAGATATGCAAATGACACCACCCTTATGGCAGAAAGTGAAGAAGAACTAAAAAGCCTCTTGATGAAAGTGAAAGAGCAGAGTGAAAAAGTTGGCTTAAAGCTCAACATTCAGAAAATGAAGATCATGGCATCCGGTCCCACCACTTCATGGGAAATAGATGGGGAAACAGTGGAAACAGTGTCAGACTTTATTTTTCTGGACTCCAAAATCACTGCAGATGGTGACTGCAGCCATGAAATTAAAAGACGCTTACTCCTTGGAAGGAAAGTTATGACCAACCTAGATAGCATATTCAAAAGCAGAGACATTGCTTTGCCAACAAAGGTTCGTCTAGTCAAGGCTATGGTTTTTCCTGTGGTCATGTATGGATGTGAGAGTTGGACTGTGAAGAAGGCTGAGTGCCGAAGAATTGATGCTTTTGAACTGTGGTGTTGGAGAAGACTCTTGAGAGTCCCTTGGACTGCAAGGAGATCCAACCAGTCCATTCTGAAAGAGATCAGCCCTGGGATTTCTTTGAAAGGAATGATGCTAAAGCTGAAACTCCAGTACTTTGGCCACCTCATGCGAAGAGTTGACTCATTGGAAAAGACTCTGATGCTGGGAGGGATTGGGGGCAAGAGGAGAAGGGGACGACAGAGGATGAGATGGCTGGATGGCATCACTGACTCGATGGACGTGAGTCTGAGTGAACTCCGGGAGTTGGTGATGGACAGGGAGGCCTGGCGTGCTGTGATTCATGGGGTCGCAAAGAGTCGGACACGACTGAGTGACTGATCTGATCTGATCTGAAGATGAAAACGGTAGTCTCTGAGAAAATTGTATTTCCCCCAACATTTCATTATGAAAAACTTCAAACACGAAATGTTCAATGTATTGCTTACTGAATGTTTATGTAGTCATCAACTAGATGTAAAACTGACATAAAAGGGCCTGTTTGGGGATTTTCCTGGTGGTCCAGTGGTTACGAATGTGCCCACCAATGCAGGGGATACATGTTCCATCCCTGGTTGGGGGAGACCCCACATGCTGCAGGGTAACTAAACCCGTGCGACACTACTGAGCCCATGCTGTAGATCCCTGGCTCCTCAACAAGGGAAATGACCGCAGTCAGAAGCCTGTGCACCTCAACTACAGAGTAGCCCCCAGTCTCTGCAACTAGAGAAAGCCAGCGCACAGCAACAAAGACCCACTGCAGCCAAAATTTTTTCTAAAAAAGGCCTGTTTGATGCTGATGTCTAGTTAACTTTTTTTTTTTTTTTCCACAGCCAGGGTAGGAAAAAACAGCAGAGAGAAAAAGAAAAGACTAACAGTGTGATTAACTTAGAGGACTTTGTCATTAATGCCTGGTGCAGTGGATTTGTGAGAAATGAAAAGACTAGCATCATCCAAGGAACTTCTCAGCCCTTGAGAATGTCTCGATTGGGTGGCTCATTACAGCCTGTCAGTAGCTACCAAGGGAAATTGTATTTCACCAGCTGTCTTGGATGACTTCATCCTCCACGGATGACTTCCCAGCACTAAGAAAGCTGGAAAACTCAGCTAACTTCTCCCCAGAACATGAGATTCTTTGGGGCCTAAAGGCACAATAATCTTGTGTTCCTGGCCAGTCTCTTAATGATGCTTATTCCCCTTGGAGAACTGGGGAAATAATGTGGATATGAAGTTTTCCATGATAATATTGGCCTGAGATGGGGGTAATGTCATGTTTTGACATTTCTATACGTTTTGATCAAACACTCATTTGTGCAGAAAATATTCTGGATTATAATTTTTTGCCTTAGTTTCCAGTCTACATTTTGATCCTTTTTTTTTTTTTTTCCCAGGCAGGGTTCCCTGTGGCTTCCCTGTGTCTCCGCTGGTAAAGAATCTACCTGCAGTGCGGGAGACCTGGGTTCAATCTCTGGGTTGGGAAGATCCCTTGGAGAAGGGAACAGCTTCCCACTCCAGTATTCTGGCCTGAAGAATTCCATGGACTATATATTCATGGGGTGGCAGAGTCAGACATGACTGAACGACTTTCACTCACTTTGAGCCAGCGTGGTCAGGTTAACTAAGGCACAAAATATTCATGTCAGGTGATTCTCCCAGCCCAGGGACCTATTTGAGGTGTGACTGGAGGTACTGCTCCCAGAGTGATCTCTGGTAGCCTCGGCCTGCAGTGGCTTGAAGCAGGGTTTCGGTTCCCAGCCTGAGATTGAGGTCGGGTCTTGCAGAGAGAGATCTGAATCCTAACTACTAGACCAGTGATGAGTGACAAGGCCCTGGCTTTGCAAAAAAAGAATTCCCCCAAAGACGAAAAGTAGTGAGACAAGTAAAATGTTTGTTAGGAGGAAAAAGAGTACAGTACATCTAGATAGACACACAGGCGGACTCAGAGTCGCAACCTCATGGTAGCTTGAATCACTCATATGGGGCATTTTTTCTGGGTTTCCTTTGGCCAGTCATTTCAATTTGCCTGGTTCTGAGTCCCTATTCGGTGCCTCTCACTATCTTCCAATGTGTGCGCATGAATCTCTGTCAGGATGGATTTCACCAAAAAAGCTTATGGGTAAATTTAGCATCATTCCTCTTTTGACCTCCAAAGAGTTTTCTGGTCTGGAAGTCAAGGTTTCCTTGACTTGAAGGATGAGAAATATGTGGTCTCTTATTTTCATCTGGGCAGGGGCCAGCCTCCTCTCTTGGTTGTACTGCTATTGATATTTTGGAGTTTCTGTCTACAGGAAATAAACTCAAATCGCTTTCCTTGTGGGTGAGTGGGGGGCATCTACCTCCTGCTTCAAAACTACTGAACTTACTTTACCAATATTTACCTCTATGCATTCAATGAGAGTAAACTCTGACTCCAGCTTTCATATTTCTTCTCTGGGCCTCAGTTTTTTTTTGTTGTTGTTGTTGTTTTGTTTTGTTTGGCGGTGTCCAGTGGCTTGAGGGATCTTAGTTCCCTGACCAGGGATTGAACATGCACCATCAGCAGTGAAAACTCTGAGTCGTGACCACTGGACCATCCGAGAATTTTCCTCACTTCATTTTAAAATGGGGGAAGTGGTTCCTTAGAGTGGTCTTCAAGGTCAATGCTAGCTGTTTTGATGTGTTCTAAAGCACAAACTGATGTCTTATCCAGGCAATGCTACAGATCAGTGGTTCTCACTGGCTGCATATTAGAAACAACTGTGAAGTTTGTAAAACGGCTTGGTGCCCGTGTCTCCCCAGACCAGTTAAATCAGAATTTTTGGAAGTAAGACTCAGGCATTGTGTTGGTTAATTTAATAAAAACATAAGATGAGAAATAAAATTGGAGAAGCCATATGTGTAATCATATTAGTCCCTGTATATTATATTTCACTTTAATTGTTCCTTTCAACTGTAATCCGTTTTCTAGACATTTGTGAATGAATTTCTTCACAACTCACTGCATGGTGGGAACCTGATTCCGTTTCGATGCGTGGGAAGGATTGTAAACACTGAAGTTGAGGCTGAGTCAAACCTAGATCCATTGCTGAAGCTTCTAATGAGAGAGTGAATTCCCATTTGGATTGTCAACTAAAAAAGATGCACAACGTGAGAGTTGCGAGTTAAGTTTTATTTGGGGTAAAATGAGGACCGCAGCCTGGTGGACAGCACCTCAGGTAGCTCTGAGAGACTGCTCCGAGAGGTAGTGACGGAAGGTCAATATATAAGATTCTGGTGAAAGGGGAGCTTACAAAAGGTGTTCTGTTAGTGATGTCACCATGAAGGGATTTAGTGATTTTCTAGATAGGAAGAGATGGCAAAAATTGGGATCATGAAATCAGTTCCTGAAAACATCTAACTATCTAAAGACCTGTCCCACCAGATTCCCTGGAGCACAGAGTGCCTCACTCCACCCTTAGGGGGTGTTGAAGGTCAATAGCTGCAGCAGCACAGGGTTCAGTCTCCTGGTTTTTATTCAATCACTGGCAAATGCTCTTTGCAGCTCTTTGCAATTACAAATTTGCAAGTGCCAATTTGTAATTGACAGGATGTACTATTTAAAAAAATATTTATTTATCTGGCTAAGCTGGTTCTTTGCTGTGGCATGAGAGAGGCACGCGTGATCGATCTAGTTCCCTGACCATGGATCGACTAGGGCCCCCTGCTTTGGGAGCCCTGAGTCTCAGCCACTGGACCATCGGGGAAGTCCTTGGATGTACTATTTTGCACTCAGGACATTGGCATCTAAACTAACCGCTTCTCTCTCAAAAACACGGTGGCTTAGGAGACAGCTGCACATCGCATACCTGGGTTTGAAACCTCCGACCAGAGAAGGCCAACAGGGGGCCTTACTGGACAATCTGGGTCCCACAACTGTGAAGCCCAAAGGACTGTGGGATTTGTAGTTTTTCTTGCATCATTTCTGCTTCATGAACTACATTTCCCAAAATGCAAATACAGCCGATCTGTCCCTGTTGGGCGTAAAGTGTCCCTTAAGCTGTGGAAGGTAAGTGTGTTCTGTGCCGGCTGCAGGTTTCTAGAAATTGTGGATTCCATTTCTCTTCTTTGCCTTTGGTGGGACCTGGGAGAGAGCAGTTGTTCCAGTTGAGCATGTTTTCAACAGGGTTTCCCGAGCCCTTTGATCTCAGGAATCGGGAACCTGTATTTGTCTAGCCGTTCACGTGTTACTTTGGAAAGTCAGGGTCCTGATCCCAGATCTGGAAAGCCCAACATAAAATAATGTTTACGTATGGGGTGAGTGTCACTGGAGAATGTCTACATTTTATCAAAATCTATGTCAAGGCCTTGTTTTTTTACAGCTAGAAAAGCTGAGGAAGACTGTCTTGTCATGTCTCACGACTCTTCACTGTGTCCAAGCATCTGTACTTGCAACTGAGGGTAAACTAATAGAATATGGGGGAAATAGAATAAAAGGTAGGCGAGTGCTTAACTACATTAATAAAATCCTGAAAAGTCTGAGCAACAGCTTCATCAACTAAACTGGAGCTCAAATATGCCTCTTTAGTTTATGAAGAAATAAGATAATTTTAATTTATAAAGTGGGGAGTAGGTTTTGGGGACACACAGTCTCCCAAGGGATGGTTTTAACTAAAAATATAAATGTGTTCCTCTGATAAAGACGTCTTTAGATGGAGTCATAGATAGGTTAACAATGAGCTATTAAAGGACTTAAATATTTTTTATTTTTGTCTGTGTCGGGTCTTTGTTGCGGCACGCAGAATCTCAGTTCCCAGAAAGTGTTGAAAGTGTTAGTCGCTCAGTCATGTCCAACTTTTTGTGACCCCATGCAGTGTAGCCCACCAGGCTCCTCTGTCTAGGGGATTTCCCAGGCAAGAATACTGGAGTGGGTTGCCATTTCTTTCCCTAGGGGATCTTCCTGACCTAGGGATCAAACCCTGGGAATACTACTTTAGTTCCCGCACCAGGGATCAAACCCACATCACCTGCATTGGAAGGCAGATTTTTAACCAAGAGACCACCAGGGAAGTCCCAACCACTCACTTTTTGAAGTTTGTAAGAAATTCAGTTCTGACCAGCCAGGTGTTACTGGGAGAGACAGAATAGTTCTTATATTATGTTAGAATTCTGCTTTATCATTTTTACCTCCCTCCTTTTTAAAATAGATTTTATTTTTTAGAGGCCTCCTCCTCTTTATTTTCTTTTTCTTTTTTTTTTTTTTTTTAGAAAACCAAAATACACAGTTTCCCTTGGATGCAGAAAGCCTTGGTAGATTTGCCAGTCATAATTGATTCCCATCTGATGGTCAGAGCATAGGAGAACTATGGCTCTTAGGAGACCAGGAAGACAAGATAGGCTTGGGCTATCATGAAATAGTCAAGATAGGCTTGGGTTATCATGAAATGTACAGTTTCCCTTGGATGCAGTAAGCCTTGGCAGATTTGCCAGTCATAATTAATTCCCATCTGATGGTCAGAGCATAGGAGAGCTATGGCTCTTAGGAGACCAGGAAGACAAGATAGGCTTGAGCTATCATGAAATAAAACTGTACGTTTTATTTTGTGAACAAGGTTGTTGTTGTTTAGTCGCTCAGTCATGTCCGACTCTTTGTGACCCTCTGGACTGTAGCCCTCTAGGCTCCTCTGACAATGGGATTTCCCAGCCAAGAATACTGGAGTGGGTTGCCATTTCCTTTTCCAGGACATCTTCCCAACCCAGGGATCGAACCTGCATCTCTTGGGTCTGCTGCATGGGCAGGCGGGTTCTTTACCACTAATGCCACCTGGGTTTGGGCTTCCCTGGATCAGGAAGAACCCCTGGAGAAGGGCACTAAATAAGGATGTTACCCAGGCTTTTCTTTTAGTTTCTTGCCTAGAGTTAAGGTTTGTCTATGTAAGTTTAGGCTAAGCTTAGCCCTTGTTTACTGCAGTACTGTTGATAATCACGTGCTCTTGCTGTCATTTTTGTCTAGGTCAAGGGCAACATGAGGGAGGTCTACGTTTTAAGTTACCTGCCCTTGTTCACTATGTCTAGTTGTTTCAAATATGTTTTCTCCAAATATTATATGATTGCTAATATCATCCAGATATTGGAATTTTGTCTACCATGAAGGCAAAATATTCCATATTTAAGCTTCTCTTCAAACTTCTCCATTCTTCTTTCTTCTCATTAAAAAAAATTATTTATTTGGCTGTGTTGGGTCTTAGTTGTGTCACATGGGGTCTTCCTTGCCCTGCAACCCTTGAGCTCCAGAGCATGTGGGCTCAGAATGTTGCAGTTTCCCTACATTGGAAACAGAGAGTCTTAACTACTGGACCACCAAGGAAGTCCTTTCTGATTTTTCTGATCATATCTCTTGAGCTTATAAAATATGAGTATATTTTACTTGGCTCTTGGCATTTTCATGACTTTTGGCATTTCTGTACTTCCACTGTCCAGGGCACACTAGGGCATTCAAACATTCCTCTAAGAAATTACTGTTAAAAATTTTATTTGTTATTGTGGAGATAGGTAATGTAATGAACCCCCATCCTTGGATCTAACACAGATCCTCAACAATGAACAGCTCTTGGTTAATCTTGTGCTATTTATATACTCCACCTATTGATTATTCACTCATCTGTTTTGTGTGTTTTTTAATTAAATTAAAATTTTTAGGGACTTCCCTGGTGGTCTAGTGGCTAAAACTCCATGTTCCCAATGCAGGGAGCTCAGGTTCGATTCCTAGGGAACTAGATCCCACATGCCACAACTGAATGATCCCACATGCTGCAACGAAGACCTGATACTGCCAAATAAATATTTAGAAAAAAACTTTTTTACATTTAGTTGAACTTTTCAGGTGTACAACATAGTGATTCATATTATATTCCATGTATAATTATTATAAAATATTGGCTATATTCGTGTTGTACCATATATCCTTATAGCTTATTTATTTTATAGATCAATATTTCGTACCTCTTAATCCCCTCTCCCATCTTGCCCCACCCCCCTTCTCTTGGTTATCTTGATTTTTAAAACCCAGTTTCTGAACTTCCCTGGTGGGCTAGTAGTTAAGACTCTGAGCTTCCAGTGCAGGGGCACCGGTTCGATCCCTGGTCTCAGGGAAGGTCCCTGGATCCTATGGGATGCACCATGTGGCAAAAGAAAAAAAACAATTAATAGATAAAAAACAAGTAATTAAAAAAAAAACAAACAGTTCCTCCTGTGATGCTTTTTTTCTCTCTAGCATGAGGATGAGCTTTGGGTTAACTTTCAAAAGGACAGCAAAAGTCCACTGGAGGGCAAACTTCAGCCAGCAGTGCTCACTCAGATCCACTGGGTTATTTGTGCCACCAAGTCCTCCTCTGGACCCTGAGAAGGTCAAAGAGTTACAACGCTTCATCACCCTTTCCAAGAGGCTCCTAGTAATGACCGGGGCAGGAATCTCTACCGAGTCAGGGATCCCAGACTACAGGTCAGAAAAGGTGGGACTTTATGCCCGCACAGACCGGAGGCCTATCCAGCATGGGGATTTTGTACGGAGCGCTCCCGTCCGCCAGCGGTACTGGGCTAGAAACTTTGTGGGCTGGCCTCAGTTCTCCTCCCACCAGCCTAACCCTGCACACTGGGCTCTGAGCAACTGGGAGAGACTCGGAAAGCTGCACTGGTTGGTGACCCAAAACGTGGATGCCTTGCATACCAAGGCGGGGAGTCAGCGCCTAACAGAACTGCACGGATGCATGCACAGGTACGGGAAAACCTAAAACAGTGAATGTAGAAATGTGTGCTCCGTCAGAGCAGGGACCCTGGCCGTGCTGGTCACTGCTGTCTTCCCTAGACCATGAGGAAATGATTCAGGAGGAAGTTGTTTACTCTGGAGTTGATCCTAGCAAATTCAGTGAGGGAATGGGACGTGAAACAGGGAAGATAGGAGAGCTAGGGAAAGGTTATGCTAATGAATGTGTTACTGCTTGGGGCAGCTGGCTCTCTGACTGTACAACAGTTTCAGAATCATCTCACTGAAAATCAAGGGACCTGGGGTGTTTATCCATCATCTCCCGTCCTTCACTGGTGGAGGGGGACTCGGAGAATTAACTCCCTAATACTGACTCTGCTTCTGCAGGAAAGCTTCTATGACCAGAGAATCAGGAAGCCACTTATAAGAGATCTGTATGCAGGTGGCCTCTGAGTGTTCCCAGGGAACTGTGACCAGACCACCAAACAGCATGTGCTACAAACAGCTGGGTCCCCAGTGCCTAGACACATAGATCACAGAACAGCCAGGACCCAATAAAGACTGATGAAGTGAACATACGTAGCCCTGGTCGTAACTTGTAGCTAATTGGAGCCCATTTCCTTATCTTTAAGCCTGGGAAACAGTTCTCTGCGAACTGAAATCAGTCCACCATTTGTAAACTCTTTATTGGGTGCCTGCAACATGTGGTGTGTACCGGTGTGCTCCTTGCCGGTGTGGAGGGGTCAAAACCAAAATATAAAATGTGGTCTGCATTATATACATATACTGCATTTCATATATATATATATATATATATATATATATATATAATACCAAAATATACTATGTAAGAATTTGGTAATCTTTTTTTGGGGGAGACCCGAAAATACCAGGTTTAATGACAAACAACTCCACACATGACTTATTTTATGTGGTCCTTGATAGACATGTTTTACAGGTTCAGAGAAACAGGAGTAATCAAGAAAGCTTTTATAGGTGAGGTGGGGCTGGAGAATAGCTCAGGTTTGACTTGACAAAGGCAGGGAAAGAGGGCTTTCCATATGAAGGGAACTTTTGTAGAGTGTGGACTGGTCTCCTTGGAGACTAGTATGAAATCAGCTTGTCTGGGAGGCTAGACCCAAATCCTGGATGCATTTAAAAATCTTGCAGTGCTGATTTGGGTCTGTTGTGAGAGACCAAAGGGGGCTGTTGATGGTTTCTGAACAAGAAAGCAATATGATAAAAATAGCATTTGAGGAAGGCTGGACAGGATTAGGAAGAGTGGCTCAGGGAGGTCAGCCAGAAGGACTCAGACTAAGTTAGTGTCAGGGAATGAACTGGGGATGGCTATGGGTTCATTAAGTTTTTTTCTGTGATGAAAATTTTAAAAATCCACAGAAGTAGAGTCATATAATGGACTCCCATGTACCATCACCCAGATTCAAAGAGTTTTATCAAGTCTACTTTATCCTTTCTCTCCATCTCTTCTTAAATTTATTTTTTCCCCCTTTGGCCTCGCTGTGTGGCATGCAGGATCTTAACTCCCCAACCAGGGATCAAACCTGTGCCCCTTGCATTGGGAGTGGGGGGTCTTTACCATTGGGTTGCCAGGGAAGTCCCATTTTCTTAAATGTTTTAAAACAAATCTGGGACCTGGCAGTGAAAGCCTGGAATCCTAACCACTAGGCCACCAGGGAACTCCTGGAAAAGTGTTTTCATGGGCAGCGATAATTACAGCAAATGATTAGAGCAGATGATGGAGCTGGTTGGAAAACTCTGGTTTCGGGACTAAGGAAATTATCTGGTAAAGTCTTTGCAGTCATGTTAAGGATAAAAGTGAGCTGCAGCAGATTTAAGCAGGGAGTGGGTGGTGAAGAAACAAATGCATTTTGTTCTAGAAGGCTGGCAGGCACTGGAAGGAAGGTGATAGCTAAAGAGGTCATGACAAGGTATTAATAAAATGAGGGGATATGGGGGGTGTCAGGGAGAGAAAGCCATCGTGATGGAGGAGCTGGAGATGGCTGGGATGAAAGGTCTCTGGCAGCTTGTGCCTCCCCCAGGTCAGTCGGCCCTTCTGTGGTTTCAGGGTCCTCTGCTTGGATTGTGGGGAGCAGACTCCTCGTGGGGTGCTGCAGGAGCAGTTCCAAGTCCTGAACCCAACCTGGAGTGCCGAGGCCCACGGCCTGGCTCCCGACGGCGATGTCTTTCTCACCGAGGAGGAGGTACAGAGCTTCCAGGTCCCGTCCTGCTCTCGATGTGGGGGCCCCCTGAAACCAGACGTCGTCTTCTTCGGGGACACGGTGAAGCCTGACAAGGTTGATTTTGTGCACAAGAGGGTGAAAGAAGCCGACTCCCTCCTGGTGGTGGGATCATCCTTGCAGGTAACTGGCTTGTTGTTACTGGTAACTGACTGCAAGCTGGGAGGCCCTGGTGCTGGTGGTAGTGGTGGTGGTTTAGTCTCTAAGTCTTGTCTGATTCTTTCTGACCCCATGGACTGTAGCCCGCCAGGCTCCTCTGTGCCTGGCATTTCCCAGGCAAGTATATTGGAATTGGTTGCCATTTCCTCTTCCTGGGGATCAAACCCATGTCTCCTGAACTGGCTTTACCACTGAGCCACCTGGGGAGCCCTGGAGGGGCTCCCTATTTGATCTAGCTCTTTCTGCGTCTAAAGAGCTCTCACCTGCCTCTTCTGCCCTGACAGGTGTACTCAGGTTACAGGTTCATCCTCACTGCCCAAGAGAAGAAGCTGCCCATCGCGATACTGAACATTGGGCCCACGCGGTCCGATGACCTGGCATCTCTGAAACTGGATTCTCGTTGTGGAGAGTTGCTGCCTTTAATAGACCCACGCTGACCACAGCCTGATGTTCTGGAGCTGGAAACTGGGGCTTTCACTTTAATTCTGCTGCTAAGGGTATAAAACCTTAGATACCAGATTCCAGTTCCTACTCAAGTCCAATACCATGCTTCCACTGCAGGGGGCATGGTTCCATACCTGATCAGGGAACTAAGATCCCACATGCTGAAGGGCGTGGTCAAAAAAAAAGGATGGCCATTTTAAATTATTATTTATTTTTAGCTGTGTTGCAGGGGCTTTCTCTGGGTTGTGGCCAGTGAGGGCTACTCTTCATTGGGGTGCAGGGGCTTCTCATTGTCTTGTGTTCTCTTGTTACCTCTAGGCAAGAGGGGTTCACTAGTTGTGGCATGGGCTTAGTTGCCCTTCACCACGTGGAATCTTCCAGGACCAGGGATTGAACCCCTGTTCCCTGCATTGGTAGACGGATTCTTAACCACTGAACCAACAAGGAAGTCTTGGTATGGCCATTCTTAACTGAAACTTAAGTGAAATGGTTTCTTGATGGTTAAGTGAAATGGTTTAAACTTAAGTGAAATGGTTTCTTAAATGAAACCATTCTTAATTTTTTTATGTATGTTAAGCGATATTGGAAAGACAATGATTTTTGAATTCTAGGCACATAGCTATTTAAGACAATGTTCCAAAATCTGCCATTGCCTTTCCCCCCCATTACCAAAAATAACAGCTTTATTAAGATATGATTCCCATACCATAAAGTTCATCCTTTAAAAAGTATACTTTAAAAGTATATAATTAATGTGTTCTTAGTATACTCACAAAGTTTACACATGAATCACCACTACTTCTAGAACATTCTCATCATCCCAGGAAGAAAACCCATTAGCAGTGATTCCCCATTTCCCACCCTCCCTGGTCCTGACAACAACTAATCTTCTGTTTTTGCCTGTCCTGGACAGTTCATACAGTAGGTAGCCTTTTGTGTCTGTCTTCTCTTAGTATAACGTTTTCAAGAGGCACCCATATTGTAGCAGGTGTTAGTACTTTACCTCTATATTCAGCTATTAGTACAACCACTTAAAGAAAAAGGTTTTTTCCAGCTTTGAGATATAATTCATATATCATACAGTTCACTCATTTACTGCATACAATTCAATAGTTTTTAATATATTCCCAGAGGAGTAAATCCACTTTTTTAAAAAACAGATTTTATTTTTTGAGGTTCACGGCAGAATCGAGCAGAAAGTACAGGAGGTTCCCATACATTCCTTCCCCCTGTTTACTCACACGGTATTTGTTGTTTATTTACTGAAGGAAACTTGGTTGCTTCTAACTCTTTGGCAATTATGAATAAAGTGGAGGTTTTCTGTGGACGTAAGTTTTCATCTCATTTGGGCAAATACCAAGGAATGAGATCGCTGGATCATATGATAAGAATATGTTTAGTTTTTAGTTCTTTGATAGTAAGAAACTATCAAAGTGTTTTCTCAAGTGGCTGCTTCCCCACCAGCTATGTGTGAGGGTTCCTGTACAACTACTTTTTTAAACTATTTTAATGAAGATGTAGAGCATCAAGATCAAGGAACAGAACCCTGCTAGCCCCCAAGAAGTCCCCTTGGCACAATCACTTTTGAAAGTGTTAGTCATTCAGTTGTGTCCAACTCTTTGTGGTCCCATGGACTGTGGCCCATCAGGCTCCTCTGTCCATGGAATTCTCCAGGAAAGAATACTAGAGTGGGCAGCCATTCCCTTCTCCAAGGGATCTTCCCAACCCAGAGATCGAGCCCAGGCATCTCACATTGCAGGCAGATTCTTTACCATCTGACCCACCAGGGAAGCCCACAATCACTTTTAACTAGTGTCTTATGACTAGAATAAAACATATTTATTATGGAAAGTGCAGGTGATACAGATAAGTAAAAAGGATTTTCATATAAATTACCCATAATCTCATCAGCAAGATAACCAAAATTTAACATTCTGGTGTAACTGAATCTAAATCTTTTCTTACAAAAGTAGAATCAAGCAGTGCAGTGTTTTACATCCTGTTTTCACCTTACAGAGGTGACATGCCCTAAATTCTATGGTTTTCTGAATGGGGGACTCAAGTACACAGCCGTTTCCTCCTCCCCACTGTCGGCTTATTTTGGCATTAACTTGTTTCATTTCTTTTCAGATACCTAAGGATCCATCCCGGCTTCCTCTATCTGACCGAGGCTTACCAACTGTAGCCTGCAGAGGGCGGCAAAGCAACATCTCTCTGCAGGACCATTTCTGAACCCAGCAGGTTTCAGAGCTCAGGAGTTAAAATCTTCGGGCTGATGAGATTTACCCCATAAGATGGACTTACAGTTTCTTTTGATAGGAAAACTGCTTTTTAAAAATCTCATTAGGCAGAAGAAAGAGCCCAGGAAATATGTAAACCAGAATGACCTCCGGAGTGCTAACTTAGGGATCTCACTAATATCCTAAGTAAGGGGGTCCGGGGAAGGAAATGACTTAATTTCTAATTCTAAATGGTTAAATATATTTAAGTGAATCATTTTGATATACATTTTTTTTTTTTTTTTCAAAAAAGTGATGAGCAATAATATGAATTAATTTTTTACTAACCAAGGAATAAATGAAACATTTTTAAAATAGCACATTAGGTATGTGGGTTGTACTTTTATATTTTTTTAATCAGTTGAAAATGAATGTAGCTTTATGACCCAGTTCTCTAAGGATTTCTGCTTGATTTCAGCTGCTGGAATGAGACTGGCCTTGAACCTGGTCTGTAGAGAGGAAATAGTGAATTCCCAAGTGGGTTCTTAAATTGATTTGTTTCTGCTGAGGGAAGCAGCAAGCCTTGTTTGATTACTGTGTTAGCCAGAGAGAATCATTGTCCTACGCTAAAGCTTTCTGCACAATCTCATCAAAAAGTGAAGCAGGTGAAAGATTCACAGCCTATTCTGGGTAGTCTTTTGTCTGAAATTGGGGCAAGCAATATACATTTATCCTGCATCTGCCTAGGAAGCAAATTTCAGTTAACTGGGATAACCCAAGATATTGAAAACACATAGCTTTCTTTTCACCTGCACAATATGTTTGCTCATAACCGTCCATTAATGCTGGAGAGGCGTAAGGTTGTTGTAAATCTCACTCCAGCTTTTTTGCATCTAGAGATACTAAGATGCTCTGAACGAGATTTGCTCAGCTACGAAAGTCGGTACCACCAATAATTGCATTCAAATCTGGGTCTTTTGAATTCCAAGCCATTCCCCTCCATGAATCTCATAAAGGGTTACTGACCAACAGTGTATTTATCTACTAAGGCTACAAAGATACAGCCCCTTGTTCTCAAGTGGCTCACAAAAGATGTGTTATCTCGCCCACCCTTATTCCTTACCAAAAGATGTCACAGAGTCAGCCATGAAATGACAGGAGAGAAAATTTAGTCCATCCCCGATTCACTTTGTCTAAGATCCAGACTTAACTAAGGCCACAGTTTTTAAAGAACCAGGACTAGAATTCAGGTATATCTTCCTCCCTGTTCTTTTAGACAGCAGTGATTCCTACTTCTCTGAAGATCCCAGTTAGTAGGAAGTTAGCCTGAAGTGGAAGTCAATAGCACCCCTGGCCAAGAATGGTAACAATGTGGGCAGTGGAGACCAGGTTAGGCTGCCAGGGAGAGAGGTCAGGCTCTTTTATCACCTAATGCTGGCATGATTCATGAAACCAAGTCTTGAGGGCCTTAGGAATGTTTGTTTTGGTTGTATTTCCTCTGGAAATGAATTCTTTGCAAAAAAAATTTGCCTCAAGAGGAACCTGGCATTTCCTGAAGCTGATGCTTCTCATGTCTCTTACTTTGCATCTTTTGCTTTCTTCTAGCTTGGCAGTTCCCAACCCGCTCTAAGTGCCCTGAGTTGGACTAACAGACTTCTAGTAGCGGGTGCTGTAAGCTTGTCGCTGCCCTGGTTACATGGTTCTAACTGCATTCATCCAGCTTTGGCTGTGACTTTCACTCATATCCTTCCTAGTTGCTTTCACAACTGCTCTGCTATCACAGTTTTATTATATTGTTTGCTTTTTAATTAATTTATTTACTGTGGCTGTGCTGGGTCTTCATTGCTACACACAGGCATTCTCTAGTTGCAGTGAGTGGAGGCTACTCTTCTCTGTGGTGTTCGGGTTTCTCATTGCTGTGGCTCCTCTTGCTACAGAGCACAAGCTTTTCAGCTCAGACTCAGTACCTGGGCCCCATGGGCTTTAGTTGCCCCAAGGCATGTGGGGTCATTCCCAGACTATGGATTGGACTTGTGTCCCCGGCATTGCAAGGCAGATTCTTATCCACTGTATCATCAGGGAAGTCCTCACCGTTTTCATAAGTAAAAGTCATGAAGGCAAACAAGCACAGAATACTCAAAATCTCCTTCCCACTAACACATACTCCTTCTTTCATAATGTTAAAACTGAGTATCCTCTCGGCTCTCCCTTAAATAATAGCAGTTGTTGAACACGCTATATCCCAAGCATTGTGCAAAGTATTTTACAACGTATCAGCTTAGTTGACCCCACCAGGGATGCTTGTGCATGCATCAGGGTCAGTCCTCACTGGATGCCAAGTGTTTCCTGAGAGGATCAGAGGCAGGATGGATAGAAAATGCAACACTCCTAGGTAGGGTGACCAGCCATCCCAGATTTCCCAGTACTGAAGGAGTTTCCTGGTGCAGGGCTTGCAGTGCTAAAACCAAAATGACCTGTTCACCCTGCTCCAAGGAAGAGCAAAGGTTGCTGCCAGCTATAATAGCTGCTGCTGCTGAGTCGCGTCAGTCGTGTCCGACTCTGTGCGACCCCACAGACGGCAGCCCACCAGGCGCCCCCGTCCCTGGGATTCTCCAGGCAAGAGCACTGGAGTGGGTTGCCATGTCCTTCTCCAATGCATGAAAGGGAAAAGTGAGAGTGAAGTCGCTCAGTCGTGTTGGACTCTTAGCGACCTCATGGACTGCAGCCCACCAGGCTCCTCCGTCCTGGTGGACGGAAATGGGATTTTCCAGGCAAGAGTACTGGAGTTAATTCCAGACATATTATTCTTGTTGAGATTCAAGATGGTCCTCTGATGTCCAGATTGTTTCCTTAAATTTTTTTTTAATATTTGTCTGCTCCAGGTCTTAGTTGTGGCATGTAGACTTTTTAGTTGCAGCACGTGGGATCTAGCTCCCTGATCAGGGATTGCACCCAGGTCTCCTGCATTGGGAGCACAGAGTTTTAGCCTCTGGGCAACGAGGAATGACCCTGATTCCTTAATTTTTATGTCACATGAACAAAAAGAAATTTAAACTCATCCAAGAAAGCAGAGTCTTTCTTCCTAATTTATTAGAGAAGGAATACAGCAATGCACTGAAACTCTTAGGATATAGGCAGACTTGGATTTCCAAAACCCTGTCTTGCTAATTAGTAGTTAGGTGAACTTGGGCAAGTTGTTTTTATCTAATTTTCAGTTTCTATAAACGAGGATAATGGGAGCTACTTCATTGGGTGGCTATGAAGATTAAACAAGTTAATGAAGCATGTATAGCTCACAACACAGTGCCTGGCAGAGTGAGCAAATGTCAGCCATTATCACTAGGATATGGGAGGCGGGTGGGAAGGTGAGATGAGAAGCCATTCCATCTGCCAAAACCTTTGTCTTCTATTGAGTGCTCCTTTGAGTAGACTCACTCGGATCTCCCCCAGAGCCACTTTTCCTTATTGTGTACCTGTTTTGTCTTAAGAGGGACTCCCCTGTGGTCCAGTGGCTACTTCTGCTTTATTGACTACAACAAAGCTTTTGACTGTGTGGATCACAACAGACTGTGGAAAATTCTTAGAGATGAGAGTACCAGACCACCTTATCTGCCTCCTGAGAAATCTGTATGCAAGTCAAGAAGCAATAGTTAGAACTGGACATGGAACAACAGACTGGTTCCAAATCAGGAAAGGGATACATCAGAGCTGTATATTGTCACCCTGCTTATTTAATTTATATGCAGAGCACATTATGCAAAATGCTGGGCACAAGCTGGAATCAAGATTGCTGCAAGAAACATCAATAACCTCAAATATGCAGATGACACCACCCTTATGGCAGAAAGCAAAGAAGAACTAAAGAGCCTCTTGAAAGTGAAAGAGGAGAGTGAAAAAGTTGGCTCAAAGCTCAACATTCAGACAACTTAGATCATGGCATCCGGTCCCATCACTTCATGGCAAATAGATGGGGAAACAATGGAAACAGTGAGAGAATTTATTTTAGGGGGCTCCAAAGTCACTGCAGATGGTGACTACAGCCATGAAATTAAAAGGTGCTTGCTCCTTGGAAGAAAAGCTACGACCAACATAGACAGCATATTAAAAAGCAGAGACATTACTCTGCCAACAAAGGTCCGTTTAGTCAAAGCTATGGTTTTTCCAGTAGTCATGTATGGATATGAGAGTTGGACTATAAAGAAAGCTGAGAGCCAAAGAATTGATGCTTTTAAACCGTGGTGTTGGGGAAGACTCTAGAGACTCCCTTGGACTGCAAGGAGATCAAACCAGTCCATCCTAAAGGAAATCAATCCTGAATATTCATTGGAACGACTGATGCTGAAGCTGAAACTCCAACACTTTGGCCACCTGATGCAAAGAACTGACTCATTGGAAAAGACCCTGATGCTGGGAAAGATTGAAGGCAGGGGGAGAAGGGGACGGCAGAGGATGAGATGATTGGATGGTATCACCGATTCAATAGACTTCCCTGGTGGCTTAGACGGTAAAGCATCTGTCTACAATGTGGGAGACCCGGGTTCGAGCCCTGGGTTGGGAAGATCCCCTGGAGAAGGAAATGGCAATCCACTCCAGTACTGCTGCCTGGAAAATCCCATGGACAGAGGAGCCTGGTAGGCTACAGTCTATGGGGTCGCAAAGAGTCGGATACGACTGAGCGACTTCACTTTCACTTTCTTTCACTTTCACCGATTCAATGGACATGAGTTTGGGTAAACTACGGGAGTTGGTGATGGAAGGGAAGCCTGGCGTGCTGCAGTCCATGGGGTCGCAAAGAGTCGGACACGACTGAACTGACCTGACTGACTTTCCTGGTCCCCTCGATGCCTACCAAGGATAAACGCAATGGAGGTGTTCCTAGCAGAGGGAATGTAGAAGGAGGCGCATGTGTGTAGAGAATGAGAGACCCAGAGTGTAGTTCATCCTTTTCTCACATTTGACTCGCCTACTCTGTTCTTGCTGCGGGATTCTGTAGAACTCAACCCCACCTTCCACGGACATCAACCACTGCGCCTGCGCTGGCTCTACCCCCACGCGAGAGGGGCGGGGCCGGGGCCCGGGGTAAGCGGCGGTAGGCTGGGGCTGGGCCAGTGTTCACCAATAGAAAAGAGGAACCGAGAGCCACGTGGCCATAAGAAAGCCAGTCACATTTGCTACTGAAATCCTCCATCCTGGAGTGTGACCAGGGAATTGGCAGGCCTGGAAGCACACGATCACGTGATCAGAAAAGGTAAATAAGGCCACGTGGTTTTTCTTCGATTGCGGCAAATGGTTGAGTGTCGCTGTACCTTCAGTGAAAGACTATTTAACGAACGTGTGTGATGTGCCAAGCTCTGTGAAGAGACTGTAGCTTCTGAGATTATACCTAATCCTGACATCGCATTACTCTCGGTCCAGCTTATGCGTTTATTCATTTAAATCATCCCAGCCGTTGTAACAGTGTTTCCGGTATTTCGTTTCCTGTAGTGAGCACCCCGCAGATGCTCATTAAGATTGTTACAGGAATATGTTACAGGAGTTCTCACTCCCCCAACCCTTGGGATAATCAAAAGAGGTAGGATTTTGCGTAAGAGTATTTTTAGAGCCCAGCTTGAGTACTCAGGGGACTCTTGTTTATCAACCGAAAAAAATAGGAATCAGAAACAGTCCCCTAAAATCTTATTTTTCTTTCATCCAAACAGGGACTTGCAGTGTCCTTCCATTGAAAGAAGATATTTATAGGGACTTCCAGAGCGGTCCAGTGGTTAAGACTCCTCCCTGCCAACGCAGGGGGCACTTGGTTGAGTCTCTAATTGGGTAACTAAGATCCCTAAAGATAGGCAGCTAAAAAGTAAAAAAAAAAAAATTTTAAATGACCTTTACAGTTCTTTGAAGGCCGAGGTCAGGTCTAATTTAATTATTTGTCCCTTGCAATGATACTGTAGCACAGTATGTATAAAATAGATATTCAACCTAAATGATGAATTTCCTTTTGAAAATAGTCCCATTCTTGCCTGCGGAAAGGTGCTGAGCACTAATGACCAACACTTCATTCAGCATTCGGCAATTATTCATTGAGTGCCGTATATATCAAGTACAGTACCAGGCAGACAGAGAGATGAAAGTGATTAAGACACCTCACTCTACCTTCAGCAATTCGCGATGTGATGGCATTTTTCCTCTAAATGACCAGATTTGGGTTCCAGTGTCAGCTATTCCATCTATGAGAGGGTGACCTTTGACAGATGACTTGCCTCTTTGAGTCAGTTTCTTCATCTGTAAAATGGGGAGGTAATAATACCTTCAACTACAGAGCTGTTGTGAGGGTGAGGAGGTAATTGTGCAAAATGCATGACGCAGTCTGGAAGGTAGAACATAGCATATGTTACACAGCATATGCCAGTTTGACAAGCAAGGGGGGGAAAAAGTCTCAGAAAACACTAAACTGATGGCAGCTACTAACAATAAATCATTGTCTTCAGGCCAATCCCAGATACATTGTATCCTCAGCATTTTGTGCAGTGTCTGGCCCAGAGTGAGTATTGAATAAATATTCTTTGAATGGAGGAATGAAATGAAGGAGAAGTTGGGACCAAAGACGAATCCACATGCACTCCTTTGCTGCCTACCACAGACCTGGTAGTGTGTATTCTGTTAGTCTCCAGTGGTTTAAAACTGCTCAGTCATGGCTTTTCATAGTCCACGTGGTCCTTTCTCATCTTTGCTTTTCCAATTCAGTTCTCTGTGCCCTTCTCCACTCTCTCTGGTGAATTTCATTGCCGGTGTAGTAATAAACTTTTGTAGAGAAACTTGGCTGAGTGACTTAGTGGTTAACAGCTCAGGCATTATCAAGGAGACTTACATGCTTCCTAAGTTGCCTCAGTCGTGTCCGATTCTTTGTGACCCTATGGACTGTAGCCTGCCAGGCTCCTCTGTCACTGGCGTGGGTTTCTATGCTCTGCTCCAGGGGATCTTCCCGACCCAGGGATTGAACCCATGTCTCTTATGTCACCTGCATTGGCAAGTGGGTTCTTTACCACTAGCACCACCAGGGAAACCCACCAAAGAGACACATCTGGTCAAATCCTGACTCTGCCATTTGTGTGATCTCAGGCAAGTGACTTGACTTACCTGAATTTTTAGTTCCTCACCCATAAACTGGAGGCAGTTTTATGGATCTCAAAGAACTGGTTTGAACACTTAAAGAGATGAGACACGGAAAACACTTAGCACAGTAATATATCGTAAGTGCTCAAGAGGTAGAAATTATTATTGTTAATTATATTTTAAGACTATGATGTAAAAAATCAGCTTGTACAAATTCCTTCTCATCTTCCTTCTCTCAGAAATCCCTCACACCCTCTTTCTCTCAGAATTCCCTCTCTCCACCCCTCCCCCAGGCTTCTCAGGTGGCACTAGTGGTAAAGAACCTGCCTTTCAATGCAGGAGACAGGCATGGCGACCCACTCCAGTATTCTTGCCTGGAGAATCCCATGGACACATGAGCCTGATGGAGGGTCACGGAGAGTCAGACACGACTGAAGTGACTAAGCACAGTGCATTCTCCCTTCCTCAGAATTCCTCTCACCCACCTTCTCTTAGAATTCCCTCTCACCCAGCTTTTCTCAGGAATCCCTCACACCCTCTCTCACTCAGATTTCTCTCTCACTCTACTTCTCTCAGAATTTCCTCACTCAGAATTCCCGCTCAGTCTCCTTTTCTGAGAATACCCTCTCAACCGACCTCACTCAGAATTCCCTCACTCAAATTTCCTCATACCCTCCTTCTCTCATAATTTCCTCTCGGCCTCCTTCTCCCAGAATTTCCTCATATCCTCCCTTCCTCAGAATTTCCTCTCTCTCACTCTCCTCTCAGAATTCCTTCTCACCTTCCTTCTCTCAGAATTCCCTCTCACCTTCCTTGTCTCAGAATTGCCTCATACCCTCCATCTCTCAGAATTCCCTCACAGCCTCCCTCACTCAGAATTCCTCTCGCTCTCCCAGAATTCTCTTTCCCGTGCGTGCATGTGCACGCGCATGTGTGTGTGCACACACACACACACGCACACACACACCAGCTTGTAGACTGTGGTGAAGGCTTTGTAGAGTTTAGAAAGGAATTATAGGAAAAAAATGGTTGAACACAGTTGGAAGCAAAAGACAGAGAAACAGGGAGAGCAGGTCTGACTCAAAGCGAAGAGCCCACCGCCTCAGGCTGGGCAGAGTGTGGTTAAGAGCCGATGTTCTGTTGGACTGTCTGGCTTCAGATCCCTTCCTTGCTCTTTACCAGATGCATTTCTCTCGGTGGGTGAATGACCTTTCTTACTGAAGCTCAGCTTAGAAAAATAGAATTTGCTAATAGTGTCTAAATCTTATAGGGCTGCCCAGAGAATCTAGAGACACACAGTTCTGGCGCAGAGTAAATAATCCGTGGTTATTAATCATTATTCAGGTGTCGTGGTACTCACTTCCTAGAAGTGTCCCTGTAATTCAACTTCCAGGTCTGGAACGAATGATGCTCCCAAAGAACCAGGAAGAAATTTAGTCATGTTCAGTAGGCAGAGAATAAAACCGTCTCCAAGCGGGAGGCCTTTCAATAGGTGCTTTATTGGAGGACATGGTATAAGGTCAAAGCCATGGGGCCCAAAGGGAATCCTAATTTCCCAGGAAGATATTCAGATCTAGCAGTACTTCTTGTTCAGGTCCTTGTTCTCCTTGTTGTATGGCACCTTTGAGAAGCAGATGGCGGCATTGCGGTCACAGTTGCAGATGAAGGCCTCACAGGCATTGTTTTCGCCTGGAATAGAGCAGGAATAGAGGACTGAGTCAAGGCTGTTCATGCTTTGTACGATCCAGGGGCAGGAAGAATGAAATGAAACGATCTGCTGGCAATTCCACTGGTGCAAATTTAGGGTTGACAGATAAAGCAAATAAAAATACTGGAATTTCAGATCAACAATAAATGCACTATTTGGGACACAGACTTAAAATCATTTCTTGTCCATCTGATAATTGAATTTTAACTGAGCAGCCTGTTTTATCTGGTGATCCTAAGGTACGATAGCTGCTTTTGGGATGTTCTCTGTTTCACACTTATAAATGAACTCACTGCTCTTAAAACCCATATAACCACAGAGCACTGATAACATAGATAAGCAACTGCAAATCGTATGGGAAATACTAAAACACATACTCAAGGCAGCAAAATATTTTACATTTCAACTTAGTGAAGTTTTGTAAGCCAATTTCTCTACTTTAAAGCACATATTCTTAAGATTACAGAATGTCCTTACAATAGAGTATTATAGAGATGTTTAAAATAATTGTATCTATATGTGGAAATGTTTCCAAGATATTTTATTAACAGTAAAAAGTGCATAGTATATGCTGAAAAAATCTGAAGTGCAATATATATAACTGGTTTTCCTGGGTATTAGGATTATAGATGCCTTCTGCTTTCTATGACATACATTACTGGAGAATTTGAAATTATATTATTTTGACCTCATTTACATTTGTAACCAAAAGAAACAACACAGATAACATTTAAAATGCATTTCAGCTTTATTATCCATAATTTAATTATGTATATCTGCTTACCTTCAATAATCTTATTAAGGTTTTGTTTCTCTACTCCTTTCTTTTAAAAATCATGCATGTTTTCCTCAACCACTCATTAAGCATAAATTAGTGCTTAATTAGATTATAAAGTATGCATAATGAGATAATTATTTAGCGAGTTATTTTTTTTCTTTTAATTTTGTTTTATTGAAGTTGAGTTGATTTACAGTGTTGTGTTAGTTTCAGGTGTATAGCAAAAGTGATTCATTTATATTTTCTTTTTCAGATTATTTTCCATTATAGGTTATTACAAGATATTGAATATGGTTCCCTGTGCTATATAGGTCCTTGTTATTTATCTATTTTATATTCATGGGGTCGCAAAGAGTCGGACACGACTGAGCGACTGAACTGAACTGATATATAGTAGTGTGTGTCTAGCAAGTTATTGTTTATAATTTGAATCAGTGTCTTATGCTGAAGGCTTCTTGACTTGCTTGTAGGGGAAGAAGACAGTTGCATTAAAAATAAATTATTTGCAAACATGTATGCGTGGTGTGTGTGATTCCCTGGGAGAGTGTCTATAGCTTTCAGCAGATTAGTAAAGGAGTCCAGAATCCATAGAAAGAAATTCTTACTGATCAAGTTTCAGGGCAAAAATATGATTTTCTGTATATCTGGCTTTCTGAAGTAGAGCACAACTGAAATCTCTGTTACCAGGGACTGTGTAAGCAAATCAAGCTATTTTATGCAGCTTTGAAAGAAGTAATAAGGAAGACTGTGAGACCATGGAAACATGGTCATAAAGTGATAAGTGAGAAAAACACAGAAGGCAAGATTGTATCTAGACTGCATTCATCAAACATTTACATCGAGAGCACCTATGATTCCAAGCTCTGATCTAGACTCTGGGGACACAGCCATAAAGAGAACAGACAACCTCTGATCTTGTGAATCCTTTCTATTGGAGAGACAGCAAATGAAGGAATAACATTAATATGTCAGCTATTAGGAAATTCAGTGGAGAAAATAAAGCAGAGAGAAAAGAGAAAATGCTGGAGAGATGGAGAAAATATGTATATGATTTAAAGGAACAGGTTGAAGGAATTCCCTGGTGGTCCAGCAAACTCTGCAGTTCCTCTGCAGGGGTTGGATCCCTGGTTAAAAGGAATAGAGTCATGAAACTGTTTATTTCTTAGGGTGATGGGATGCCAGGTCAGTCTTTTCTTGGCATTTTGGGAGTTGGACTATGGTGATTCCAGTGTTGTTAGTACAATTTTCAAAAATTGGGATGTATCTGTGATTGCAAAATTAAGGGCAATGAAAATCTAGAATGCTGGTCTCATAAGACAGAACCCTACACCTCTCTGAATTGTCTTGGTCTCCAGAACTGTCTTCATGGAGGGACATGTTTCATCATGAACGCTGCATAACTTAGTGGTTAAGACCCGAGCCTTTAAAGTCAGAAGCAACCGAGTTCAAATGCTGGCCCACTCATAGGTTGTGTGATTTGGAGCAAGTGACTACTTTGGGGCCTCAGCTTCCTAACCTGTAAAATGGGTTTAATAAGACCCATCACATATGCACACCTTGCCTAGTACCTGGCATGTAATGAAAGCCTGATATGTGGGAGTTCTAAGCTCTTTTTATGAAATAAACAAAGCAGTATGGCTTGGCAGTTAAAAGCAGAGGTTTTGGAGTGATATAGACCTATGTTCAAAAACCAAACACCACCATTTATGGGACTGTGTGCCCTTGGACAATTTGTCCAGGCTTCTGAGCCTCAGTTTCCTCATCTGTAAAATGGGGATAATAACAGTACCTATTCCATACAGTTGTTTCAAGGATTAAAGGAGATACTGCCTGGCACCAAGAAAATGATCAGTCAGTGGTGGCTATCACTACTATTATTTCCCTCCATGCCCGCTAACAAGAGCCAACAAGAGGGTAAACCTACTGCTGCAGGTGATCTCATTGTTAGAACATGAGTAGGAGTAGCTGTTGGTGTAGGGATTGTCCACGAGGACTTTACAGCTGTTCAGTTTCTTGGCTTCTTTGTAGCAGTTGTCGTGTGTCTGGCAGCACCTGGAGAAGGGGAGGAACAGAGCTGAGGCAGGAGCATGGGTAGGGCAGCCCGGCAGCCTGAACTTGCTCCCTTGGAACAGGTGGGGCTGTTTTAGATGACCTGCTCTGAGAGGTACTGGTCCTGTGGCTTGAAAACAGTAAGTCTTTTCCTCATGTTTATTGAAGGTGATTTTTAAATGGTTGCAGGAATACAGCACAAGCCTATACAGCACAAGAGGCAGTGATGGTTTCACTCCAGCTGGAAGATTGAATCTTTGCAGTGATCGTTTGTGTTGTAAAGTCCTGCCACTAGAGGGCAGCATACACACACACACACACACACACACACACACACACACACACACACACACACACCCTCCCCCACCAATCTTCAGCTCACACACACACACACCCTCCCCCACCAACCTTCAGCTCACACACGCACACACACACCCTCCCTGGCCAACCTTCAGCTCGCACACACACACACACACACACCCTCCCCACCAACCTTCAGCTCACACACACACACACCCTCCCCCACCAACCTTCAGCTCACACACGCACACACACACCCTCCCTGGCCAACCTTCAGCTCGCACACACACACACACACACACCCTCCCCCACCAATCTTCAGCTCACACACACACACCCCCTCCCCCACCAACCTTCAGCTCACAGAGACACACACACACACCCCCTCCCCTGCCAAACTTCAGCTCGCACACACACACACACATACACCCAGCCCTGCCAACCTTCAGCTCACACACACACACACACATACACACCCTCCCCCTCCAACTTTCAGCTCACACACACACACACACACCCTCCCCCACCAACCTTCAGCACACACACACACACACACACACCCTCCCCCGCCAACCTTCAGCTCACACACACACACACACCCTCCCCCGCCAACCTTCAGCTTACACACACACACACACCCTCCCCCGCCAACCTTCTGCTCACACACACACACCCTCCCCCACCAACCTTCAGCTCACACACACACACACACCCTCCCCCGCCAACCTTCAGCTTTCCCCTCACTCCCTCAATTAAGAGGTGAACATGTGTTACTTTAGCAAATAGGCAAATCTCCCCCCCCCCTTTTTTTGTGTGTCTTGTTTGACCTTTGTCTTCTGCCCTCCCCCATCTCAGGGATACTTTCCCGGCAGAGCAACTCACCTGTCCAGATCATCCACAGGGGTCCCTGATCCACCCAGGCCACAATAGCAGCCATAGTTGTTGAAATCCAGCAATGGTTCACTGCTGGGGATCTTGCACTTAATCATGCCGTTGAACTGCCATAACGCCCTCGAGTTGAGGCCAGCCTGGCCAGCACCCACTGCAGGAGGACATAGCCAGAGTTCAAATATGTCCTGGTTGGCTGCCGGCGCCCCAGGGACCTTACTACCTGCTTGCCCTCTCAGGCCCCATGCTGTCCCCCTGACCCCCCATCAGCTGCCTCCTCTGAAAAGAGCTGGGTACAGGAACCTGGTAAAGCGAGTAGGCATTTTCTAAACAACTCGCAAAACGTGAAACTCACCATTTTAAGCAAAGCACACAATTCAGTGGTTTTTAGTATATTCACAGAATTGTGCAACCATCAATACTAATTCCACAACATTTTCATCACCCCAAAATGTTGCCCTCTGCCCATCAACAATCACTCCCCCTTTCTCCCCTCCCTTCTGGCAACCACTAATTTGTTTTCTGTTTCTATGGAACTGCCTATTCTGAACACTTTGTGTAAATGGAATCATACAATATGTGGCCTTTTGTGACTGGCTTTTTTCACTTCACATAAGATTTGAGCTTTATCCTTGTTATCACAGGTATCAGCATTTCAGTCCTTTTTATGGCTGATTAATATTCCATCGTGTGGACAGATCACATTTTTTTAGTTGTTCCTCATTTGACGGACATTTGGGTTGTTTCTGCTTGTTGGCTGTTACGGATAGTGCTGCTGTGAACATTTGTGTACTAGTTTTTGTGCGAATATATTATAATTTAAAGCTATTTCCATTATTTATTCAGTAAATATTTATTGAGCACCTATTATATGCTAGTCACTGCCCTTGGAGACACATCAGTGAACAAATAAAAAATCTGTAACCTCTTTGAGCTTATGATCTAGTGCAGGAAAAAACAGTAAGCAATAAAGGTAATAAATAAGGAAATGGGATATTGTGTTAGAAGTGTCAAAATTGAAGTACAGTAAGGGAATATACGGAGAAGGCAATGGCACCCCACTCCAGTACTCCAGCCTGGAAAATCCCATGGACGGAGGAGCCTGGTAGTCTGCAGTCCATGGGGTCGCTAAGAGTCGGACACAGCTGAGCAACTTCACTTTCACTTTTCACTTTCATGCATTGGAGAAGGAAATGGCAACCCACTCCAGTGTTCTTGCCTGGAAAACCCCAGGGACGGCTGGGCTGCCGTCTCTGGGGTCGCACAGAGTCGGACATGACTGAAGCAACTTAGCAACAGCAGCAGCAAGGGAATCTAAATGGGGGGTTGGGTTAGGGGATGACGAGGTTGAGGGGGGCCAGGAGTGTGAAGAATGGTGAGGAGGCCCATGTGGCCTCCATTCTCAACAGGACAATCTCTTTTCTTTTTTAAAATTATTTGGCCGTGCTAGGTCTTAGTTGTGGAGAAGGCAATGGCACCCCACTCCAGTACTCTTGCCTGGAAAATCCCATGGATGGAGGAGCCTGGTAGGGTGCAGTCCATGGAGTCGCTAAGAGTCGGATACGACTGAGCGACTTCACTTTCACTTTTCACTTTCATGCATTGGAGAAGGAAATGGCAGCCCACTCCAGTGTTCTTGCCTGGAGAATCCCAGGGACGGGGGAGCCTGGTGGGCTGCCGTCTATGGGGTCGCACAGAGTCAGACACGACTGAAGCAACTTAGCAGCAGCAGGTCTTAGTTGTGGCTAATCTTCGTTGTAGTATGCAGGATTTTAAGCTGCAGCATGTGGGATCTGGTTTCCTGACCAGAGATCGAACCCAGGCCTCTGAATTGGGAGCACAGAGTCTTAGCCACTGGACTGCCAGTGTAAGTTCCTAGGACCTCTTTACTTCAGCTGTAGAGCCCTACCTGTGAGATTTGGTGCCATAAAGATGGTGCTGAGTGATTTCAGCCCCTAGTGTCGTCTCTTTGCCCCATGCCTGGCCCTTCCTGTCCTTGATATGCTGTGGACACTGGAGTCGCTCCAAGTGCTTAGGCTCCAGGACTCAGGAAGGGTGGCAGCTGGTCACTTTCTCTCAAGAGCAGCCTCCATGGTGGCAGCTGACAGTGGCTGCATCCAGGAGCAGACCCCAGAGGAGTGGTGGAGCTGTGCTCAGACAGGAGTGGCCTGACTGCCTTGGCCCCTCTCCGGACCCCTCTCCTGCTTCCCTCCTCTTTCTTTCTCTCTGATCCCACCAGTTCTGCTCTTTGCAGAGGCCAGACCTGCACGGAGGTACTGCTCGAATGCATGAGCGTACCCCCAGACAGGAAACAGTCCTCAGTCTCAACCCTGAGCCTGATACCTTAGAGACTTTGACACCATCTATGTTGAATGCATGAATAATGGCTGAATGAGGTGTGATTTGAATTCTAGTTAATTCTGATTCTATTAATCCATTCATTAAATGATGCAAACAGCACCATCACCACTCTCAAGGAGTCCGTGCTTAGGTGTGGGGGTGGGATCAAAAATGAAATGACTCAACAAGAGACATGCTGCAGGCCAAGACAGGCACTGAGAAGCCCTTGTACCAAGGCCATGGCTCAGTGGTAAGAATCCACCTGCCACCAGGAGATGCAGGTTCCATCTCTGGGTTATGAAGATCCCCAGGAGAAGGAAATAGCGGCCCACTCCAAGGAGAGAGAGAAGAGGTGCTCTTAGCTTGGATGGACAAGGAGGGTAAGCCTTTCTGAGATGGGTCATCTGAGTTCAGACCTAAAGGTGGAGAAGATGCCAGATGTGGGGGAATTTGTTGGGGTGTGTGTGTGTTAAGTCACTTCAGTCGTGTCTGGCTCTTTATGGCCCCGTGGACTGTTGCCTGCCACACTCCTCTGTCCATGGGGATTCTCCAGGCAAGAATACTGGAGTGGGTTGCCATGCCCTCCTCCAGGGGATCTTCCCAACCTAGGGACTGAACCCTTGTGTCTTAGGTCTCCTGCATTGGCAGCTGGGTTCTTTACCGCTAGTGCCACTTGGAAAGCCCATCGAGGGGGATTTGAGGGGACCCCAATATGGGAGCTCTTAAGCCCCACGGTGAGCCCTGAAAAAGACCCTAGGTCTGGCCATCCCTGTGGCCTCTGGCCCCCATTGCCAAGGAGAGAGATCCCAGGGCAGGAAGGGGTGGGGCTGAGGGCACTTGCCTACCTGTGAGCAGAGCAGCCAACACCAGGAGTCTCATCCTGTTGTCAGGTTGGTGAGCAAAAACTGATGTCACTATGGCCTCCCTCCTTATAGCTGCCCTGCTGCCTTGAGATAAGACTGTCGTGTTTGCTTTGCTCCCTGCTGACTCTGAGTTGGCCTTGAGTCTGTTGCAGAAATAATCCTGAGCAACAAGCAAGCCCTGCCAGCCGGGGGTCCTTGGAAGTAGTGTGCGTATTTGTCATCCACCCTTTGGAATGAAAGGGATTATTTGTGGAGTTGCACACCTTTGAATTTTGACCCTCATACCCACCCCTTGTGTGTGTGTGTGTGTGTGTGTTTCTTTTTCTCTTCTTTTTTTTTTTCTTTTACCCACCCCTTTTTACTCAGTCCAGCTTCAACACTGTGTGTGTGTATGCGTGTGTATGTGTGTGTGTGGAGGGGTGGCTGTCAACCCCGTTGAACAACTGGGAGAAGGGGGATGGGAAGGAAGTGACTATTGCCTCCAGGTCCTCTCATGAGCCTGAGTCTGGGCTGTGGGTCTCATTGAAAAGTTCCCATCAGTCATGCACTTTGCTGGTGAGGAAACAGGCTCAGAGAGGTGAAGCGACTTGCCCCAGATCACACAGCTAGCAAATGCAAAGCAGGGGCTCCAACTTAGGACATCTGATTCTAAGGCACACCTTGAATTTTTTTTCTCACTCCAGCAATACCACTCCCTCTCCCAGTCCCCCACCCGCAGATTTGTAAGAAAACCCTGGACTTGGGAATTATAAAGGCTTGGATCTGACTTGTAGAATAAAAAGAATTTTACAGCTGTCATATCAAAGGTCTATATGACATTTTTTAGGTGAAATTCACTTCGTAAGACATGACTTATTATTATTTTGGACTTCCTAGGTGGTGCTAGTGGTAAAGAATCCAGCTGCAATGCAGGAGACGCAGGAGACATGGGTTCAATCCCTGGGTTGGGAAGATCTCCTGGAGGAGGAAATTGCATCCCACTCCAGTATTCTTTCCTGGAGAATCCCATGGTCTGAGGAGCCTGGTGGCTCTGACCAGGAGTCAAACCCATATGCTCTTCATTGGCAGTGCGGAGTCTTTACTGGACTTTAGCTGGACTGCCAGGGAAGCCCCCTGGACCTGGGCATTTTGAGGAATACTAGTCAGGTGTATCATAAGATGCCCCTCTCTTGGAATTTGTCTCATGTTTTTCTCATGGTAAGACTGGGGGTTGGCGATGGGTTTGGGGGAGGAAGGTCACAGAGGTGAAGTGTCATTTTCATCCCATGGCCATGCTGGGTTTGATCGTCTCTTGTCTTGGAGTGGATCTTGGGCACTTTCTAGATGAGAACGCTTTCCAGATGAGAACTTCTAGATAAGGTTCAGCCTGGGATGAAGCTGGGAATGGCCATGCCAAGACTTGAACCCACACCTGTCTCTTCCCACTGAGACACCTCCATTTGCCCTTGGCAAGGTTATGTTAGGTTATGTCACATGAATCAGAGAAGAATTGATAATTCTGACTCTTGTGACCTCTGCTCACGCATGCACCTCAGGATTCCAGCTCTGTACTTTGCCCTTGAACAGGTACTGGGGGCAAGAAAGAAGAAATCCATCTGGAAGACCTTCCTGGTTTCATTCCAAGTCCAAGAGCCCCAGAAAAAGGTCCTTCAGCTAATGCAGTAACACTGAAACAGCATTTAGTAAGCAGATGGGGAAACAGGCCCAGAAAGGGGAATGGATTTATTTGCCTGGGCCTGACTCTGCCCCTGTTTGATCCAGGGTTTTCACCACCCATCTCTTCCTACTTGCCTGTAGATATTCTACATCAGTCCATTAGCCAGTGTGCATACCAGTGTACCATAGCCAATAGCTATGGTAACCATTAGCCACAAGTAGCTATTTAAGTAGCAAATAATATTGAAAATTGGCTTTTCAGTCCCACCAGCCACATTGCAAGTGTTCGATAGCTACAAATGGCCAGGCGCTGTGGTTTTGAACAGCACGAACTTAAAACGTTTCCATCCTCAGAGAAGGTTCTACAAATGGCCAGGGGCTGTGGTTTTGAACAGCACGAACTTAGAACATTTCCATCGTCACAGAAGGTTCTATTGCATAGTGCCCCTCAGGGTGCCACAGCACCTGTCCCGGGGCCGGCCCAGAGGTGTAGGGAGGAGACCTGTGAGAGCTCCTGGAAGAAGAACAGGGTTAACTCAGGACCCAACTTCAGCCTGGAAGGTGGTTCTGCCTCTTCAGAATGAGTGAAGGCTGCCCAGGAAAAGGGGAGTCGTGGCCAACAAAATGCTAAGTCCCTCTTGTGTAGAGTTCTTTGGGGCTGAGAACAGAGCAGAGAATAGGCACTGCTCCTGTTTGGGGGTGATCTGAAGAAGGGGGAGTAGCTGATGCTATAAAAATCCTCTAAAGCTAATAGTATTAACTACCATTTACGGACCGCTAACAGTCCAAGTTGCATGCTAAGAACCTGGCACAGCCCTCTGAGGCAGGTCCAAGGATGAACTCCACTTTACAGAGGTGATGGAGGCTCAGAGAGGTTAAGTGACTGCCCCAATGTCACACAGCAGGATGCGAGTTGGATCTGGCACTGATGATAACGCAATGTCACCTCACAACAGGGAATTGTAGTAGCAGGTGGGAATGTCAAAGGCCCCTGGAGGCCAGAAGGAGGTTTAGTCCTGCCTGCTTCTCTCCCCGCAACCCCAGCCAGCTGGAAGTCTTCCACAAGGGCAGGCTGGACAAACTCCCACGTGCAATTTGTGCCAGGGCTTAAGCAAAACAGCTGGTGGGAGAGGGGTCAGACTGCTACTGGAACCCTCTCCCCCTGGAAAGAGACGAGATAAATGTGACAATCCAGACCTCTGCAGGGGACACGGAGGTGGCAGCGGGATGGACCTGGGAGGTCACTGATAGCCCACCAGGCCCCTGGGATCTGCACCGTGACCTGCTGTTGCCCTTGCACAGGTGTGTACAGCACAGCTTCTCCCAGCCTGGGAAAAACACACTGTCCAGTGGAAAGAATGGCTAAGTATAGCTTCTTGACTCCTTCAGGTGATGACATACCCACACTCTAGCAAGGTCATGCCTGGCCAGCCCCTGGAGGACACAGCTCCTGCTTCTAGGAAATGTTTAAGTGCACCTACCATTTACTGAGTGCTTCTGTCTGTTCAGCCCTGGGTGAAGAGTGTTACGTTGTTTTTCGTCCTAACAACCATCTTCTGACATAGTTACTATTTTTGTCGTCATCTCATTTTTATAGATTATTAAACAGGTTCAGAGAACTTAAGTTCCAGCTCAAAGTCAACACAGCTGGAAAGTGATGGAAATAGGATTTGAACCTGCATGTTCTTGCCTCTTAATCTGGCACTGAGCCCCGAATTTGGGCTGTTGGGAAGTTCCCAGAAAGCCTTAGGTAACACTGGACTGGGTTTAACTTGGCTGGGGTCACCTTAAGGAACTGTTTCCCTTCCCCCTCTCTCATCACTCTGTCTGTTTCCAGTACATCTGGGCTCAGCTGAAAATATTTCTCAAACTGAGCACACCCACCAAGGACGCTGACCTTCTTCAGAAACCCGGGAACTCTCCCCATACTCAGTCTCTTTCCCGTCCAGTCCCTTGCAAGTCCAGCTGTCAAGCCACACCAACCTCCAATACCTGGTACCTGTCCCAGCATCCCTTGCCCAGATGGTTGCAGCACCCTCCTCAGTGACCCTGTGCTCCCTCCACAATGGCGTTCCTCAAATCTTTTCCCTATGGTGTGGGCTGATGACATGTTCAAACCCACCGATTACATCACATCATCAGTCTCTCACCCCACTGCCTAAAACCCTTCACGCCTTCCCATGGCTCTTATATAAGAAACAAAATCAGCCTAGAGGCCCAATTTCCTCTGCCCCTACCTACCTCTCAGCCCAGAGTGGGGTGGAATACCCTCTTCTCCAGCCACAGGACGCCTTCTCTCAGCTCTCTGATTGAAGTCCTTGTGCTTTCTCCCATTTCAAGGCTTTTGCAACTGCTGGTCTCTCCTCCTGGTATGCTCCTCCCATGTGAGCCTTGCCTAGTTAATTCTTACCCTTCTTGCAGATTTTAGCAGAACTTGACCCCCACCCCCTACACACCCAACTCGCAGAAGGCAATGGTACCCCACTCCAGTACTCTTGCCTGGAAAACCCCACGGACGGAGGAGCCTGGTAGGCTGCAGTCCATGGGGTCGCTGAGGGTCGGACACGACTGGGCGACTTCACTTTCACTTCACTTTTCACTTTCCTGCATTGGAGAAGGAAATGGCAACCCACTCCAGTGTTCTTGCCTGGAGAATCCCAGGAATGGGGGAGCCTGGTGGGCTGCCATCTATGGGGTCGCACAGAGTCGGACACGACTGAAGTGACAGCAGCATACACACCCAACTGAAATCACTGCCTTTCCGATGACTAATTGTTCTGATTTTTTCCCCCCCTTCAAGGACTGAAGGGTTCTTGGGACACAGAGTTTCCTGTATTCAAACCAGAAAAGTCCCTGGCAAAGCAGGACAGATTGTCACCCTTTCAGTTCTTAACAGTGATGCGCGCACAGTCGATGCTAAGGGAATATTTATTGAATGAGTGTGGGAGCCAGTGGGGACCACCCAGGAGAGCGCAGCCACTGCTGAGCCCCAATCACCTGGAGGAACCTTGGGATTCATAGCAGCTACTATTCACTAAACACTTACTTTGTGCCTTGCCTGGTGTTGAATCCTCTGTCTGCCCTCCCTGTTTAATTAACAACCACCCTAGTTACTGCTGCCATTCTGTTTTTAAATTTGTTGAGGTGAAATTCCTTTACACATTAGAAAATAACCATTTCAAAGTGACCAATCCAGTGGCTTTTATTCGATCCACAATGTCATGCCACCACCGCCTTTAATGACATTTTCATCACCCCACAGGAAATCCCTTAACCATTGAGTTTATTCCCCTTTGCCCCTCTCCCTCCAGCCCCAGCCAATCTGTTTTCTATCTCTGATGGATTTACCTCTTCTAGCTATTTCACATAAACAGAATCTTACCATGTGACCTTTTATATCATTCCCATTAATAGACGAGAAAACTGAGGCTCAGAGAGGTTGAGGACCCTCAGCTAGGAAAGGGAGGAGCCAGGTGTTGGAACCACCACATCTAACTTTGGGGGATTACCCACACCCACCTGAGCTAGTTTTCCTGCCTCACCCTCTTAGGATTCTCTTTGAGTTTAAGGCAAAGCAGGGCAAGGGTGGTGCTAGTCGTAAAAAATCTGCTTGTCAATGCAGGAGACTTAAGAGATCCATTGGAGTAGGAAATGGCAACCCGATCCAGTGTTCTTGCCTGGAAAATTCTTTGGACAGAGAAGCCGGGCAGGTTATAGTCCATGGGGCTGCAAAGAGCCAGACACGACTGAGCACGTGAGAGTAAGGGATTCGATGCCAAGTTTTTTTTTTAAAGTGGAAAAAAATACATAACAAAATTTACTGTTTTTTACAGCCCCTTCCCAATTTATCATTTTTCACTGTACAATTCAGTGGCATTCATTATATTCACAATGTTATGCACAATCCATTTCTTAAATGTTTTCATTATCCCAAGCAGAAACTCTGTAACCACTAGGCAATAACTAACTCTCCACTCCCTCCTCCCCAGCCCCTAATCTACTTTCTGTCTCTATGAATTTGCTGATTCTATTAATCAGATCAGATCAGATCACATCAGTCGCTCAGTCGTGTCCGACTCTTTGCAACCCCATGAATCGCAGCACGCCAGGCCTCCCTGTCCATCACCAACTCCCGGAGTTCACTGAGACTCACGTCCATCGAGTCAGTGATGCCATCCAGCCATCTCATCCTCTGTCGTCCCCTTCTCCTCCTGCCCCCAATCCCTCCCAGCATCAGTCTTTTCCAATGAGTCGGCACCTCAAATGTGTAGAATCATACAATATTTGTCCTTTTGTGTCTGACTTCTTTCATTCAGCCTAATTCTTCAAGGTTCATCCGTGTTGTAGCACATAGCAGTACTCCAGTCCTTTTTATGGCTGAATAATATTCCACTGTATGGAAAGGCCTTATTTATCCATTCATCTGTTGATAAATGCATGGGTGGCTTCCATCTTTTGGCTATTGTGGATAATGCTACTGTAAACATTGGTGCACAGCATCTTTCTGAGCCCCTACGTTCAATTCCTTTGGGTGTATACCGAGGAGTGGAACTGCTGGATCATATGGGATTTCGATGTTTACCTTTTTGAAGAACTGCCAAACTGTTTTCCACAGTAACTGCCCATCCTACATTCTTACTAGCAATGCAACAGGGGTTCCCATTTCTCCACATCCTCACCAACATTTGTTACTTTCTGGTTTTCTGATGATGGCCATCCTACTGGGTATGAAATGGTATCTCATCATCAACACCAAGTTTTGAGGCTGGTCAAGAAATTGGAGATGGGAGCTGGATTGACAAGTAAAGATTATTCCAGGAGGAAAACAGAAATTAAGGGAAAACAGGGTATCTTTGGGGTACCAAGTTCTGAACGCACAGAGAGATACAAGACACAAGCTCAGGCCCGTTTTCAAATAATTTATTAGGAATTCAAAACTGAAAATAAAACCTGGAAAAAGAAGTTACAGATGTGGAGAGAAGAGACACCGGAGGGTGGTAACTTGCTGGCTTCAAAACACCGTGTAACATCTTTTTTAAAAAATTTCCCAAACAAATCAGAAAACGGAATTCCAAGGCCCTGAGCCCATGGGTGGGCCCAGTGGGGTGGGGGGATCACAGGAAGGGGAGGAGAGGAAAGCTAAGTCTCTCATGACTCAGCTCAAGTGTGTAGAAAATTAAAAATAAAAACCAATAAAATGCAGCTTCTCTTTTATTAGGAAACATTAAAAAAAAAAAAAAAAACACGAACAGCCGCGCATCTCAGTAACAAAGATTATTGCTTTGTGTTCTCAGGGCTAATAGGTTAAGCACCTCACACAGACAATTAACTCTCCAAAGGGGGTTTTCAGGGGAGGGGACTATGATGGGGAAGGGAGCTTAGGTTCCCAGCCCCAGACGTGGGGGAGAGGACATGGGCAGGCAGTGGGTAGGTGGGGGGCTCCACCCCGCCACACCAGCCTGGTCACTCGCTGTTCATGAAGTCATGCCCTGAGCCTCTTTTTCCTTTGAAGAGGGCCCAGGGACTCGGGGCTCTGGCCACGGGACCATCCTGGTGGGGAACTTCAGTGAGAGAATGTGGGGGTTCCCTGAGAAGCCCTTTGCTTTCCCCTGGGGTCCGCCCCTTCCCAAAGTGCCCACCCCCAATGCCCACTCATGGGGGGCTCAGGGCAGAAACCATGAAGGCCTGACCAGGTAGGGGGTGGGGGGTGGGGGGTGACCTTTGGAGAGTTAATTCCTTTCCAGCAGTGGCTCCGGGCGAGCCCTTCTCTTCCCTCGCCCCCACACTGGGTTTCTTTTTGGGGTGAACGGGCCCAAGGCCTTTGACCCCATAGGGCCTGAGAGAGCGGGGCCTGCCTTGGCCACAGTTGAGGCCTGCAAGCTTACAGTAACGGTGTCTGAGAGGGAGGTACAGAAACGTGGGGTGGGGTGAGGCAACGCCCTCGCCCCCAAGGGGTCTTAAAGACGGGTGGGGGCTTCACCTCGCAGTATTTACAGATATGATACAGGACGGGATGGTTCCAGGGGCTCGGCCTGGCCTCCTCAGCCTGTCCTCCTCTCCAGGGCTGGAGGGAGCTGGCCAGGGGCCCACACCCACACAGACATTTAGTTCTCAGCGGGTGGGGGGCACCTGGCCCCTTGCCCCCTGCGGCCTGGGGCTTCACATTCACAAACCTAGAAATAGTTTAAAAAACGGTTTCTTTAAAAAACAGAACAAAACAAAACAAAAAGGAAAGAGAAAAGGAAGGAAAAATCAGAATAAAAAAACCAGGGTTGTGGCTGTGGCCTGTAGCAGGCCCCCTCCGCCCTCACTCTAGCTATGCACAAATACAAAAGCCTTCTGGGTGGGGGGGTCCTATGGGGGCGCGGCGGGGAGAGGGGCGCAGACCCGACGTCGTGGGGCGCAGAGAGGAGAACAGGGCGGGGTGGGGGAGAGACGGTGGACAGGGGGAGGGGGCAACCGGCTAATCCAAAATAAATAAAAGCAGGTAGGACAGGGGAGGTGGGGGAAAGGGCTGGGGGTGGAAGAGGGGGAGATTAGTAGGGGAGCCAGACATGGATGTCCGGGGGTGAGGTGGGGGGGCAGCAGGGCAGGGGCCGGGGGGCCCAGGGAGTAGGGGGCAGGCAGTAGCGGTCCGAGTCGCTGCGGGGGAGGGGGCGGCGGCTGCGGCTGAGGTGTCCCCGCCCCCTCGCTGGCTCACTCGTGGTCCTCAGTCAGCTGCAGGCCAGGGCGCTGGAACACAGCAGCGGGTTAGGGGGTCCTGCCCCACGCCTCTCTGCAACTCGCAGAACCCACGTCTCCTTGTGCCTAAGGCCTCTTTCCCTAATCCCTTCCTAAACAAGCTTTGTGCATATATTTCCCAACTCCTGCTCCCTGTCTGGAACCCTCTTTCCCTAGATTTCTGGATGGCTGGATTTGTTCCAATGTCACCTTCTCAGGGACTGCGCTCTGAACCCCTGAAGCAGGTAGACCTCTCAAGTGCAATTTAGAATGATCTCAATTGCTCACTTGTTTTTTTGTCTGTAGAGAGAGGCGAGCCTTCTTGGTCTTCTACCACCCCCCTCCTGAAACAAATGCTCAATGAATAGTTGTTGGAACGCACAAATGGACAAAGGAAGTGTCGCTGGGACACAGAGCGCCCCACTATACACAGCATGATGGCTGTGTGTCTTCCCCTCCCCCTCGCTCTCTGTATATGTAGATATGTGGACAGTATCCTGTTTCGCCTGTTGGATATCCCAGTGCATGCATGCAGTCTATTTAACCACTCTCCTGTTGATGGGCATTTCAGTTACAAAAATAAATGCCTAGAAGTAGAATTGCTGTGTTATGGGCATGAAATGCTTAGTCCAGATAAACCCTGCCCTTTGAAAAACCTGAGCCGATTTGCACAGGTTCCTCTCCTCCCTCATCACAGCGGAGCCCCAACAGTCTTAAAAAAAAATCTTTGCCTGAGAAGCAGCACGTGCTGCCTTATGGTGGCTATCATTTACATCCTTTATGGAGCAGTTTGAGTAGCTTCTCCGGGTCTTTGACCATTGTAGGGATAAAGGTCTGTCTCTCCACTGGGGCTGTGGGTTCCATGAAAGTCTATGTTCCAGACTGCGTGGCTCAGCGCTAGCCTCCCAGGTGCCACCCACACCCCAAAGCCCCAGCCCACCTCCTCACCTCCTGCCACCTGTTTCCTGCTTCAGTGGTACCCATTGGTGAAAGCTGTGGCAATCAAGGGGCCCTGGAAAGAAAAGGATTTGACTCCTAGATTCCTGGGGGTGGCAGAGAAAGCCCAAGGGCTCCTCCTCTCTTCCGCAGGAGCCTCAGATAAGGCACAGACCTTCTCTAGCCCTGCCCGTATCACCCCTACTTTCTGCTAGGGTAGATTATCCAGGGTAGGGCCTGAGAATCTGCAGATTACCAGCACCCTGGTTAAAAGCAGGGCACCCCTGAGATAGAATCTAGCCTCCACACAGGCAGAGATGCTGAGCCTCATTTGCACAGTATTCCCAGAGCCCACCCAATGCCTGGCATACAGAGTGTGATCATTAAATGCCCACTGAACAAGTGAATGATAACTCTCACTGATCCCGGGTCTCCCATCCATTATCTCTTGCCTCTCTTCTCCCCCTCCCCCGAAAGACAGACAAGGCCTCTCCTTTCTTCAACTTCTGGGGCCTCCAGGTCTGGGGGCCACTCACCCCAAGACTGTGGCCGAAGCCAGTGCTGGGGGCGGGGCTGGCAGCGCTGATGTAACTGCTGACCCCCGAGTCCTGATTGGCTGCTCCGTAGAGCTCGGCCATGGGGCCAGGGCTGGTGGTCCCCAGGAAGCCCCCTGTGCGGCTGGGAGTCGAACCTGGAGGGGGAGCCATCGTCCAGGGGTGAGAGCCTGGCAACCCAGAAAGAAGACGGTGATAGCCCCGGCGCCTACTGTAATCCCGCAGCAACACCCCCCAACCCATCCCACCCCCTCCCCCAACCTTGACCCTTCCCCGGACCTTGACCCCTCCCCCAACCTTGACCCCTCCCCCTCGGTCTCATCCCCACATCCAGCAGAGTGTTGTGGGACCACTGCCTGGAGATTGCCCAGAGTCCGTCCACCCCCACCAGCCTCAGCCCAGGGCCCCCCTTATCTCTGGTGCCATGGCTCAGCGGCCTCCTTACTGACTGCCCCTCCCTTGTGGAGCCCTTCTCACCTGTCCCCACCCTGCAGCTGCCTGTGCTGTCTAAAATGATCATCACTCTGCTATTTAAAATGTTTGGTGTTTCCCTAGAATCTGGTTCCTTGTCTCCACTCCTCACTCCTCCACTCCACCCATGCTAACTGGCCTCCAAGCCTTGGCACCTGCTCATCCCTCTGCTGGGAATACCTTTCCTCCTCTTTGCCTTCAGATCGGAAGTTAAGAGGGGCAACCTCCTGGCAGCCCTTCCTGAGAGGCCCCTGACACCTGACTTCCCCCACTGGGGCTGTAGCATGGGATCGCCTTTTTAACACTTGCCGCCCCACCAGCCTGCAAGCTCTGGAGGGCAGAGACCACACCTGTCTCCTTCCTGGCAGGCCTGCCAGGTGCTCAGTTCATAGTCCTTGAGTGAATGAATAAGTGAGTCCCTCTGAAAAGGGGTGGCCGTGGCCACCTCCCCTCCCCTCTAGACTTCTCTGTCCCCCATCCCCCTCGCCCCCTGCACCCCAGATGGCCTCACCTGTCCCTCGAACCACGGCTGCTGCTGCTGCTGCCGCTGCCATGGGTCCATAAGCGGTGAGGGGAATGGCTGGAAGGAAAGGTGTGGGCACTTCAGTGCGATGGCTGAGGGGCAGCGGGGGTGCAGGCAGAGCCTCTCTGGCCATACCCCACCTCAGAGGGTTCAAGCACAGCCCCGGGGTCAGGCAGAAAAGAGCTCCCTTGGAGAAAGGGAGGAGAGAGAATGGCCTCCCAGGGATCGGCTGGGCCTCAGCTTCAACCTGGACTTGAGGGACACATGTGCACAACCCAAATGTCATGGGGGGGCAGGGGGTGCACAAGCGGGGTGAGATGGGGGCGGGGCACCCCCTGAGCTGCCCTGAATGCTACCCACTGCTGCCATCGCCAGGGAGGGCCCTTGGCCGAACCAGGGGGCTACTCGGCCCAGGGCTATCGAGAGATACACCCCTCTTTCCAGTCCATGTCAACTGGAGCCAGTGACTGACTGACACAGGCACCAAAAGCCGGGCCTGTCGCTCCAAGGACCAACGGACCAAGAAGTGCATTCTCGCCTTCCCCGCACCCTCACTCCCCCCACCAAAAGATCAGGCTGAAGCTCCGACAACCCCATTTCGCTCTTTTTGCTCCCTGGCTGGCTCCCTTCGTGTCCCTCCTCCTGGCTCAGCACCCCTGACCATCACCCAGGAAGAAATGACCACTCCCTTCCCCAGGTCTCCTCATCCCCTTTTCTCTGACCCTCTCTTCAAACACAGGGATCTGGCTATTCCCTAGTTTGATGTCTACCCCACCCCCCCACCTGTACAGCGCCTAACACCCTGCCTTGTACACAGCAGGTGTTTAAGGAATAGCAGTGATCAAGACCATCCACAAGGAAAAGAAATGCAAAAAGGCAAAATAGTTGTCTGAGGAAGCCTTATAAATAAATAGCTGAGAAAAGAAGAGAAGCAAAAGGCAAAGGAGAATAGGAAAGATACAACCATTTGAATGCAGAGTCCCAAAGAATAGCTAGGAGAGATAAGAAAACCTTACTCAGTGATCAGTGCAAAGAAATAGAGGAAACAATAGAATGAGAAAGACTAGAGATCTCTTCAAGAAAGTTAGAGATACCAAGGGAACATTCCATGCAAAGATGGGCACAATAAAGGACAGAAATGGTATGGACCTAACAGAAGCAGAAGATATTAAGAGGTGGCAAGAATACACAGGATATATACAAAAAAGATCTTCATTTATGCACTCTGTGAGAGAGGGAGAGGGTGGGAAGATCTGGGAGAATGGCATTGAAACATGTAAAATATCATGTATGAAACGAGTTGCCAGTCCAGGTTCGATGCACGATACTGGATGCTTGGGGCTGGTGCACTGGGACGACCCAGACGGATGGAATGGGGAGGGAGGAGGGAGGAGGGTTCAGGATGGGGAACACATGTATACCTGTGGTGGATTCATTTTGATATTTGGCAAAACTAATACAATTATGTAAAGTTTAAAAATAAAATAAAATTAAAAAAAAAAATCTTCATGACCCAGATAACCACAATGGTGTGATGACTCACCTAGAGCCAGACATCCTGGAATGCGAAGTGAAGGCCTTAGGAAGCATCATTATGAACAAAACTAGTGGAGGTGATGGAATTCCAGTGGAGCTATTTCAAATCCTAAAAGATGATGCTGTGAAAGTGCTGCACTCAATATGCCAGCAAATTTGGAAAACTCAGCAGTGGCCACAGAAAGGTCAGTTTTCATTCCAATCCCAAAGAAAGGCAATGCCATGGAATGTTCACACTACCACACAACTGCACTCATCTCACATGCTAGCAAAGTAATGCTCAAAATTCTCCCCCTGCCAGGCTTCAACAGTACATGAACCATGAACTTCCAGACGTTCAAGCTGGATTTGGAAAAGGCAGAGGAACCAGAGGTCAAATTGCCAACATCCGCTGGATCATCGAAAAAGCTAGAGAGTTCCAGAAAAACATCTACTTCTGCTTTATTGACTACATCAAAGCTTTTGACTGTGTGGATCACAACAAACTGAAAAATTCTTCGAGAGATGGGAATACCAGACCACCTTACCTGCCTCCTGAGAAATCTGTTTGCAGGTCAAGAAGCAACAGTTAGAACTGGACATGGAACAACAGACTGGTTCCAAATCGGGAAAGGAGTATGTCAAGGCTGTATATTGTCACCCTGCTTATTTAACTTATATGCAGAGTACATCATGCCAATGCCGGGCTGGATCCAAGCACAAGCTGGAATCAAGATTTCCTGGAGAAATATCAATAACATCAGATACGCAGATGACACCACCCTTAGGGAAGAAAGTGAAGAACTAAAAAGCCTCTTGATGAAAGTGAAAGAAGAGAGTGAAAAAGTTGGCTTAAAACTCAACATTAAGAAAACTTAGATCATGGCATCTGGTCCCATCACTTCATGGCAAATAGATGGGGAAACAATGGAATCAGTGAGAGAATTTTTCGGGGGCTCCAAAATCACTGCAGATGGTGACTGCAGCCATGAAATTAAAAGACACTTGTTCCTTGGAAGAAAAGCTATGACCAACCTAGACAGCATATTAAAAAGCAGAGACGTTACTTTGCCAGCAAAGTTCCATCTAGTCAAAGCTATGGTTTTTCCAGTAGTCATGTATGGATGTGAGAGTTAGGCTATAGAAAAAGCTGAGCGCCAAAGAATTGATGCTTTTGAACTGTGTTGTTGGAGAAGACTCTTGAGAGTCCCTTGGACTGCAAGATCAAACCAGTCAATCCTAAAGGAAATCAGTCCTGAATATTCACTGGAAGAACTGATGCTGAAACTAAAACTCCAATACTTTGGCCACCTGATGGGAAGAACTGACTCATTTGAAAAGACCCTGATGCTGGGAAAGATTGAAGGCGGGAGAAGAAGGGGACGACAGAGGATGAGATGGTTGGATGGCATCACCGACTCAATGGACATGAGTTTTAGTAAGTTCCTAGAGTTGGTGATGGACAGGGAATCCTGGTGTACTGCAGTCCATGGGGTCCCAAAGAGTTGGACACGACTGGATGACTGAACTGAACTGAACTAGGAGGAATATAACTAGGAGGGATCCGTGCTTTAATGATGGGTTGTCATGAGCCTGGAGCTGCCTCCCGCTGGGGGTGAGCACCCCCTACTGCTTGGCTCTGCCACTGCAACCCTGAAAGGCCACACTCCCATCCAGAGCCAGCATCTCCCATTCAAAGATGCACCCCTGGGGGCTGTTTTAGTAACCTAGCCTTGAACTGGAACTGGAAGTGGGGTGAGGGACTCTGGAAAAAAAATCCTCGTGAAAATTCTTGGGTAGGTTGTTGGACCAGAAGATGAAAATCTAGGACAGCATGCCTGCACAGTTGGGAGACGATTTGCCTAAGATCTTTAGAGTGCTGGCACCTTCTCAAGACATAACCTCCTTTGAGAAGCCTTCCCTAACTACCCCTACTAAGGCAGCCCCTCGTCCTGACCCGAGCACCTTAGCACATTTCCTTGTTTTATTTTCCTTGTGGAACCTCTCACCCGGTGCAAGTATCTTGATTTACTTGTTTATTCCTGTCTGCCTCCACTAGACTGTCAACTCCAGGAGGGCAGGGAGTTTGTCTGTCTCACTCCCTGCTGAATCCCCACCACCTAGAACAGCATTTGGCACAACAAATATTGATTAAATGCACAAGGAAATACTGTCGTCTCTTGAAGGTGAGGGAAAAGTTCAGATACCAGACCTCCAAGAACTGCTCAGCCTCGAACCCACTGCCTCCCCAGGCCAAAATGTCTGCAGAGGGGCTACTCCTTCCCTCAGTTCTTTAAGGGCAGGGCTTGGCCCTGAGGTCTGGTTTGGGGCCCATTTAGGCATTTCCTGAAAGCAAAACCAGCATGCTCTCATCACAACAGTAAAGCATTACTCATTTGTATAATAAGTATTTATCTCTTTCTCTAGAGCACAAGTTCTGCAGATGAGAACCTGGCTATCTGGTTCCTTCTTTGCCTCCAGGTCTTGGCTGTCTGTCTCACACAGTAGGCCCTCAACACGAGTTCCGAGATGAGTAGGAAAGACCCCCATCTGCCCCCCAACTCACTCTGCTCAGGGAAGATCCTCTATCACCCCCACCGCCAGGACTCCCTCCCCTTCCTTCACCCCAGGTGCCTCTTTCCCCTCCCCCATTTTGGGGGCCCCCTGGGCACCCCTTGGAAGGAAGGTCTCATCTAAAGCAGGGTCCACGCTTGTGTCTTCCACACGTGGCTAGGTTGGGGGAAGGAGTCTGGGGGTGGGGTGAGGGGAGAAGCAGGTTGAACAGAGAAACCCGTTGCAGCTCACCTCATCTGCATCCGCCCCTTGCCCCTTGCCTTGGGCCTCCACCCCGGCCCCAGCTCCAGAGCTGAGCTGACAGGCCCAGGTGAAAACTCCACCTGGAGAAATGGCCCAGGATGGCCGCACACATCGCCTTACTTGCCCACGAGTTGCAAACGGGCTGGGTTCGGCCCTCAAACAGGTTTCGTTTGGTCCTCAGGGAACTTAAAAATTTGAAATTCGAAGCTAATATTTGAAAATAACTGAAAAATTCACTTGAAAGTGAAAGCCGCGTTTCTGGCTTCTCTTGGAAAAATGGGATCTGAACATACTGGGTTTCTAAGTTGCGTCCTGGCATAGGCAGAGCGGAGCCACGCCCACCGCCGGAGCCACGCCCTCCACCGTGTAGGACGTCCCCACCCCGCCCACTCCGCTCTGAGTTTGAGACCCTGGCTGGTTCACCTCTGGATCCCAGCGCCTACACGGTGCCTGGCATACGGGAGGCGCTAGATAAATATTTATCAAATGGATGAATGAGTGATTTCGCCTCCATCTGCTGGCCTTGGCCCTGTGCCCTACCCTTAAGGACCATGTAGCTACGCAGACTGGCCAGTGCCCGAGGCTGCTGCACCGCCGGAGGACTGGAGGGCAGGAGAACAGGGTCCCCCTAGCTTTCCCGGGGTCGGTCCCTGGGTCATTCTCTTTCTCCCCCATGTGGCCTGTGAGGTGTACGAAATCCGAGCGACTGACCTGTAAGCTCGGGGAGGACTGGGGCGCTCGGGAGAGGGGTCCGCTCTACACGGAATTCTAAAATGAAACGTAAAACAGCTTAGGAAGGTGCGTGGCCCAGGGAGGACGAAGGCACCCACGGGACACTTGATAGGGGGACAGGCCATGCACAGGACCCGAGAGCTGGGGATTGGGAGAGTATGGTTGCCAGCAGGCCAGGGTGGGGAAGGAGACAAAGACACAGAGAGGCGAGACCGACAAGGAAGGAACAAGTGGGCAGAGTTGCCACCTACACCCCGGGCACTGGGAGATGGTGGAGCTTCTGTCCCTGGTGTTTTTCTTAAAAGGTCTGAAGGCACTAAAACATCTCCCAGAATCCATCTTTTTGTTCTATTTTGGGGGCAGGCAAGCAATGACCCTAGAGCAGCTCTGCCACCTTCTAGATGAGTCATCTTTGCAGTCACTTTTCCCCTCTGAGCCCGTTTCCTCACCTAGAAAATCAGGCTCATCCCGCCTCCCCCGGAGATCACTGTCAGGACTAGTCAGCATCATGGGCACAGAGGAGTCATAGTTGGACAGCCCAAGGTGCAAGGGCTTAAGGGACCCTCCAGAGAAATAAGACCAAAAAACAAACAAACAAGAGCCTTGCAAAAATATGATATTTGATATTAAAAAAAAACATTGAATAGTCATCATGGGAAAGGCTCAGAACTTTGTTGGGCTTCTTGCCACGTATGGGAAGGGCTAGTGTTGTTTTTATTTTGAATTGCAAATGAGGGTGGTGATCATCGTGGTTTTAAATTGCTTTTCAGCATTCAGGGTCTCAAAAGGTCTCATCTGCCTTGGAAGGAGCTCACTGTAGCACATGGTCATTATAGGTGACTCCATAAGGACACAGCCAACGCTGGCCCTCAGGGGGGACTCCCCACCACAAGCCTGATGCCCTTTTGGTGGAAGTGGCAACCCTGGAGGCGGGTAGGGAGGAAAGGCAAGAGACAGGCAGAGGTCATCCTGGGAGGGAGGGGTGTCATGCAGGGCCACACAGGGAGCCCCACCCCCAGCTTCTCGGGAGGGGAAGGGGGGCTGGGTGGGGAGAGGCGCTCCTTCCTCAGACATGCCCTTCCTTCCTAACTTCCAGCAGCCAGACCTCCCCCCAGCCATGCACCACCCCCTGAACACTGCCCTGAGGAGTCAGACTGCCCGGGAACCGGGGACATGCTGACAGCAGAGGGACACTGGGCAGGACTTACCGGGGAACTGGTAGGTGTAGCCGGGGGCGAGGCCTGTATAACTCCGGCTGGCATAGGTCGTGGCTTGGAAACCAGGGTAACCTGATAAGGCAAGGGGACCAGTGTCAGATGCTTTATCTACAGCACTGTGGGGGAGGATGTATCACGAATTCCCCTCCCCACTTTGTATCATGAATAATCACATTTACCACATACATACCATCTGCATGCCAAGCCCTATACAAAGCCCACTGAACACTTGGCTCTCTCCTTAACCCTCATAAGAATCCCAAGTGGCACAGTTACGAGCCTCATTTTATAGGTAGAGAAACTGAGGCTCAGTGAGGTGACACTAGCTAAGAATAATCCAAACCCTTATCAAGGTTCTTCGTGCTCTGGCTCCTGCCTCTATCCTCTCCTCATCTACACCCTGCCCCTCCCCTCCCTCTCTCTGCTATGGCCACACTGGCCTCCATGCTGTTTTTCAAATTCACAAGCTCCTTCCCACCCCAGGGCCTTTGCACATGATAATTCCTCTGCCTGGAACACTCTTCCTCAGGTTTTCACATGACTATGTCCTTCTCATTGTGCAAGAGGCAGCTCAAATGTCACCTCCTCAGAGAAGTGATCCCACAAAAGACCTCTCTCTCATCAGTTACAACAGTATTTATCATGTGACTCTCCCTGGTTTTTCCTTTCAATATTTATCATGTCACCCTGGTTTTTTCCTTTCATAGCACCGATGACCAGTATCTGAACTTATCCCAGGATTTCTTCAAGAGCTGATTTTCTGTCTTCCCCATCTTTTATTTCTGTCTCTCCATCACCAGCACAGTGCCTACTAGTTAGTATGCATATAATAGATATTTGCAGCTTTGAAAGAAAGATCACATAGTGAGTAATAATGGTATAACTGGGATTCAAAATCAGATCTGACTGGCTCCAAGTCTCTTAACCATGATTCTCTATTGGTTAGAGGTGTTCTTTTCTCTCCCCCACCCTCACTTTTTTTTTTGGGGGGGGGCTTCAACAAGCACATGTGGGATCTTAGTTCCCCAACCAGAGATCAAACCCATACCCACTGCAGGGGAAGCACTGAGTTTTAACCACTGCACTGCCAGTGAAGACCCCTCCCCCACTTCTTAAAAGGGGTAAAACCAGCTAATAAATTGTTTTGAAAAGAAAATTTTCTCAAAGTTCCAAAGGACGCTAAAGAAACAGAACAACTAAATTCAAAAACTGATTCTGGTGGATCTTGTTCTGGAGGACAGAAATAGCTATAAAGAACAGTACTGGATCAACTGATAAAATCAGAAAATAGTAGATTAGATTAAAATATTCTATCAATATAAATATATGAAGTTGATAATTATAATGTTTCATGAAAGCACACCCCTAATCTTAGGAAATACACACTGAAGTAATTTACCCTCAAATGATTTAGAGAAAAATCATAAGCGTATCATATATGTGTGTGTGTACACATATGTGTGTGTGTGTGTGTGTGTGTGTGTGTGTGTATACACACACACACATACACTTATAGAAGAAATGAGAAAAGCAAATAGGGTATGATGTTAACAATAAGTGAATCTGGGGACTTCTCTGGTGGTCCACTGGTTAAGACATCACCTTCCAAAGGGATTAAGAGTTCAATCCTTGGTTGTCCCCCAACCAAGTCTAATATCTCACATGCCTCTCAAGCAAAAAACTGAAACATTAAAAAAGAAGCAATATTGTAACAAATTCAATAAAGATTTTTAAATGATCCACATTAGAAAAAAATCTTAAAAAACAAACAAACAAACAACAGGTGAATCTGGTAAAGGGTATATGGATTTTTTGGTAATACTACTTTATTTTTCCAATTCTTCTGTAAATGTAAAGTTACTTTCAAATAAAAAGTCAAAAAACAAAAACAAAACTTCAGGAGCAGACAATGTTCCACTTGGTGGGTATGCTCCTCACCCCCTCTATCTGTGATCCCATTCCTGACTCTCTAGGCACCCCTCCCCCATCTCCAGCATAAAGACCCCCTTGTTAGTGTTCTCTTTCTGTGTATATACAGCTTGTCTCTCCAGGAAGACTGTGACCTTCCTGGGGTCCCAGCTCAGATTTTTCACCCTTGGTCAAGGGCCCCAAGCACTGCTGACTCCTGTTCATCTTCCAAGGCTCTTGGTGACCTTGACCCTCCTCCCCAGGGAGCTTCCCCAACCCCCAGGTCGATTTAGGTGCCTCCTCGGGCCTCCCACAGCCTGCAGTCAGTCTGTGGTGACACGGTCTGTTTAATCTTGTCTCTCACTTGATGGGAATTACAATGAAGGCAGGTCCTATTTCTCAGAAGCTGCTCAATAAATATTAGTCAAACAAACAAGAAGAAACAGGCTTCTCTCTACCTTCCCAAAGGCCTGTGCGTCTGTAAATGCTGTTCCATCTGCCTGACCATTTTTGCCCTCCCCTGCTCCCTGCCCTCCCATGACTTAGCTCCTACTCAACCCTCAGACTCAGCTTAAATGTCACATCTATCCTAGCGTCTCCAAGTCTTGGTCAGTTTCACTATGACCATGCTCCCTATACTTCTCCATCCGAAACCTATTATGTTTTTGTTGTTAGTCACTAAGTTGCGTCCGACTCTTTTGCGACCCCATGGCTCCTCTGTCCAGGGATTTTCCAAGCAAGTATACTGGAGTGGGTTGCCATTTCCTTCTCCAGGGAATCTTCCTGACTCAAGGATGGAACCCGTGTCTCCTGGCATTGGCAGGTAGATTCTTCCCCACTGAGCCACCAGGGACTTATTTGTTTTTTCTGCCAGACCATAAAGCTCCAAGGAAAGTCACCGCTGTAATTCTTGGCACAGGGCCTGGCATTTATAGTTGCTCAATAACTACTTACTGGATGGATGAGTGGACAAACAAATTGAACAGTGGGATGGACAGAAAGACCAATTAATGAGCAACTGGACCATTTTTTCGGTCACCACCAGAGGGCAGCACCCCACAACCAAATCGCCCACCTTGGTTAGGACTGCCAGAGATCCTTGGTTCACACACCCTGGGCACTGTCTTCCCAGACAGGAGGGCAGACCACAGAGGAAAGGCAACACCCACACAGCTCCTGGTAGCCCCAGGTGCAGTTCTGGGCAGGAAGAAGACACAGGTGCAGGCCTAGCACATACCCAGCATGCCGATGCCCAGCATGAAGGCGTCCATCCCGTAGGGCATGACTCGAGACCTCCCCCGGGCCGAGCCCGTCGGTGACATCACCTCTTTTGGCTGAGCTTTCTTACATTCCACCTGCAATGAGATCTGGCAGTCAGTCCCTCCTATAGACCCAGGGTCGTGGACCCTCCTATTCCCTGGCAGGCCTCTTGTTCATTTCATAGTTACTATTTTTGGTGTGATCGCAATGTGCTAGAGATGGGTTGAGCATGCAGTGGTTCATCAAATGCTTACACCGGCCCTGAAATGGATGGAGGTACTACTGACACTCTCGTTTTACAGACGAGGGAACTGAGGCTCAGAGAGGGGAAGTCATCTGCCCAATGACTAGACTAGGAAGTGGTGGAATAAGGATTTCAGTCCAAGTCCCTCTGAGCCCACCAGCTGTGCTTTCTAACTGCCATGTTCCTGTCCACACTTTCAGGGTGGTGAAAAAACTGGCTCTGGCCCACGGACTGTGAGGCCTCTCTGCCTGCCTCCAGAACCTCCAAGCATTCCCTGATTGACTCAGGCTAGAGACCCAGTCTCCCTCTGCACATCATGCACAACGTTCCCAACCAGGGATTGAACCTGTGCCCCTTGCAGTGGGAGCACAGAGTCTTAACCACTGCACTGCTAGGGAAGTCCACCTGCTCACCATTTTGTTGTTGATTTCGTGGAAGTGGATTTCACACACTTTCTCCACGATGTCCTCACTCTCAAACGTGACAAAGCCGAACCCTGGAGGGCAAAGGCAAGGTCAGAACCGGGCTCCTGGTCAAAACCCAGCCCCAAGTCATACCAAGAGCACCACTCCCTTCTTACAGGCAAGTGTCTAAGAATTAATGAGAGGCTTCGCCCGCACCCTGGCAACCTCTTAATTACATGATGAGACAGGATTTCAGTTCCCAAATCATAGACGTGAAAACCAAGGCTCAGTGAAGTGACTGGCCCAAGATCACATAGCAAATTAGAAAGAGGCAGGGCTGTGAGACATATCACATTCAACATGCCTTTTCTCTTCCTCAGATGCTTTCCAGAGAAAGAAATAGAAATACTTGTAAAATACACACACAAATACTTTTAAAAACGTACATGAACATGGACAAGTATATTTTTGTATACAGATACAAACACATACATACACACCCCTAGGTACCCATACATCACAGAGACACTCTAACTAGTGCTCACAAAGGCATAAAGGCCCCTGTGTGCATATGAGTTACCCTGACATGCTAGGTCTACACAACTGTTCATATCAAATACCCTCACATGCATAGATACAAACACATACACACACACACACCAGCACATACCCCATTCCCCAAACAGGCTAAAAGGCCCAAAGCTCTGAAGGCACTGGAGAAACAACCGTGCCTCCTCCTGGGTGTGCCCCAGGGGCTGGAATGGTATTTCTCAGAAGGCAAGGCCCTTGGGAAAAAAACAAGCAGGCAATGCGCACCCGGTGGCCCAGATGCTCACAGATCCAGGGGCAAGGGGGCTGGGCTCGGCCCAGGGGTGGGGCAAGGGGGCCAGTGGCAGGAGCAGACTGTAGAGTCAGCCTGACCCTGGGGTGGCCGGGCCCCAGCTCTGGTTACCAGGGACAAGGTAAGCCCAGCAGACACCGGCTGGGGCGGGGGCGGAGGGCTCAGTTGCAGGGGGAGGAGAGGTCCACTCCTCCGTTCCTCTCCTCTCGGGTGTCTGCAATTCGGCAAGTTTCTAGCACAGGAAACGGCGGGACAAAAGCCTTCTGTAAGGCCAGGCCCGGGAGAGGATGCAGATCCTCGGGGATAGGATGTCAGGAGGCGAGATGAAAGGGCAGCTGTGACCTGCAGCCCCCTGGCTGACCACAGGCCCCCCAGCCCGGCCTAGGAAGGGGGAGGGGCCGCACTCACCTCGGTGCCGGTTGGTGGTTTTGTCAAACATCAGCATGGCATCATCCACCTAAAACAGAGCTCCCGTGGAGGACCCACCAGACCCAGGGGTCTCCACCGCAACCCAGGAGCGAGGGCTCCGACACCCACTCCCTTCTTGCCCGGTCCAGGCTTTATCTTCAACCTGCTTCCTGGGTGGGGGACAGCATTCCATCTGCAACCCCAACTGGCTGCCACAGCACCCCTGTTCAACCACCAGATTCTCGTGTAAATATTAAGCACCTGCTACATGCCTGGCACTTTGCCCCACCATCTTCTCCTTGCATGGTAAGAGCCTCATTCTGTCGATGAGGAAATGGGCTCAGAGAGGTAAAGTCACCTGTCCAGGGTCACACAGCACATCCCAGATCAAGCCTGGGAGGAGTAGGAGGAGGCAGACAGTGGGTGTTAGAGGAGAAAAATAGAGGAGTAAGACAGGAGATGGGGAAGTGAAAGCCTCTTTCCCACTTGCAAAAGGCCAGGAGGCCAGCAGCTACTCCAGTCAGACCCAACTCCCCTCTCCTCCTACAGATCTTTTCCTTTAATTGAGGTTTCCTTTTTGCTAGAGGCTGTAATTAAAGCAAGTAGAGTTCAGTGCTTGGGCTGCTGGCCTCCCACTGACTGGGGGAGGGGAGAAGGGTGGAGGAAGGGGGAGGTTCTGCATTATCCCCCATCCCTTGGACCCCAAGTCTTCTCTTCCTGCTACTCCCTCAAGGCATCCTCTTGGATGCACGGACAGCCACAGGCCTTCTCTTCCCTTCCGCAGTCCCAGCTTCCCTCTACATCTGCTGCTTCCTCCTTGCCCTCTTAATTCTTCAGCCAATGTCAGCTGTCTCACGGGGTTAAGCTAAGGTCGGATTCATCCTGGGTGGAAATCAAGGGCTGCCTCTGACACTGCCTCTCCCCATTCCACCTCCCACTCCAACTGCTGACCCTCCCCCAAATGGTCAGACACCCAAGGGATCAGGAAAACTTCCTGAGGCCTTGGGGCACAGCCTCTTCCCCACTCGCCTTTGCTCTCTTTCCAGGCTGTCATCCGCCTCATTGAAGTGGAAAGGGCAGCCCCTGAGCTGGGTGGTCCTACAGCTCTTAGGCACCAAGCAGCAATTGGGCCCCTGACTTTCCCCAAGGAGAACCAGGATCCCCTCACACCAGTAAGTCAGGAGGCAGCCGGGTCCCTGGAGAATCTCAGGAGAAAATGACATCTCTCTGCCCAAAGAGGCGCCTGACCTAGGGCCGCACAGCTCGGTGTCACCCTTGCTCCTATCCTTATGGACCCATTCTGAGTCCCAAATCAGCTCAGCCAACCAAACTAGATGGACACTTTATGTTTAGCACAGAGAAAAGAGAAACCCGGAAAGGGGGGGCTTGTGATAAAAGCATAGGCTTTGAGTAGGACCGGCTGGAGCTGGAAAGTAACCTTGGCCAGCAGCTTTAGGTCTCTATGATTCAAGTTCGTTATCTGTCAAATGGGGCGTTAGCTGTGTCTTATAGGGAGGTGTTAAAGGAGATCTGCATGCAACACTCCTAACTCACAGCACCCGGGATAGAATAAGTGCTTAATAAATAGCAGCTGTTATTATTATTATTATTACCTTTATTAGAGAGGGGCTTGCCCAGAGTCACATGGGGCAGACTGGCGAAGCTAGAGAGTAAACGACTGGACACCACTGGCTTTGAAGGCTCCATGAAGGCAGTGCCAGGTCAGTCATGACCACCCTATCCATCACGGGACTTGTGCTCCCTGATTATTTTTTGAACAAATGAATAGATGAACCCAGCCACACCCTCCTTCCCTATCCCGCTGCTGAGTTCCTGATTCAGCCCAAATCCACCGCCCTTCCTCCAACCAACCCCTCTCGCTCCACCAGCCCTGGCCACCCCCCACCCTTCAACCTAGGCCTTGGCTGGACAGACCCGGAGTGGGCAAGCGGGGGTTGAGGCCAGGGCATAGAGCAAGGAAAAGTGGTTGGGGGTCCAGGGGACCCCCCACTGGCGTCCCCTCCTGGGGCCAGCAGAGGGGAGGGAGGCTCCCAGCCCAGTGTCCTTAATAGGCTTTGGTCTCCATGGGAACCCGGGGGCAGGGGGGCTCGGGCGGGGGGGGGGGGGGGGGGGGGGAGGCGGCCGAGGCCTGCTGACCAGTGGGAGCCGCCAAGTTCGGCGGCCGCTAAGCCTGAGTGGCAGCCATGGCGGCTGACCATTGTTCCCCCCTCGGCGGCGGCCCCTCGATCCGGGCGGGGGGCCCCCCGCCGCGGGGCCCTTGGCATTCCCGGCTGTCCCCCTCGCTCCCTGGCAGCCTATTCTCCAGCTCCCCCTGGCCTCCCCGGGCCGGTTTCACATGCCAACGCCGATTTAGGCCCGAACAAAAGACGCGGCCGCTGACGGCTTCTCCTGGGGCCCGGTTGCCATGGCAACGCCGGCCCCGGGGGCAGGCGGCCTCCAATCACAGCTGCTGGATCAGATTAGTGCGAGCTCTAATGCTCGGCGCTCAGACACAAAGACACCCCACCGGAGCCCGAGCGGGGCCTGCTGCTTCCCAGGAGCGCCCTTCCCTCTGGGGCCCAGGCCGCCCGACCTGCCCTGGATCCGGTACCCGGGTCCCTGCGGAGGCGCCTTGAGCCTAGGCCTCTGGCCCTGGCATCGCCAGCATACGCTGGCCAGGGGACCTCCCACCCGCTCCCCTTCCACCCTAGAGGCAGGGGGCTGGAAACCCACCCAGTCACCAGCTCACGTCCCATTCCCAAGCCACGGTTCTCCTGTGCCCTGCGCCTAATATAGGGAACCGAAAGGGCCTTGATGAGAAGGTGAGACCCAGCCGGCAGCCTGTTTCACGTCTGAAAAACCCAGGGACCCCAGCACTCAGCACAGAAATCTCTACTTCACCCTGAGGCTTAAGTAAAACTTGGTCCCCTCCTAGCCATCTCTCCATGGCACCTTGATGGTCACACGCTCCCCTTTCTGGGGAAGGCCGGACACACTATTGTCTGATGTCACTACATTGCTTCTGCATGAACTAAATGGCCCAGAAATTTAAGTTCCAAGCACCGCAGAGCTGAGAACCAGTTTTCTGGGACTAATCAGGAATTTGGGGTGGTCTCTGCAGCCCTTCCCCAATAAGCTAAGAGATCTGTACCACCACCCCCACCACCGCAGCTCCTACCTGCACAAGCAGGGTTCTGAGTACAACTGGGAGTCATATTTATTGCCTCGTTATCATCCTTAGCAGGAAGGAGTGGGGGAAGGTACAACCACCCTGTGGACTGGACAGGTGCAGACTCCCAGGAGGCCAAGGGGGTGACTGGATTGAACTGGCTTCGGGAGCACAGCCTCCCTCAGGAGAAGGAAGATAAGCAGGAGAAGGGCGACAACAGGGATAGCTACTGTGTGGCTTCCCTCCCTGGGGACGCGTCCACAGTCTGAAGCCCACAGACAGGCCAGGAGCCTGAACGCTGGGTTTGGCCCAGCCTCACCCACAAAAGGACCCAGCCCCCTTTGCGACTCTTGCAGGAATTGGAATGACCTGGCTGGACTTCATGCTTGCTACCGACCAAAATTCCACAGGGCTTTCATACCCTGTGCCCGGCCCCCTCCCCCCTGCCCTGACCCCCAGCCAGCACTCCCTAGTTAGGACCCACCTTCCCGAACTGCTCAAAATACTGCTTCACATCCTCCACTGTGGTGTTTACTGATAGGCCCCCAACAAAGATCTTCTTCGTTCGAGTCACCATCTGTTCGGGGAGGGAATGAGAAAGTGGGCATCTGAGTCCTGTGGCCTACCGCCACCAGCGGGGGCTCCAGCCCTCCTGCCGGGGTGCCAGCTGACTAGCTCTCTGTGGCCCCAGCTACTCAGAAGACTCCCCCCACCACCACCCCAAGCTCCCCCCTTGGACTCCCACCTCTGGGCCTATCGCAGGCAGCTGTACACCCCGCACCCTGGCTCGCTCCCTGGGGTCTGTGTCAGGAAGCGGGTGGCTGGCTCAGTGACCCAGACCTACAGCCGTACCTCGAAGACCCCACCAGCCACTCCTAGAAGAGGCCAAGGCCCATCCCAGGGTCCCCCTGAACTTAACACCGACATTTTCCTCATCAACCTCTTCCCAACCCAACCTCTGGCAGCCCCGTGGCCCCAGCCCTGTTTTAGGAAGAACACATGGTCCTAATTACCCCAGGAGCGCATGGCTAATCCACGGCAATTCCCAGCCCCATCCTAGCACTAAAGCACCTTCTGTCACCAAACTGCTTAATGGAATTAACCCAATTCCGACCATGTGCTCCCTGGTGCGGCTTCCTTCCAATACCTGGTCTATAATTGCTTTCAGGCCCTCTGCTGGACCCTGGCAGGGATGCCCTTTTCCTGTCTCCCCTGCCCCTCTCCTTTCACTGTGGCTGGAGCTAGGAGCCAGGACTCAGAATCGTAAAGCTACCAATTCCCACCAACCCATTGCAAAGGGGGAAACTGAGATCTCCTGGAGAGGGACCTAGTCCCGGGACACATATCAGCTTACTCAGGGGTCCTGCTCCCAGGACTGTAGTCAGCCCACCGCCTGTCTCCTATTTTCAACTGCTTAAAAATTAAGATGTAGCTAGTTGCCCTGGGAACTGGAATACCACTGTTAGGCCCCTGTGCTGCACCAAAAGTTTTGAGTTCTGTATGGCTCCACTGCTCAGAGAGCTGTTTTTCAGGCACCCAGAAAAATCTGCCACAGCACCAGGGACAAAGAACACTTAGGAAGGCAGCCACAGTCACCCAAGTTGAAAGATAACAGGTAACAGATGCCAGGATCCCTTCCCTCTCTGCAAGCCCAATGCCCTCATCCCAGAGGTGAGGGGAGCTGGGGGGGGTGGGGCACTGGGGGTCAGAGGTAGCTCCCTGACCTATCTCTAGTTCAGCTTCAGCGGGTAAGTCTGGGCTGTATTTGAGTGCCTCCCACCCCAGAGGTGCGGGCACAGAAGTTGTGATCTCCAAAGTCACAGAATTAGAGTCCAAAGTTTGCATGCATGCATGCTGGCACTTCAGCTGTGTCCAACTCTGTGCGACCCTATGGACCGTGGCCCACCAGGCTCCTCTGTCCATGGGGATTCTCCAGGCAAGAATATTGGAGTGGATTGCCATGCCCCCCTCCAGGGGATCTTCCCGACCCAGGGATTGAACCCACATCTCTGTGTCCCATGCATTGCAGGCGGATTCTTTACCCTCTGAGCCACTAAGGAAGCCCAGAATCCAAAGTGTACTGACTTCAAATACAGGGCAATGAATCCCCTGAGGGGTTCCTCTTTTTCTCAACACACGCAGCCCCCTCTCCCTAGTCCACCCCAGAGCACAGATGGAAAAATGCATCATCTCTGCAATCCAGAGAGCAAGGACATCAAGAATCCTCCCTCCTCCCACCCCATGCCATGCCATTAGCACTCCACCCAGAAGCCTCTTCCATAGAAGAGAAAGATGGGAAAATCTCCACTGGTGGTACAAAGCTGCTCCCAGACACAGACATACCTACCTTAGGCTGTGCTCGCCGAGGAAAGGCCACCTTGGGATCAATCTGAAAGAGAAGACAGAGGTAGAGGAGCCTTGGTTATTAAACACGGCCTGAAGATTTGAGGACCACTCTCATCCCAGGACACAGAGGTGACGTAGAAGTGACGGAAACCACCATGGCCTCTGGCAGGAAGATGTAATGGTTAGAGCTGGGCTGTTGGGTTCAAATCCCACTTAACACTGCTTCCCAGCTGTGAGATCGTGCACAAATGACTTAACCTCTCTGAGCCTTAGGCTTGAGCTCACCCGCAAAATGGGCCCAATACTGACATCCACCTCAAAGGGTCCTCTGCAGATTATTTGAGGTAATACTTACAAAGCACTTGTTGTCTAGCCCTCAGCAAGAACCAGAAAAAAAGTAAGCATAGACTTATTCCTTCCGGCACCAGGTATATTGAAGCCCTTCCTGCCTGAGAGATACCTGTCCAGGTGAGGCAGGCAATCCAGATTGCGGGAGCCTTGGGAATGGAAACAATCTTTGCCTGCAAAAGGCTTTGAGATAAGAGTTCGTAAACCACAAGGGTAGACTCCATTCTGTTTTCCCAATACCACTGCCATCTAACAGTCCTTCCTGATGGTGCAAGCAAACAGTTCCCTGATAGTACAGGTCGGCTTGGGGTGAAACAGAGCACAGGCTTTGGTGACATGCAAGAGCACGGGATTTGGACTCAGAAACTTTGTACCCCTGGCCAAGTCTGTGATCTTAGCATCTTGCCTGACCCCTCTGAGCCTCAGTTCCCTCATCTGCAAAGTGGGGACAAGAGCACCCACTTTTCCCAGAGGCAGCTGCATGGAATCAAATGAGATAACGCAGGTGAAAGCGTTCCTTTGTGAACTGCCCTTCTTTGCACAAACAAAGGTGCTATTACCAGCGGGCCACCTTTGCCCTTGGCCGTGAACAACCAAAGGGGAAAAAGCAAGATGCACCTGGGTACTCCCAGGTACTATATTCATACTAACAAACATCAAAAGGCAGAGCTCGAGATACTGTGATCGACACAGGACCTCTGAGGCCCAGTCATTTCAGAGTTTCTTGCCACTCACGTGGGTGGACACCACTCAGAAGTTCACCAGCCAATCGCAGGCAACATCTGTCTTTCCCCACAGTTCCTTCCGTTCACAACTCAGCCTAGTTCTAGGCAACAGACTCTGTCTCCTCACTGCCTGAATGGCACGAGCCAGGGAACAGCCCTCCTGTTTCCCCCACTGGAATCTACCCACAGAGAAGGAACCTCCAAACTCCACACTGGGCAATGCTTCCTCTCTCCCCAAATCCCATGGGGCTCCAGGGATAATTATAGCTGCCCACCGATTTTGTATCTCAGTGGACATGTTCATCCTTCTATTTCTCCTGGAGGCCACCAGAACACACCTCTGACAGTCCGCCTGCGCAGACACTGATGGGGAGATGGTACCTAAGCCACGGCCCACAGACCCACGCACAACCAGTCGCTGACACACCCTACCTCCACTCTGACTCACAGCTGGCAACATAAAACCCAACAAGTAAATAAAAGGTGAAAGTCAGAACCCAAAATAGACTCCCCACAATAAGCCTCCCTTCCACCCCCACCCCTTTCCCAGGCTGGAGAACGCCAAATACAAAGCCCCTGTCCTTTGCAAAGTCCTGCATCTCAGAAGGATGCCTATCTCTTGCTCCTTCCTCCCCTCTCTCTTCCTCTTGTCCATCGTCCACGCCCCCGCCCCCAAGCTCCAACCCCAGTCCCAACATCTCGGCTTCCTGAGTGCCACAGAAGCCATGAGTGCATTCTGAGGACAGGGGATGGTAGGAGAACAGGCAGCTTGATGGCAGATAATCACCAAAAACAATAGGCCACTGTCTCTCCATTCCCAGCTTGGGTCACTTGGTCTGCGCCAAGAAGATCCTTTCAGGACCGGCAAAGTTGAGGCCTGGCCTCATTGGCTCATTACCGCGGGCAAGAGTGGGAGCCACTGGGCAGAGATAACAGGAGCTGGGGACAGGCGGTAGTTTAACAAATTCTTGGGCACAACCAGCTATTGTTGCAGGTAAGCAGGAGCCAGCGACTGACCCAAGCAGGGAGGCCCAGCGCTGGAGGAGAGTGGGGGAGTGTGGAGAGAGATCGCACTGTCCCTGGCAGACAGTCACCCCATCACAGAGGAGCCCTTCCTCGGTTTTCTCCTCTCCCCTCTCCCCTTGAGCCGGGGCCTGGGCCAGCGCCCCCTGCAGGGCCCAAGACACTGGGGAGCGGCGGGACAGCAGCAAAGTGTTCCCAGAGTCTGAATGCCCAGCCAGCGGCTTCTCCCCAGACCCAGCCGGCATGAGTTGTTTCCAGGCAAGCTAGGGCCCTCCTCATAAATTCCTCCACGGGCAAAGCAGGTTCACATCTTCCACACAAAGCCAGGAGCTCATTGACCAAAAGTCAGGGGAGGGAGGGAGGAAGGAGGGGGATTCAATGATGCTTTGCCATTGGTCTGGAATGGGGTAGTGGTGAGGGGGGGGAGCCAAGTACTAGTTAGAGTTCAGAGAAGCCACGGGTGGGTCACTGCAGCCCTGACTCACCCCATTTGGGCTAGGGGAGGGACCTGGCCCCACCCCAAGCTCCTCTCTGAGGCATCAAGATTAGTATGTGCAGGGAGGGGGAGACAGCTTCCCGTCCCTCCCCGGTCCTGGAGGGACTGGGGTGGGGTGGGGATGTAACATCGCTTAGCAGGCTTGGGATTTTGCAGCTCCGTCTCCCCTCAACTCGACTGACAAAGTTTCAGAGCGTGGCAGCCCTTCTACTCGGCAAACTCCCTCCTTTCTCCCGGGATCCCATCCAACTGCCCCCCCCCCCCCCAACCCCGGACAGAGTCCTGCCCCTCTCCTCCAGCGACCTCCCTCTCCCAAAAGACCCCCGAAGCCCCGAGGGCCACTCACTGTTTTGGAGTCGAGCTCGTGCCGCGACTGCGCCAGGACTTTATCCACCCCCGCCTGGTCCATGAAAGTGACGAAGCCGAAACCCCTGCGCGCCGTAGTGAGGGAGAGGCAGATGGTTACAAGGCAGAGAGTGGCGGCGGAGCGGGGCGAGCCGGGAGCCGGAGGAGGGGGTGAGGGGCTCACCTGGATCTCTTGGTCAGGGGGTCCCGCATCACCAGACACTCCTTCACCTCCCCGAACTGGCCGAAGTATTCGCGCAGCCCTTCTGTAACCACACACCCGCCTTCGGACCAGCCCGCGCCCCTGCGCCCTTCCCCCCTTCCCCCGTCCTTTGCCCCCAGTGACCCCGGCGCGGTCCGGCCGCCCCCGCGCCCGGCAGCCTGCACGTTCTCCGGCGCTTCCCCCCCACCCCCGGTCTTCACCCGGCTCCCCTGGAGCCTCCTGGCGCCCACGGGGGCCCCAGGAAACCGAGGGCCGAGCAGGGCTGGAGGGGGGACGGCTCCGGCCGGGTTCCCGCCGCTCCGGGAGCCGCCTCACAAAAGTTTGAGCCGCAGGTGCGAGCGGAGTTGGCGCTGCCGCCGGCGGGTCCCCGGGGCCCAGCCCACCCCCCACCCCCGATGCCCCCTGAACCCCTCATCTCCTCCCTTCCACCCGCTGGGCCGTGCGCGCTTGTCGATCGCCCTGCGCTCTCGGGGTCCCCAGGCGGGGCGCGAAACGGCGCAGGGGCGCCCGGGGTCAGCGGGGCGCAGGGCCGGGCTGGGGTGTCCGGTTCCGGGGCGCCGGGGGGTCCCGGGTGCCCCGCCGGGCCGGCGGGCGCTCCCGGGCTCGCTCACCCTGCGTAGTCTGCCAACTGAGTCCCCCGATGAACATCTTGCTGCGGAGGAGGAGAGACACAAAGGGCCCGCGTGAGCGCCGGGCGCCCGGGCGCAGGGGGCGCGGGCCCGGGCCCCGGGGAGGCCCGGCCCGACCCGGATCGGCCATGTTGGCGGGGCCGGGGCGGGCGCGGGCCAGCGAGGCCGGGCCGGGCCGGGCCGGGACGTACCAGGGGTCGTGCGGCGAGTCCGGGGAGGCGAGGCCGGGCTGGGGCGCGTCAGTCTCCATCGGGAGCCGCGGGCGGCGCGGGCAGCGGAGCGGCGGCGGCGGCGGCGGCGGCAGCGCTCGGCGCGGGGCAGATGAGGAGCGCGGCGAAGGGGGCCGGACGGACAGGCCATGCTGCCCCCTCCCCCGACCCCGCTCGGGCGGGCGGGCGGGGACGGCCGAGGGGAGGGCCCGCCGGGGGCCGACCTGCCGGCTCCTCCCCCCGCCGCCCTGCGAGCATAAAGCCCAGCGCTCGCCAGCCCGCCCGCCCGGGCACTCGCGGAGGCGGCGGCGCCCGGACCCCGCTCCCGCCGGGCTCCCGGGTCCCCGAGGGCGAGAGAGACCCCCTCGAAACCCGAGGCGGGCCGGGACCTGGGCGCGGCCGCACCCCCCACCCACCCCGGCACGGGGGCCGGGCCGCGGGAACGCCCTCCCGGAATGAAGCGCTTCCCGGTGCCTTCAAGGTAGCTCGGTTCCGGATCGGGGACCCCCCCCCATCCCTAATCCTCTCTTTCAGTTCCCCGGTATCTAGAATCTAAGAAATCCCCAATCTCCCTGGGTCGGGTGGGAGATAGCCCCCCAGTGCCCTCACGTTCCAACTGGTGAGGATCCCTCCATTCCCCCAGTCGGAGCGAGAATCGCCCTCCGAGCCCCCAATTTCCGCTAAACCTAATTTAGAGTTCCCCCCTCGGCTGCCCTCCGTCCACTCCCAGTGTCACATACCGCCCCACCTCCCCCAAGTCCAGTTCAGGGAACCCTGTCGGTGCATCGCGTCCCGAGCGGGGAGCCTCCATCAGCACCCCAGTAGAAACCGTGTTAGTTTCTCTCGATCCTTTCTGAGACTCCCTCTCGGGTCCCCTCACCCCCAACCCCTTCTTCCATCCACAGCCGTGGACTCTATAGTCATTTTGAGGAAACCCTCCTGCTCCGAGCTCGCGTTCTTGGTTTGCCGGTTGCCCACTGCCCCCACCTCCCCAATGTGAGGAATCGCCACCGTTTGCCTCACTCTCCGGCTAACTCTGGGCAGCCCTGCTCGAACTTCTGTCTAGATTCGGGAAAGCAGGTCCCAGAGGCTCACTGCCCAGTCCCTATGGAGGCTGGGGGAAAGGTCAGCGCCTCCAGAGGGCCCCCCACACCCCGCTTCCAGTTCGGGAGCCCGTTGGCTCAGCTGTGCACCTTCCTCTTTGAATGACCGCCCCCCCCCTTTTTTTTTTTGCAGAGTTCTAAACCCCACCCCATCTGGAAGAACCTAAGATGCCTGCCCAGTGTGTTTGAAGATACTTCTCTCGGTCCGTCTCAATTTAAAGGGCTCCCCATGGAGGCAAACGCCTTCCCGTCTTCCTTCTCCCCACATCCCCATCTTCTGGGTCTCTGAGACCCTCTAGTGCCTTTGCCCTAGGCTCTTGGGAGCCATCTCGCCCACCCCTTAAACGCCCTCCCTTAGCCCGGCTAGTCCACCCTGAATCGCGGGCAGATTCAGGCCACTCTCCCTACCCCATCTCTCCAAATCCACAGGCTCTCGTCAATTCCCTGGCAGGAACCAGTCAAGAAAGGGTCAAAGCAGGAGGCTAAGCACCCACTCCTCCCCAAATCCCCAACCCTGCTGGGGTGGTGGGTGGCGGTCTCAGCGCCACACAAGCCCCCTCTCCCCCCACCAAACTCACCTCCACTCCTTTTCTCACCCCCCCTTCAGTCCACTGTCCCTAACCCGGTGACAATCCTCGCTGACAAGCCCCTTGCTCACCTTGACCTCCACCCTCAAGTCAACCACCTTTTATTAATGTGTGCAGGAGCTCTGGGCAACGTAAACCTGACCTCTGGAAGGATGCCCATCCCCCTCCTCTCAGTATGCTTTCCCCGCCCCCGACCCCAGTCACCTCTGGTAGAAGAACGTGAGAGACTCAAGTTAATGGTTTCCTTGGGGACTTTCTGGGAACACTCAGCAGGTATATCCTGCCACCCTGTGTGCATAACACTAGAAACAAACTTGCTTTTTCCTGTTTTTATCGTCTGACTGGTTCCACAATTTCTCAGACACCCCCAGACGGGGGGTGGGGGGTGCCCCCACACATGGTATTTCTCACCATCTTAATACAAACTGGAATATCAGGTGTGTATTGGAAGAGACATGGATAGGGGTCAGCAGGGTGCATCTCCGGTGTTAGGGAACTGACCATTCCTAGGTCTAAATTTCAGGTTTCCCGTGTGTAAAATGGGGCCAAAGGGGAGAAAGAAGGAGGGAGCCCCAAGTGCCCATGAGCTTATTGATTTTGGTGCTAGAGCTGTTGGGTACTAGCTGTTGGAGGGTGGGAGATGGGTAAGGATCATTTGTGCAGAGCTGGCCAAGCCGGGTGAGAGAAGATCCATTTATTATCCTCCTTGTGCAGGACCTCAGAAGAAGAAACAAGCGTCTACTTGTTGTCACTACCTGTCACGTGTGGGGTGAATTTACAGAAGTCCCCTCCCACTGCAGGTTCATCTCAGTCTCATTGCTTCCTTCCACTTTCACAGTAGGGGCAAGGAGTCCTTTGAGGGGTAGCCTTCATAGGACAGTGTAGCTGTAAATGGATGGTCCTCATAGTAAAATGAAGATCTCAGCGGCATTAAGGAAAAAATGATCTTTAGAGCAACTGGGCCAGACCCAGAATTAGGAGATTAGAGGATTCGGTTCCAGTTCTTTCTCTCTAGTATGACACATCCTGAAAAACCACTCAGAAAATTAAAGCATAAATTGGTTTATACTTAAAAAAGAATCCTCTTGAGAAATACAGTGGGCCAATGACATTCCACCCAAGTACCAAGATAAAACTTGGCACATTCATTCATTCCACAAATATTTATTGACACCTGCTACCTACCAGACACTGTCTTAGGTGCTATATTCCTAGCAGCTACCTTGGTGAAACTTGCTTACTAGAGACAGGAATCAGACAATAAATAAATAGATAAATAAAATTGGTGATTTGTCAGTTACTTAATGGTAAGTGCCAGGGAGAAGGAAGGGGGATGATGAGGGTAGGGGGCATGGGGGAGAGGGTGATAAGCAATTTTACATCAGGAATGTCCTCACAGTCTTCACAGGGAGGGTGATGTTTTAGTCAAGACTTGAAGGAAATGAGGTCCATTAATCTGTTATCCAGAACACTCATTTAAGCAGAATGCCCGCATCTCCTAAGTGCAATGATAATTGATATTCATAATTTGATTTTCACTACTCCAAAGCAGTGGTTCCCAAACTTTAACGTCCATTAAAAAAAAAAAAAATCACCCAGTGATTTTCAGTAGACACAGGGTGGACGGGGGCTCTGAAAATGGCATTTTTAGACAAGCATCCAGTGATGCTGATAGCTGAGGTTTTCCTTGGACCACTCTTGAAGAAACACCGCTTTAAAATATACTAAAGAGTCTTCTAGAATGACAACAACAACAAAATTAAAGATTAAATTACAGCCTGTGCGGTTTTAGTGTTGAGAGAATTTCACTGTGTTCTCATTCTTTGAAAATGCAAAACCCTGGATTACCCAGAACATCCCATTTCTTGTCCACGCAGGAGAAGGGAAATTTTATCACAAGCTGATTAGGAGCCAAACATTTATAATCAGTCTGTCTGACATCCTTCCCCCCCTGCCCACAATTGTGCCCTAATTTCTCTCTATACTTATTACTTTCCCCAAATTTCTGGACAGCAAGCAATCAGCCGGGGGTAATGAGAGCACTTGATCAAGAGTCCTGGAGTCCACAGCTTGGTCCTGGAACCACCACTATTTCTGATTGTGTGGGTCTAGGGATTTGCCACTCAGCCTGCTGGACTGGGAAAGATTGAGGGCAGGAGGAGGAGGGGATGATAGAGGATGAGATGGTTGGATGGCATCACCAACTCAATGGACATGGGTTTGGGTGGACTCCAGGAGTTGGTGATGGACAGGGAGGCCTGGCGTGCTGTGATTCATGGGGTCGCAAAGAGTCGGACACGACTGAGTGACTGAACTGAACTGAACTGCTGGACTTGCATTTACTCCCAGAATTGCTACAAGACTTAAGTGAGATCATGTATACAAAAACACCTTAAATACTCTGAAGCATTTTGGAGGAAGCTCTGTGACTGTGTATCCCCAGGTCCAGTTAACTTTGTCCAGTTCAAATTCAGTTCCCTTCAGGACTGTGTGGAACTGGCATAAGGGTATACATAGAGATCAACAGAACAAAACTGAGAGTCCAGAAATAACACCTCACATTTATGATCAACTGATTTGCTGATAAGGGCATGAACACAATTCAATGGGAAAAGAACAATCTCTTCAACTGGATGTCCACATGCCAAAGAATTAAGTGTCATCTCTTCATCACACCATATACAAAAATCAACTCAAAATGGTTCAAAGACCTAAAACTATAAAAAGAAAGATAGGGCTTCCCTGGTGGTCCAATGGTTAAGACTTTGCCTTCCAATGCAGGGGGTGCAGGTTCGATCCCTGGTCAGGAAGCTAAGATCTCACATGCCTCTCAGCAAAACAAAAACAAAACCCATGAAACAGAAGCGATATTATAACAAATTCAATAAAGAATTTAAAAATAATAATAATAAAAAATAAAAAGAAAGATAGACCAGTTGGACATCATTAACATCGAAACCTCTGCACTTCAAAGGACACCATCAAGAAAGTGACTAGAACAATGGAACTTCCCTGGCTTCAACTTCCTTGAAGGTTAAGACTTCAAGCTTCCAATGCAGGGGGAAAATGAGAAAGTGAAAATAACAATTCAAAGAAGAGGAGAAAAATTTCGCAAGTCATGTATTTGCTAAGGCGCTTGTATTATATAGAATACATAAAGAAGTCGTGCAGCTCAGTAATAAAAGGATAGCCTGCCAGGCTCCTCTGTCCATGGGACTTCCCAGGCAAGAATACTGAAGTGGGTTGCCATTTCCTCCTCCAGGGGATCTTCCAAACCCAGGGATCGAACTCACATATCCTTCATTACAGGCAGATTCTTTACCAATGAGCCACCAGGGAAGCCACAATAAAAAGATAAATAACTCAATTAAAAATGAGCAAAGGATCTGAATAGACATTTCTTTAGAGAAGATATGTAAGCGGTCATAAGCACATGAAGAGATGCCCCAACGTCATTAGCCATCAGATCAGATCAGATCAGTTGCTCAGTCGTGTTCGACTCTTTGCGACCCCGTGAATCACAGCACGCCAGGCCTCCCTGTCCATCACCAACTCCCAGAGTTCACTCAGACTCACATCCATCGAGTCAGTGATGCCATCCAGCCATCTCATCCTCTGTTGTCCCCTTCTCCTCCTGCCCCCAATCCCTCCCAGCATCAGAGTCTTTTCCAATGAGTCAACTCTTCGCAGGAGGTGGCCAAAGTACTGGAGTTTCAGCTTTAGCATCATTCCTTCCAAAGAAATCCCAGGGCTGATCTCTTTCAGAATGGACTGGTTGGATCTCCTTGCAGTCCAGGGTTAGCCATCAGGAAAGTACAAATCAAAGCCACAATGAGATACCACTTCACACCCACCAAGATGGCTATAATCAGAAAGATAGATAATACCAACTGTTGGTAAGGATGTGGAGAAACTAGATCCTTTGTGCATTGCTGGTGGGAATGTAAAATGGTACAGCACTGTGGAAAACAGTCTAGAAAAGCAGGTCCTCAAAAGGTTAAACTTGAATTACCATATAATCCAGAAATTCCACTCCTAGGTATACACCCCCAGCGAGAAAGGGAAACATAATCTGCACAAAAACTTATACATGTCAGTTCATAGCAGCATTATTCATAATAGCCAAAACGTGGAAACAACTGAAATATCTATCAAATCTATACAATGGAATATTATTTGGCCGTACAAAGGATTCAATACTGAGACCTGCTACAAAGTGGATGAACCTTGAAGACGTGATGCTAAGTGAAAGGAGCTGGAAACAAAACGGCACATAACTGTGTGATTCCGTTTACCTGAGATGTCCACAGAATCAGGAAATCCATAGAAACAGGAAGTGCACTGGCAGTTGTCTAGGGTTTCAGCGGTGGGAAAACTGGAGATTTAGGGAAAGCAAAGTGACTGCTAGTGGATATAGGTCTCTATTTGGAGGGATGACATATTCTAAAATTGATTATGTTGATAGTTGCACAATTTTGTGAACACGCTAAAGACTATCGAATTATAAACTTTTAATGGGTAAACTGCACTGTATGTGAATTGTGTATGTGTGTGCTCAGCCGTGTCCGACTCTTTGCAACCCCATGGACTGTAGCCCACCAGGCTGCTCTGTCCATGGGATTTCCCAAGCAAGAATACTGGAGTGGGTTGCCATTTCCTCTTGCAGGGGATCTTCCTGACCTAGGGGTTGAACCCATGTCTCCTACACCTCCTGCACTGCAGGCAGATTCTTTACCTGCTGAGCCATTGAGTATGTGAATTATATCTCAATAAAGTTCTTAGAAAAAAAATCACTTACCTGTTATAAACCTTTCTCTTAGCTCTGTGTCTATCCATGAAAATGAAATTTACTCTTTTCTCCTGTAGCACCTTTTTTTTTTGTTTGTTTTAATCATTATTGTTACTATTACTATCGTTTAGAAATTATTAAGTACTTTCCACATACCAGCACTGTGCTAAAGCACTTTTCAGGGATCTTCCCATTTCATTCTTTCAGCAATTCTTCAAGGTAGGAACACTTGTATTTTTATTTTACTGACCAGGAAAAAGTCTTAGAGAAGTTTAGTAATTTATCCAAAGTCACATAGTAAATGGGAAAAGTAATAGCTAAGACTTATTGAGATGCCCTGGTGGCTCAGAGGGGTAGAGAATCTGCCTGCAGTGCGGGAGACTCGGGTTTGACTCCTGGGTCGGGAAGATACCCTGGAGAAGGGAATGGCAACCCACTCCAGTATTCTTGTCTGGGAAAATCCATGGACAGAGGAGCCTGGTGGGCTACAGTCCATGAGGGTCCCAAAGATTTTCTGAGCAATTAGTATGTTCAAGGCTGAGTGACTGAGCTTACACACAAACAGACACTTTGCTTCACAAAACTCATTCAGTCCCCACAACAGTTTTGTTAGGTAGGCTTCTATTTTACCCGTCTGGAAACAGAAGCATCGAGAGGTAAACCTGCTAATAAAGATCAGAATGGTAGCAAGTTTGATGCCAGAATCTCCACCATGATCTACTATATTATATAATCTACCTATTTCATGCATAACAAAGTGTTTATTATTACAGAAGTTCTGGACTCTTAGGCTGGTAGCAGAGCTACTTAAGGGCAGGTTATCTGTGCTAAGCTGCTTCGCAATCTTGTGCACCATCATCTCCATCCTCAGGACCATAGCTTAGACTACTGCTGCTACTGCTGCTAAGTCACTTCAGTCGTGTCCGACTCTGTGTGACCCCGTAGACAGCAGCCCACCAGGCTCCCATCCCTGGGATTCTCCAGGCAAGAACACTGGAGTGGGTTGCCATTTCCTTCTCCAATGCATGAAAGTGAAAAGTGAAAATGAAGTCGCTCAGTCGTGTCTGACTCTAGCGACCCCATGGACTACAGCCTACCAGGCTCCTCCGTCCGTGGGATTTTCCAGGCAAGAGTACTGGAGTGGGGTGCTATTGCCTTCTCACAGGTGTTCAGTAAATCCTTGCCTGGAACTCGTCACTGTGCTAGCACTGGAGGGTGTGACAATGAATGAGACAGGCAGCTCTTCTTGCCCTTGCAGAGCTTACCATCTAGAGTCAAATACAAGAGATAAAACTACTACTATAAAACTGCAACTTTTTAAGCAAGTCGTTGAAATCACTGCAATCAATAATCCAATAAGTAGGTTCTGTTAACATCCCTATTTTACAGATGAAGAAACTGAAACTCAGATACCAGAAATGACATGCCCAGCATCACACGACTAGCAAGGGTGTGGGGCCAGTCTAAACCCAACTCAACCCAACTCAAACATTAGGCTACATTCTGTCTCCATTTTTTTCTCTCTGACTTTTCCCCCTTGCCCTGGCAGAGAGAGAATTAAATAAACTATTCTGCTTGCCCAGCTGAGAACACCCACAATCTGTCCAGACCTGCTGACTCTCCCACTTTCTCACTGTCGCTTCCAATGACAGCCAGAGTCAGTTTGATGTGTTGGTGAAAGGCAGATGCTTTGGGGAGTTTCACGGTTTCAGCATCTGAAGTCGCCTCTCTGTTGTAATTAACAATTTGATTTAGTATGGTCAGTTAATAATTCCACAATTCTGGGGCTGAAGACAAAGATGCTAAGAGCCTGCCTCCTTTATTTATTTTTTATTTTTTTAAATGTTTATTTTGGGAAACTGAAACTGCAGACCTGAAGCACAGAAACCGCAGGTCTGTGGGGGAAGGGATGCCAGTCTGTTGGCAGGGGCTTCCGGTTACAGTCAGGCAAGGCATAAAGATGAGGGGCTGCCTAGAAGACAGGGTCCCATCTGTGAGTGCTGTTTGGGGAATAAATTGCTCTTTCCCTAGAGACCAGGTTTTCAGGTATCCCAGGGAAATCGTTTCTGGAGTCAGTGAATATAGTAGAAAAAAAACATCAGGCAGGAAGTCAGGAGCCTGGGGCTCCATCTCTGGCCTTGAAGCAGGCTCTTCCCCTTTCTGAGCCCTAGTTTATTCATCAGCAAAATGGAAGGTGGCCAGATTATTTCAGACGTGGGAAATTGGTTTCAGTTTTTCTATTGATTAGTAGTGGCTGGGGCAGGGCAAGGATAGAAAGCTGTGATTGATTAGCGATGTCTGACATGGATACAGGTAATGAAGGAATATAGAAGAAGTGCCATGTATTTGCCTTCCCAGGACCATCCCTATGTCTTTTCCAGTTTTGGTCTTCTAGGGACTTTAGAACAAGCAGGGCAAGAATCAAGAGCCACGCAGCCATCTCCAGAGGTCAGGAAGTCAAGGGAGGAAGAAGCAAAGTGAGAATTTTATTAATAATGATAATGAGTGTGTGTGTTAGTCTGACTCTTTTCGACCCCATGGACTGTAGGCCTCCAGGCTCCCCTGTCCATAGAATTCTCCAGGCAAGAGTACTGGAGTGGGTAGCTATTCCCTTTGCCAGGAATAATAATAATACTTGATTCCATATGTGGAGGAAAAGGTTTGAAAAGATTTACACCAAACATAAACCATTAACATCAAACAGGGGTGGGGGCCCACATTGTGTGTTAGTACGCAAATGGATTTTTCCTGTCAGTGCGTGCTGAGTTGCTTCAATCGTGTCTGACTCGTTGCAACCCTGTGGACTATAGCCCTCCAGGCTCCTCTGTCCATGGGATTCTCCAGCCTAAAATACTGGAGTGGGTTGCCATTTTTCTCCAGGGGATCTTCCTGACCCAGGGATCGAATCCACATCTCCTGTGCCTCCTGTGTTGGCAGGCAGGTTCTTTTACCACCAACACCACCTGGGAAGTTTGTAGGTATGGATTCATCTTAACAATAAGAAAAAACACAGTAAATATAACTGATGAGACTATTGAAAGACTTTTTCAAGAATGGTCACAGGAGCATTATTCATAATAGTCAGAAATTGGAAGCAACTCAAATGTCCATTAATAGGAGAATGAATAAACTACCGCGTGATCTATTCATACAATGGAATACTACACAAAAATAAGAAGGGATGAATGACTGATACATGGATGAATTTCAAAAACATTATGTTGAGCAAAAGAAGTTGAACCCTTAAAAAATATATATTATGTGATTCCATTTATATGAAGTTCTGGAACAAAACTTCTGAATCCATGGGGAGAGGAATTGGTATAGTGTTTGTTTTGGGGGAGGGGAGAAGGGAGCAGATATTGCCGGGAAAGCAAGGAAGAATTTTCTGGAGGATGAAAATGTTCTTCTATACCAGCACTGTCCAATAGAACTAAGATGCAAACCAGAGCTGTCAACCAAATACAATTGTTAAGATATCTTCTACATTAGTTGATATCCAACGTATACTTTACGGCACTTCCTAGGTTGGACCAGCCACGTTTCAAGTGTCCCGTAGTCACATGTGGTGAGATGCACACAGGTCTGCATCTTATTTACTGTGGGTTGTAGTTATATATAAAAATTCATCAAGCTATGCACTTAAAATACGTACATTTCACTTTATTTAAATTATAGCGCGATAAAAAAGGGCATCATGCTTTACTAAAAAGGCAAAATTTTAAAAATAAATAAATAAAAGAAAGATAGGAAGAGACAGTGGGGAAAAGAGTAACCAGGCAAAGAAAGAATGTGCTACTGGGACTTCCCTGGTTCATTGGCTAAGACTCCCAAAACAGACCCCCACCCTTGATCCCTGGTTGGGGAACTAGATCCTACATACCTCAACTAAGACTGCATGTGCTGCAGCTAAAAGAAAAACCCAAAAAACCCCTGCATGCACAACTAAAGATCCTGAGTATTGCAACTAAGACCTGGCACAGCCAAATAAATATTTAAAAATTTAAAAATCATATTAGAAAAAAAAGAATGAGCTACATCCATAAATCTGCTTAGCATCTTGGCAGAGAAATCTACCTGTATTCAGGACCCCCAAGAATGGGTCAGAAAACCACAAAAGATTAACTTTGGAGAAGCTAATCAAAAGCATAGTTTTCAGCCTTCAGCTTCGTGTCATACTCTTCTAGTGTGTTATGTGTGCGTGTGTGCTCAGTTGTGTCCGACTGTTGCGACCCCACAGACTGTAGCCTGCTAGGCTGCTCAGTCCATGGAATTATCCTGACAAGCATACTGGAGTGGATTGCCATTCCCTTCTCCAGGGGATCTTGCCCGCCCAGGAATCGAACCCAAGTCTCTTGCATTGGCAGGCGGATTCTTTACCGCTAAGCCACTGGGCATGTAACTAATCACAGTACATGTAGATATAGACAATTTTTCTGAACCCTTGACACCTGGTCCAGATGATGCTAAGAACTTTCCTGCATGATCTTTCTTAATCCTCTCCACAGTCCTCTGAGGTTGGTTCTGCTCTGATCCTCCAATTTTGCAAACCAGAAAACCCAGGCTCAGAGTAAACTAATAATCATAATAACAATTATAAAGAAAAAAGAAAACCCAGTCTCAGTAAGTTGTCCAAAGTTACTCAACTCAGAAGTGGTGAAGAAGGGATTTCTATGCAGGCCTCCTGGCTTCTGACCTGGTGTTCTTTTTTTTTTTTCAATTTAATTTTGGCAAAGGGGATCTTTGTTGTGTCATATGGGATCTCTTGTTGCAGCTTAAGGGCTTTCTTCTTGTGGTGCATGGGTTCCATAGCACTCGGCCTTAGTTGCTTTGCAGCATGTGAGATCTTACTTCCCTGACCAAGGATCGAATGTGCATCCCTTACATTGCAAGGCAGATTCTTAACCACTGGACCACTAGGGAAGCCTCTGACCAGGTATTCTTAAATGCTCCATCTATTGAAGCTTGAAAATGCGTTACTTACTTTCAAAAAAAATGAAAGAAAAGAAGAGAAAGAAATAAACAAATGAGGAATGGTGGACTCAAGGTTATGTCTATAAATAACATCACGCTTGCTCCCTGACCTTCAGACGTGCTCTCCAATGTGCTTTCCAGGAAGAGTTGGGATTATACAGGGCTTCTGACTATCTTATCTGAATGCCCATGGAATTATGCATCATATGGAATTGTCATTCCATCAGGAGTGTCCCAATTTCAGAAAGGTTGAGAATAGCTGCCATGAAGAACCTCTGAAGCCTTCTTGCTTTACAGATAGAAAAACTTAGAGATCCAAAAAGAGAAGGGTTGGGACATCCCTCATGGTCCAGTGGTTAAGACTCTAAGCTCCCAATGCAGGGCACCTGGATTCCATCCCTGATCAGGGAACTGGATCCTGCATGCCACAGTGAAGATTCTGGGTGCCACAATTAAGACTCAGCACAGCCAAATTAAAACAAAACAAAAAATTGCAGACTCTTGCCCAAGTGCTCAGTGGTTCCATCTTTGTCTCTTCACTTCCCACCGAATAAATCCAATATGCATTTTCTACCTAGTCAGTTCCCTTGGAGAAATCTACACCTGAATGAGACTTGCTGTCAGTTCTTGAGGAGTTTATTGCTGTTTTGTTGAGTTGATAAGTTGTGTCTGACTCTTTGTAACCCCATAGACTGTAGCATGCCAGTCTTCCTTGTCCTTCACTATCTCACAGACTTTGCTCAAACTTATGTCCTTTGAGTCGATGATACCATCCAACCATCTCATCCTCTGTTGCCCTCTTTTGCCTTCAATCTTTCCCAGCAGCAGGGTCTTTTCCAATGAGTCAGCTCATTGTATCAGGTGGCCAAAGTACTGGAGCTTCAGCTTCAGCATCAGTCCTTCCAGTGAATATTCAGGGTTGATTTCCCTCAGGATTGACTGCTTTGATCTCCTTGCAGTCCAAGGGACTCTCAAGAGCCTCCTCCAGCACCACAATTCAAAAGCATCAGTTCTTCAGCACTTAACCTTCTTTATGGTCCAGCTTTCACATCCATACATGACTACTGGAAAAACCATAGCTTGAGGAGTTTCAGTTCAGTTCAGTTCAGTTGCTCAGTCTTGTCCGACTCTTTGTGACCCCCATGAATTGCAGCATGCCAGGCCTCCCTGTCCATCACCAACTCCCAGAGTTCACTCAAACTCATGTCCATCGAGTCAGTGATACCATCCAGCCATCTCATCCTCTGTCGTCCCCTTCTCCTCCTGCCCCCAATCCCTCCCAGCATCAGGGTCTTTTCCAATGAGTCAACTCTTCGCATGAGGTGGCCAAAGTATTGGAGTTTCAGCCTCAGCATCAGTCCTTCGAATGAACACCCAGGACTGATCTCCTTTAGGATGGACTGGTTGGATCTCCTTGCAATCCAGGGGACTCTCAAGAGTCTTCTCCAACACCACAGTGCAAAAGCATCAATTCTTCTGTGCTCAGCTTTCTTCACAGTCCAACTCTCACATCCATACATGACCACAGGAAAAACCATAGCCTTGACTAGACGGACTTTTGTTGGCAAGGTAATATCTCTGCTTTTCAATATGCCATCTAAGTTGGTCATAACTTTCCTTCCAAGGAGGAAGCGTCTTTTAATTTCATGGCTGCAATCACCATCTGCAGTGATTTTGGAGCCCCAGAAAATAAAGTCTGACACTGTTTCCACTGTTTCCCCATCTATTTCCCATGAAGTGATGGGACCAGATGCCATGATCTTAGTTTTCTGAATGTTGAGCTTTAAGCCAACTTTTTCACTCTCCTCTTTCACTTTCATCAAGAGGCTTTTTAGTTCCTCTTCACTTTCTGCCATATGGGTGGTGTCATCTGCATATCTGAGGTTATTGATATTTCTCCCGGCAATCTTGATTCCAGCTTGTGCTTCTTCCAGCCCAGCATTTCTTATGATGTACTCTGCATATAAGTTAAATAAGCAGGGTGACAATATACAGCCTTGACGTACTCCTTTTCCTATACACTCCAGTAAAGAGACAAATTACAGTATATTAAGTAAAGTAGGAGGATCATAAGACCTTAAGAGAGCTTTGCAGGGTCAACAGAGGGAAGGTACAGCAGGTTGGAGAAGAAAGGAAGATTGGCATTTGAGCTGGATCAGAAAGCAGAAATAGAGGAGTGGGCACTCCCTGAACGAGAGGCAGTGGGCACCCGTGTTGACTGAACTGTGTATGCATTTCCTACATCCACTGCACAACATGGTGCTGGGTCTACATTAAGGCTCAAGGAGTGGTGGTAGACTGGATGCAGGATGGAACTCTCTCACCAGAAACAGAGAAAGATGTACTCATCCATTCATTCATTCATTCAGCAAATACTTACTACAAGTCTGTTATGTTCCAACCATAGTGCTAAATGTTTACCTGGGATTTAAGTCAAATATTCCATCACCAGCCCCACCTCTCTTTATTGGACATAACAGAAAAACAATAATAAGAAGAATAGGAGCGATAATTACCATTAGTCACAGCTTACAATATGCCAGGTGCTTGGCTAAACAGTACACATTAATTGACTTATATCATTTTCCCTCCCAAACTGAGGTAGGTGCATTTATCAACTTCACTTGGCAGAAGAGGAGACCCAGACCCTGAGAGGATATATAACATCCCAAGGGCACATGGCAAAGAAATAGGGAGCTGGGATTTTCACACAAATTGGTTCTTTTAAAAGAATATTTATTTGGCCATGCCGGGTCCTAATTGTGGCAAGGGAGGATCTTCAATCTTCATTGAGACATGCAGGATCTTTAGTTGCAGCATGTGGGATCTAGTTCCCTGATTAGGGATCGAACCCTGGCTCCTTGCACTGGGAGTGGAGTCTTAGCACTGGATCACCAGGGAAGTCCCCAAGCTGGTTCTAAGCCACTTTAGAATCCAGTCACTTCTATGCATTGTCTCGTCCACCACCAGGTCCGGGTACCATGCCCTCAGTAAGATGTCTGTAAAGCATGCCTGGTATTCCAGCAGTTGCTCTGGCTCTCTGCCCCAGGCTGAAAACCCTCTAATAGCTTCTTTCCTTCAGTGGTAGAATAAAACCCAGATACCCAGAAAATTCTAGATAAACTGGCATCTGTCTGCCTCTCTAGCCTCATCTCCCCCACATCCTGCTGCTGCTGCTGCTAAGTCGCTTCAGTCGTGTCCGACTTTGTGCGACCCCATAGACGGCAGCCCACCAGGCTCCCCCGTCCCTGGGATTCTCCAGGCAAGAACACTGGAGTGGGTTGCCATTTCCTCCTCCAATGCATGAAAGTGAAAAGAGAAAGTGAAGTCGCTCAGTCGTGTCCGACTCTTAGCGACCCCATGGACCCTACCAGGCTGCAGTGGGGTGCCATTGCCTTCTCCCCTCCACATCCTACCTCCTCTCTTTTCTCTGATCAACTGGCCTTTCAGGACCTGGAATCACCAAACTCTTTCTCCACGGAGGGCCTTGGAACCACCGTCCTCCAGCCAGGAGCATCTGTTTCATCCTGGAATGCCTGCCCTTCACCCTCTTCTCTCAGCCTGCAGCCCCCTTTATTCAACCTGCAGCACCTTGGCCTGAGCCTGGACACCCTTCCCCAGTCTGACCATGCTGCCTCCAGCTGGGAACATCCTTTCCTTCTGTGCCTGCTTCCTTTCTTTCCATCTTTCGAGTTTCTGGATAAATGTCACTTCCCCACAGGACTTCCCCACATCACTTCTCTGATCTTTTATTCCTTTGCCTTTTCCCCACTCCTTCTTCCTCATAGCATCTGCCACAGTGGAGATTCACATGTACCTATTGCTTGGTTAATGCCTGTGTATCCCTAGGTTGTAAGCTTCTTGAAAGTAAGGACTGTCTTCTCCTGTTCCCCATCATAGGGCTGGCATGTAGTTGGCACTGTATAAATCTTGATAAAATGAACAAACAGGTAAATAAGGTGGTAGATACAGTATCCTCTTTAGGTGTCAAGTAGTAATAATAATCACTGCTGTGTTTCAAGCTCTTCTGGCAGGGCGAGACGTTCACGTGCTGCTTCATTTGCTCATTAGATAACGCTACGGTGCAAGTGCAATTATTATTATATCCCTTGGAGTGATGAGGATGCTGAGGTTCAGAGAAGTGGCACCATCTGGACAAGCTCACGTGGCTGGTAAGAGGAAGAACAGGCCACCCAGGCCTCTCTGCTCAAGACACCTCTGTCTCACCCATCACACCACACTGCTCCTCAGAGTGTGGGCTAGCCCATTCCAGGATGGCCTCTCCCTGCTTCCCTTCCCTATCCCTTCCTTCAGCTCCTCCAACCAGGGGTACCTGCCTTGAATTTTTTTTCTAGAAGAAGAGGATCAGAAGGTCTGTCAGAACTTGGCTCCTTAAGTATAGTAATAATGATCATTGTTTTTCGTTTTTTCATTATTTGGCTGTGCCAGGTCTTAGTTACAGCATGTGGGATCCAGTTCCCTGACAGGGATTGAAGCCAGGCCCCCTGCCTTGTGGGCATGGAGTCTTTGCCCCTGCACTACCAGGGAAGTCCCATTATGGTTTACTGAGACATTATCAGGTGCCAGGCCCTGTACTCATTTGTATCACAAACCACCCCATGAAGTGGTTTACAAGTTTATAAGTAGTGTATGTGTGTGTGTTCAGTCACTAAGTCATGTCCGATTTTGCAACCCCTGGGCTCCTCTGTTCATGGGATTTTAAAAGCAAGAATACTGAGGTGGCTTGCCATTTCCTCCCCCAGGGGATCTTCCCAACTCAGGGATGGAACCCACATCTCCTGCATTGGAAGGTGGGTTCTTTACCACTTGAGCCATCTGGGAAGCCCATGAAGTAAGTGAGGACTATGTTATCTGAGCGCTTCCCTTGTGGCTCAGCTGGTAAAGAATCTGCCTGCAATGCGGGAGACCTGGGTTTGATCCCTGGGTTGGGAAGATCCCCTGGAGAAGGGAACGGCTACCCACTCCAGTATTCTGGCCTGGAGAATTCCATTGACTGTATAGTCCATGGGGTCGCAAAGAGTCAGACATGACTGAGCGACTTTCACTCACTCACTGACTCACTCATGTTCTTTGAGTCTCGGAAAACAAAGCCATTTGCCTGAGTTTACACAACTAGGAGATAGAGCAAGGGTTCAAACACCTGCCCCTCTGACATCAGACTTTGTAACCCGGAAGAGGGACATCAGATCCAGCCTGGAGTGCTCACCCTCCCACCAGCAGCCCCAGCTGTCCCTTGAGAAGGACAGCTGACTTTGCTCTGTCCTCAGGACCAGCAGGCTCCAGAGAAGGGAGAGAGCTCTGGGAACTCTCAAGATGTGATCCACCAAGAAAAGACCAGGCTTTCTACATTTTGTCCTATTCATCTTTTTTTTTTTTTGGAAGCACTGAGATGCTGATTGTGGGATCTTAGTCCCCTGAATAGGCATTAAACCCCTGGGCCCTTGGCAGTGAAACTGCAGAGTCCTAACCACTGGGAAGCCAGGGAATTTCCTATTTTGTCTCTTAAAAGGATCCTTTGTATACATTTCATAACATAGATATTATAATTGTACACCTATATACTTAATAAATAAGTACATCTACAGGAACTTACTTGGTGGTCCAGTGGTTAAGACTCCACTGCAGGGGCCAAGGGTTCGATCCCTGGTTGAGGAGCTAAGATCCCACAAGCCTCCAGGCATGGCCAAAAAATAAATAAAATAAATACATCTACATATACTAGAGATATGGGCTCAAAGATGATTTCCTCTAGGGATGTCTGATCATAAAAATTTGGAGATCATTGGTTAAGAGAGCAAGGACAAGGATTGAAAACAATTAGGATAGAATCTCTACAAGGAAAAGAATTAAGTTAGGTAGGTCCCTACCTCACACTACATTTTAAAAACTTACTCAAAATAGATCAAAGACCTAACACTACAAAACTCTCAGAAGGAAACATAGGAGTGAATCTTCATGACCATGGATTTGGCAATGGATTCTCAGTTATGTCACCAAAAGCACAAACATAGAAGAAATGGATAGACTTCATGAAAATTGAAAATTTTTGTACAGCAAAGGAGACTATCAAGGTGAAAAGACAACTGACAATACGGGAGAAAATACTTGCAAATTATATATAAGGGTCTAGTCTCCAGAAGGGGCTTCCCTGGTGGCTTAGCAGTAAAGAATCTGCCTGCAATATGGGAGCTTCAGGAGATTCAGGTTCAATCCCTGGGTCAGGAAGATCCCTGGAGAAGGAAATGACAACCCACTCCAGTATTCTTGCCTGGAGAATGCCATGGACAGAGGAGCCTGGTGGGCTGCAGCCCATGGGTTTGCAAAGAGTTGGACACGACCGAAGCGCCTTAGCACGCAGCACAGTCTCCAGAATATACCACAAGAACTCTGTTGTTGTTGTTTAGTTGCTAAGGTGTATCCGACTCTTTGCAATCCCATGGACTGTAGCCCACCAGGCTTATCTGTCTATGGGATTTCCCAGGCAAGAATACTGGAGTGGGTTGATATTTCCTTCTCCAGGGGATCTTCCCCACCCAGAGATGGAATCTGAGTCTCCTGCATTGGCAGGTAGATTCTTTACCACTGAGCCACCAGGGAAGCCAATAGGATTCTTACAACTCAATAATAAAAGGATAAACAACCCAATTAAAAGTGCACAAAAAACTAGAATAGATATTTCTGTAGAGAAGATACACAAATGGCCAATAAGCGCATTAAAAGATGATCAACGTCATTAACCATCACAAACACAAATGCAAGTAAAAGCCACAATGAGATGTCACTTCACACCCACTAGGATGGCTACAGTAAAAAAAAAAAAAAAAATTAAGAAAGAAATTGCAAGTATTGATAAGAATTCAGAGAAATCATAATCTCTCCACTGTGGTAAGTATGTTAAATAGTGCAATGTTGTGAAAAACACTTTGGCGTTTCTTCAAAAATTATAGAATTACCATATGACCCAGCTCCTATGTATATACTCCAAAGAATTGAAAACAGGTATTCAAATGAAACTTGAAGACAGACTATAGAAGCACTACTCACAAATGCCAAAACATGGAAACAACCCAAGTGTTCATCAAGGAATGGATGGATAAACAAATAGTGGTGTGTCCACACCAGGGAATATAATTCAGCCATGAAAAGGAAGGACGCACTGATACCTACTTCAACATGATGAACTTCAAAAACCTGATGCTAAGTGAAAGAAGCCAGACCACAAGAGGTCACATATTTTATGATTCCATTTCTATGAAATAGCCAGAGAAGGCAAATCCATAGAGACAGAAAGGAGGTTTGTAGTTGCTAGCAGCCAAGGGAGGGCAGAATGGAAATAAGTGCTTAACAGGTATAGGGTTTGCCTTTGGAGGGATGAAAATATTTTGGAACTAGATAGAAGTGATGGTCACACAACACTGTGAACGTACCAAAGGCAGCAGAATTCTACGCTTTACATTGTTAAGTCAACCTCAAAAAACAAAATTAAATGCTATGAAAGAAATACATGATTGTGGTAAGAAAATATTTTTTCCAACAGGACAGAATGGTCCTGAGGTCTCTTCCTACTCTCCATTTCCACTCCCCAAAGGGAATAAAGGAAGTGTTAGTCGCTCAGTTGTGTCCAACTCTTTGCAACCCCATGGACTGGAGCCCACCAGGTTTCTCTGTCCATGGGATTCTCCAGGCAAGAATACTGGAGTGGGTTGCCATTCCCTTCTCCAGGGGATCTCCCTGACCCAGGGATCAAACCCAGGTCTCCTGCATTGCAGGCAGATTTTTACCATCTGAGCCACCAGGGAAGCCCCAAAGGGGGGAATAAACACAGATACAATTTATTACGTATTTGTCTTAAATGTTTTCTGCCCATATAGCACTGTGCAGGAGGTGCATATGTGTCTTTCTGTGTGTATCCATATTTCCTTTTTCTCTTACACAAATGGAATTACGTTATGCTCAGTATTGCCTTTTTTCTCTTAGCAATGTATCAGTGATCGTTCCATTTCAATACATCCTTCTTAACGGTTCCATTATATGAAAGTACTCCCCCTCTCTCCATCCTCCGAGTCCAGAGTTCCAGCTTACCCGTGACTTTGACCTCGGTTGTTGCTTCTTCGAAGGCATTGTGAGGAGTCTCTAATACCCAGCAGGTGCCTGGCCCCGTGGGCTTTGTGAAAATGACAGGTCCCTTCTCCCTCACCCTGCCCTACTCTAGGACCAGCTGAGCGTACTGAAGCGTAATGCGTGGGCTCTAGAGTCTAGACTCCTCTTACTAGCTGGGTGACCTCAGGCAAGTTCCCTAACCTTTCTGAGCCTCAGTTTCCTCGATCGCACTGAGGATTGTCACACCTCTCCGGGTGGATGCATGTCAGGTCCTAGCCCCGCTCAGAGGCTAGCGTCACAGGAGCTTTCAGGAAGAGAAGATGGATTGAGCCCTGGGTCTGTGGCCACCTGCCTTTGGGTAGGCCTCTAATACGGGGTGCTGAGGCGGGAAGGTGAGGCCCGGCTGGGCGGCCCTGGGAACCCGGGAAGGAGGCGAGGCTGAAGTGGAGACGATTAGAATGAGAACAAACTGGCTCCTGAATAGAAGCTTTTATTCCTGCCGGAGAGGGCTTTGTTCCCCAAACACGTGACACACAAAAGCCTCTACTTGAATTCGGGAACCCTAATTGGTTCTCAGGTGGGGGAGGAGAGGGGTGTCTGGATTTAGGGATTCCTTAAAGGGACAAGGCTGGGGAGAGCTGGGCTCAGGGCGCGCGTTCTCATTGTCAGGGGGAAGGGAGGGGTTGGGCGGGGGGTGAGGGGGTGGTGGGGGGGAGAGCTGTACCAGTGGGGGCGGGGCAGCAGTTCGGAAGAGGAGGGGGAGGGGACAGGAGGGGAGATGGGCAGAGAGGGAGAAGCCTGAAGAAACTCACAGGGCCCAGCCCCTGGCCCAGTGCCTGGGAAAATAGGCAGGAGGGGAAGAAAAGGAAAGAAGGAAGGGAGGGAGGGAGGGAGGTAAAGAGGGCAGGAAGGAGGAAGGAAGTGAGAGAGGAGGAAAGGAAAGAAGAGCGGCTTCTTCAAGTCCAACAAGCCCGCCTGGCTAAGGCCCTTCCTCCCTCCCCAACCTCTGCCCATGATGCCCCACTCCACCCTCTCTCCCAGTGCTGCAAGGCCAGGGCTGCTCCACCCTGCCCCAGGATCTTTGCATTTGCTCTCCCCACAACCTGCCTCCCTCTCCAATCTTCCCACAGCTATCCTGAAGTTTAAGTATCACTTCATCAAGAGACAACTTCCCAGACGCCCCCACCACCACCAGCACCACCACGACTCTAGTCTGCAAGGCCCCTATCACTCACAGAAATTACTTGCCTATGGTCAGATTCCAACTCCAGGAGGGCAGAATGACAGGCTATGTCTGTCTTGTGCCCATCTCTGTCCCCCGCTGGCACTCAGCACAGAGCTTAACACACACGGATGATCAAGACACCTGAGGCCAGGTGGCTGTCAGTTGAGAAGGGGGACGGTCTGCTGTTGCTTCCCAGACCCCAGAGCCATTGTTTTTAGGGGTCAGCTGGCCTCCTGCCTCCCTTTGAAACTTCTAGCTGGGTGGCCATGGGCAAGTCTCTCTCTGCCTTTGTTTTCTTCTTCTTCAAACAGTACAAAACCCACTTTGCAGAGTGTGTTTTGAGAGTTGAAGAGAGAATCTAAGTGCTGAGCAAAGATTGGCATATAAAGGGCACCTGATAAACCACAGGGCTTCCCTTATAGCTCAGTTGGTAAAGAATCCTCCTGCAATGCAGGAGACCCCGGTTCGATTCCTGGGTCAGGAAGATCCGCTGGAGAAGGAACAGGCTACCCACTCTAGTATTCTTGGGTTTCCTTTGTGGCTCGGCTGGTAAAGAATCTGCCTGCAACACAGGATATCGTGGTTCAATTCCTGGGTCAGGAAGATCCCTTGGAGAAGGGAAAGGGTACCCACTCCAGTATTCTGGCCTGGAGAATTCCATGGACTGTCCATGTGGTCACAAAGAGTCAGACACGAATGAGCAACTTTCACTTTTGCTTTCTTGATAAACCATAGCCATGTTGGCAATGACACAATAGATGTTTCTATGGAAGGCGAACAGAGGATTCCTATTCGCTTGTCCCCAATCATGTGACAGGCACTCCCATATGGCATTTTAGTGAATGCATATAAATAATATTTGAAATATATATTTTTCTGGCTGCACCTTGCGGCTTGTAGGATCTTAGTTTCCCAACCAGGGATTGAACCTGAGTTCCTGGCAGTGAAAGCACAGAGTCGTAACAGAGTCGAAGCACAATAGGGAATTCCACTGAAACAGTTTTGTTTTGTTTTTAATTTATTTATTATATATTTATCTGTGGCTGTGCTGGGTCCTCTTTGCCATGTATGGGCTTTTCTCCAGTTGCAGAGAGCGGGGGCTACTCTCTAGTTGAGGTACAAGGACTTCTCATTGTGGTGGCTTCCCTTGTTGCGGAGCATAGGCTCTAGGGCTTGTGGGCTTCTGTAGTTGCAGCAGGTGGGCTCAGCAGTTGTGGCTCATGGGCTTGGGCTTAGTTACTCGACGGCATGTGGGATATTCCCGGGTCTGGGACTGTACCAGTCACCCCTGCATTGGCAGGCAAGATTCTTTACCACTGAGTCACCAGGGAAGCCCCCTGAAACAGGTTTTGATTGTCCCCATTTTACAGCTGAGAAAACTGAGTCTCAGAGCGGTTAGGAGACTTACCTGAGATCACACAGGTGATAAGCAGCAGAGTTAGGACTGGAACCCTGCTCTATTCCTGTGCTCCACCCATTCTCACCCAATGTCTCTCTCTGCCTTCCAGTGCCAGGAGGCTAGAGGGACAAGGAGAGATTCAGGATGCTGAGGGTGGGGATGGGCAGAAGGAAGAAAACCCTGAGGGACCTGCAAAGAGGAGGCTGCCTCAGTGTCCTCCATCAGCAACGTCCGGGGGCCTCATTATATACAGGTAGGTCGAGTCCATGTTCTGAAGCCATGGACTCTATGCTTCAGCTACTTATCAGAGCACCTACTCTGTGCCTCAACCCAGGATACAGATGTGAACAGTTCATACCCTCCAGTTATGCACTAATGGAGCCAAGGAAGATTGAAACAAGAAGCACTTTGAAATCCCTAGTGAGGATGAACCTTTTCCCTATGGCCTGGGGTGATGGCACCCACACTTTGCTAGAGCTGAAGGTATTGTTGGGGTCCTTTCCCCGCTCCCAGCCCCAGCGTGGGCCCTGGATGTAGGGGCCCTTTAAGAAGATCCTGTTCCTCTCCCTCTCTGCACCCACACCCCCCCCCCCCATAATTAGCCCGCTAAAGAAAGAGCTGGCTCAAAATGGGATTGTGCAGACCCAGCTTTGGGCCCCGAGGACGTGGGATCGGGGATTGTTATGCTAATCGCCTGAGATCAGCAGTTCCCCGTGTCCTTCAGATGGCAGGTAGCGATGCCCAGCGGCTGTGGCTGCAGAGCTGCAAGGAGCCGGCTTTTTCCTCCTGCTTCCTGCTTCCTCTGCCTCCCCCATCGGACCCGCCCTGTCTGTCCTCCAACCTGCCTGGTGGCTGCGATGCTTGGCCTCTCCTAGAAATGTCCGGCCCTGCTCCTTCCACTCTCCAAAGAGAAACGGGTTCCACTGTCTCCTGCCTGCCTTTGGAGTGGGTGCTGGTGAAGGACACAGAGGAAGGAGGAAAAGGTACCCAGATCCTCCGTAGAGCCTCATCCTTCCTGGGTCCTTCCTGCCCCACCTTCTGTAACTGGGGCTTGGCCACTTACTTAACTACGCCAACATGAGCAAGTGACTGCCTCCCAGAGCCTATTTCCTCATCAGTAAAATAAGTTGATAATAATGGTACCTATTACAAAAGATTGAAATGCAGATGGAATGAGAGCTGGCATCTAACAGGGCCAACTCATCAGTCACTACTGTTAATCCCATGCTTGACTGTATAGCACCCTGTGCTGAGTCCTTTTTTATGGCATTCTCCAATTTTGCCTTTCAACTGTCCTGAGAGGCAATTTTCATTATCATTTCCATTTTACAGATGAAGAAACTGAGGCTCAAAGGAGCTAATTCACTTACCGAGGATCCACCCCAAGCCAGCCTATTCTCTTAACCTCTATTCTGTAGTTTGGCAGGTAGCCGTCGACCCTGCAAAAGGTGAGCTTGGTTGGTACAAAAAAAAAAAAAAATACTTTTAAAGTATAAGATGCTCACATAAACATGTAGAATAGTTATATATTTATAAAACCGGCATGTCAAGCCTGTGAATTCACAAGTAATCTTGCTTAGGTTAAATGTGTTTAAGTCCATACAAAGACTAACACAAGTCTGAGCATAGCAGTGTTATTCATAGTAGCCAAAAACCAGGAACAGCTGAGACATCCATCAAGGAGAGAATGGATGAACAAACCGTGGTACAGCTATACAATGGAATAAACTTACTGATCCAAGCCGCAACGTGGACAAATCTCACAGACAGAATATTGGATGAAAGAAGCCAGACTCAAGAGAGTACATACTATACGATTCCACGTATATGAAGTTCAAGAACAGACGGAAGTCAGATTAGTGGCTGCCGACTGGGGAAGGTCTCAACAGGGAAGAGATCCAAGGGAACCTTCTGGGGTGATGGAAATACAGTATATCTTGATCGGGTGTGATCACATGGGTGTCTGCGTAGGTAAAAATGCATCTGGAGGTACATTTGATGTTTATTCAAATTGATGTGTGTAATGTATGCACCAGTAAACCACTGTTAATAATTTAAGTTAAAAAATAATGAGTTCATTTTAAAAAAATAGTGAATAAATAGTAGTTGTTCAGGGCACATGCAGATATGACCAAACCAAACCAAGAGAAAAGAAAAAAATAAAAAACACAAAAAAGCAAAGCAAAACAAACAAAAAACAACTCCAGCGACTAAAGTTAGGAGAAGTATAAGCCTAAATTGTATCCGGCTTCCTCTTCTCCCAGAGTGCCAGATGAACATACAGGAAGCCTGGTTAAATTTGAATTTCAGATTAAAAAAAACAAATACTTTTAAAGTATAAGTATGTCCCATGCAATAGTTGGGACATACTTAACACTAATTTCTTTTTGCTTTGCTTTTTATGTGTTGTTTACCAGAAACACACATTTAATTGGGCGTCCTGTATTTTTATTTGCTAAAATCTGGCAACCGGACCCTCTCAGGACCCCACCCTGTCTCGCAGCCCGGTGCCCACCGCAGGCGGGAGAGCCCCGCGCGGGGCACTCACGCCGGGCGCAGCCTGGCAACGCAGCCACAAAGGGAGCCCGGGAGGCGGAATCTTTCCACATGCCTGATCAATGGGGGCGCGGAGACGGCGGCGCAAACAGGCCTGAGACAGCCGCACAAAGAGGAGGCCCCACAGCCGCTCCCGCCTTCCATTGATCCCGGCCCTTTGTGGCTCGGACAACGCGGGCACGGGGAGGCGCCTCGCGGGGACTCGGCCCATTCTCATTAGGGGGAGAAGGCCCGGGAGGACCTCCGCCCTGCCAGCCCGCCCCACCGTTCCCCCTCCCGTGGGCTTCAGGATTCAAGTCTGGGGGAGTCCAGCTCCCTTCAGGGGCACAGAGTAGGGCCGGACCAGGCCAAGGAAGACCCTGTAGCCCAGAAAGGTCTAGAGCCTGCCAGTGGAGCCTGCCACCCAGATCCGGCCTCCCGAGGATCCCCCAGTCTGCCCTGTCAGGCTTTCTCTGTCCCCCTGGTTACAGGCCGGCCTTGCAGTCTTTTTTTTTTTTTTTAATTGAACAAATATTTATTGAGCATTTGCTCCAAGCTGTTCCCACTCTCCTGCCCCCATGGCCACTTACATGGGCTAACTCCTCCTCCAAGTCTTACCTTTCTGGGAAAGCACCCCTGACCCCTCTCCCACTGTTCCCCGGCTCCCCCCCCCGCCATTGGGCAGGGAGTTCCCCTCTCTCTGAGTGTGCCACCATGGTAGGAACAGTTAGCAATTATTGAACACTTTCTGTGGCTTCCTAGGTGGAGCTAGTGGTAAAGAACCCGCTTGCCAATGCAGGAGACTTCAGAGACTTGGGTTTGATCCCTGGGTCAGGAAGATTCCCCAGAGGAGGGCATGACAACCCACTCCAGTATTCTTGCCCGGAGAATCCTCATGGACAGAGGAACCAGCAGGCTACAGTCCGTGGGATCGCAGAGTTGGACATGACTGAAGTGACTTAGCATGCACTCATGAACTCTTATGCTTGCTGGGCTAAGCATGCAAGGTTGCCCTCTTGTTTCATCCTCATAACAGCCCTCTAGGTTGAAGAAGCTTAGATCCTTTCTGGGAGGTGGGAACTGCAGCTTGGTATGTTAAGGTGGTTGGTCACCCAAGGTGACACACCTAGCAATGAGCAGAGTGAGGATTTGAATCCAGGGAGTAGATTCCAGAGTCAGGGCATCCTCCCCACAGTGCAGGCTCCAGGTTCTATACAGGATTCACTACTGTGACCCAGCGGGCACACCCTTGATGTCTCTCACTTACCCCATCAGAACACTGACCGCACTGTCTTGTATCTATTTGTTCATTTTCTTCTGTTTTCCCGACTAGATGGATAGGTCTGTGACCTCAGCACCCAGCACAAATAAAGATGCCCGAGGTGTATTTATTTGTGTGTGTGTGTGTGTGTGTGTGTGTGTGTGTGTGTTTTGTCTGGCTGTACCGTGCTGCTTGCAGGATCGTAGTTTCCCAAGCACGGATCGAACCCACGCTTCCTGCAATGGAAGCACTGAGTTCTAAAAACTGGACCACCAGGGAATTACCAAGATATGTTTGTTGATCTGCACTATTGAGTTTGAGAATATTTTGCTAGACCCCAGGGGTCGGAAGAGGGAGAAAAACCTAAAGATGAATCTGATCCAGTTTCTGCCCACAAATGGGCTTGAAATCAGACACTCAAAGAATATAAGAAGGGTTGCAGAACTTGGGAGTCTAGTGAACAATTTTTCCCCCTTTAAAAAAAACCAGCTTTATTGAGATACAATTTACAGGCAATAAAATGCACCCATCTTAAGTGTCCAGTTCAGTGAGCATTGGCAAATGCATACACCCATGTAACTAGCATCTCTGTCGGATATAAAACATTTCCATCTCCCCAAAAGTTCCCCTGTGCCCTTTTGCAGTCAATGCCTACCCGCCCTCCACCCCTGGTTCCTAGGCAACCACTGATCTGCTTTCTGTCACTATAGGTTAGTTTGCATTTTCTAGAATTTCATATAAATGAAATCATACAATGTGTACTCTTTTGTGTCTGGCTTTTTTTCGCTCAAATGCTAGTTTGGAGATTCAACCATGCTGTTGAATGACCCCTTAGTTTCAAATCTCCTCTCTCCTGACCTCTTTGAGCTTCAGTCTCTTCATCTGTAAGATGGGAGGGGATGCTGGGAGGGCTTGTTTAAAGACTGCAGAGTGTCCAGGACCTACACATAGTAGGCACATAATAAGTGTTCTAGATTTGTATAGCATTTCTGATAGATGGCAAGTTCCATGACACAGTAGGCACAGGACCTGCACACAGTAGGCATTCAGTAAATGCTCCTGATTAGCATAACTTTCTGCTTGACTGCAAGCTCCATGAGGACAGGGACCTTACTAGACATGGTGAATCCAGACGTTCAGAGAGGTATAGCAACTTGCCTAAGATCACACAGCTAGTAAGAGGCAGAAGTGAGATTGAATTCAGTCAGTCTAGTCTTGGGGTTCTTATCGTTTACTGTTACTGTTATAATTGCTGTGAAATATATGGGATCTTCACTCTTTTTCTTTCTTCCATTTTGGGTTGTGCCACATGGCCTGTGGGATCTCAGTTCTCTGACCAGAGATTCAACCTGGGCCACAGCAGTGAAAACTACGAGGTTTTTCTGTTAATTACTATACAAAACTGCCTCACAAATACTTTCCTCATCTCCCACCATCTCCCTGAACCATTTTGTCACCTTCATCTTTACCAACGAAATGGCAGTATTCTTGCCTGGGAAATCCTATGGACAGAGAAGCCTGGTGGGCTACGGTCCATTGGGTCACAAAGAGTCAGACATGAGTGAAGCAGCTTAGCACATACACACACATGGGGGCCATATAATGTAAAAAAGAACAACTTTACTACCACTAATATATTTTTTGAATTTATGTGCCAGGGAATATTCTGAGCCCTTCATGTATAATAATTCGTGTAATTCCCCAACCACACTGTAAGGTCAGTTCAGTGTTTCTTCCAATTTTACAGGTGAGTTGGCTGAGAGGCTGCAATTTTGGAGTCAGGACAAGCCTGGCGTGGCCACGCTCTCCACGATGGGCAAGTCTCTTCCCTCCCCAGCCTGTGTGTTCCCCCTGCCAGGGCTTCCTGAGTGCCCCTCCCTGGCCTGCCTTCTCCTTTCTGACCCCTCGGCAAGGTTTTCTCTTCCTGTCGATTCTAAATTTCTTTCTCCAGTCACTCCCTGGGTCTTGGCAAGTCCAGGCTACAATTTCAAAAGGAGTTGAGTTCCTTCAGGAAAGGGGCTGGGTCTGAGCCCTCCCCACCCTCCCGTCTCTTCCCATAAATACCCCCTGTGTGCAGCACCCAGGGGCCCCAGGGAGTCGGGCTGCTGACCTGTAATTAGAAACTTTTCTCCCTTCCCCAGCTGGGAGGAGGAGGGCTGAGTCTGGGCCAGCCATTTTGCTTGTCATGAATTATTCAGGAGATGGGAAGTGGTGTTGAGAGGGCTCCTCTGCTGACCAGACATCTCAGGCCCTGCCCAAAGCAAGCTAACCCACCAGCTCTGCCCCTTTCTCTGGTTCAGACCTAGAGACTAAACAAGCTATATGCCAGGCTCATTTACAGAGGAGATATTCATCGGATCCCGTGAGGGAGGTGTGTCTTCCAGCTGAGCAGGGCAACAAGGACTTACCCAAGAACACAATGCTAAGAAGTGGACCACTGAGCTGGGATTCAAACCCAAGAACGATGCTAAATAGATGCAGGGGGCAGGGGCTGTGGGGAGCAGGCTGGAAAGAAAAGGCAGAGGTGATTCCCTTTTTCTCCTTTGCCACCCTTGCTATATCTCTGGGTGTGTTGAGAAGGGAGATAATGTGAGGAAACTAGCACCAGCTAGGTGACAAGCAGGCATTGTTTTGCAGACAATGCAATTTTCACAACTTTCTAAGGAATGTGTTATTATGCCCATTTTATGGATGCAGAAACTGAGGGGAGACTAAGGGAGTTTATTCAAGGATACAAAGAGCTGGTTAGTGGCATAATGGGCTCAAACCCAGGACATCCCTCGGTGGCACTATCTTTTCCACCACTCCTGGAGGGTTGGGTAGGAAGGCATGGCTGAAGAGATCCCGTCTCTTAAACTCGCAATGATCCTTGGATCCAACTTCCCTGTTGTCAAACCTCTCAGTATCCAAGGCACCAGATCCATGGCTCTGCTGCAGGAGAAATCCTTTGAGAATCATAAATGAGCCTCAGGATGCTATCTGCCATCCCACAGTGGTTAGCCTTTGCAAGGTAACCCTTTAGAAGACTCAGGGCTTCCTCTGTGGCATGGAGTTGGCAATTCTGAGACAGACCAGCTCTAAACGTAGTTCCCAGAGGAGCTAAGATCACAGGATTTGGGAAAGGACAGCCTAGTTCCACTCCTTACTATCTGTACCAACTTGGCCCAGTGCCTTAAACACTCTAAACATCAGTTTGCCCATTGGTGAAGTTAGAGGATGCCAAGGAAAAAAATATGAAGAGTAAATATGATAATGCCTAAAAAGCATTTAACAATGCCTGGCACATGGTGAGTGCTCAGTAAGAATTATTTATTATTATTATTCTTGATAACAGCCTCTCCTTAAGCTTGGTTAACAGAGGAGTGGGAACTACCAGATACACATATGTCTTCTTCGGGGAATAGCACCCCAGTTTCCCTGGGGAACTCTCCCTCTGCCAATATTAGTCTGTGTACCTTGGATGGGATTTACTCCAGCCTTGTGATCCAGCCTGGCCATAGGATTGGTTGGAAGATGGACCTGTGGCCCAATGAGAGCCGATCAGAGACAGCCCTGAGATTTTGGCTGGGAAGAGGCAATTTCCTTTCCGCTAGGAGGAGAAAGCAAGCATGGGGCTTCTGAGGGCCATCTTGTCACCCTGGGGATGAGTGTATCTGCCAGAGAACAAGCTGCTGAGGAAACCAGAGCCAAGCCATGGCAAGAAAATTGAGATCTTTGGATGCCTGGATCCAGTTGTGAGCCACAAAATAATAATTATTATTAATTATTACTTTTTTTGTTTGCATCAGTTTGAGTTACAACCAAGCAAAGCATTCTGGCTAAATATACCAATTATGTCCTCTTTCTCTGTATGTATATGTATACATATATGTACATGTATATATATGTGCTAAGTTGCTTCAGTCATGTCTGACTCTTTGAGACCCTATGGACTGTAGCCTGCCAGGCTCTTCTGTCCATGGGGTTCTCCAGGCAAGAATACTGGAGTAGGTTGCCACGCCCTCCTCCAGGAGATCTTCCCCACCCAGGGATAGAACCCACATCTATGTCTCTTGCATTGGCAGGCAGGTTCTTTACCGCTAGTGCCACCTGGGATGCATATATATATATATATATATATATATGCATATGTATACTTATGTTTGTGTATTATACACATATATATGGTGGCTCAGCAGTAAAGAATTCTCCTGCCAATGCAAGAGACTCAGGTTTGATCCCTGGGTCAGGAAATGGCAACCTACTTCAGTATTCTTTCCTGGGAAATCCCATGGACAGAGAAGCCTGGCAGGCTATAGACCATGGGGTTGCAAAGAGTCCGACAGGATTTAGCAACTAAACAACAACAACAATAAACATATATATACACACACACACATATACATATGCACACACATATATTTGTGCATATATATCTTTAATTAAAATGACAGTGTACATTGAAGACTCACTTCTAATTATTACTTTTGTTTTAGAAACTTAGGTCAAGAGGTAAGGCCGAGTAAGACTTTAAGATTCACAACACCTACGTACAAATTATGGGCCTTTAACTGCCTAAACTTACCCTGTCATGGAGTCGCAGACTTAGAGTCATGGCTTGGCTTTAACCATGGTTTTCCTTTCTGCTTTCAGGAAAACGTTTAATTTCCACCCTGGGCGTAGTCCATCCCAGCTTCCTTGTGGCGCGCTGTTTCTGTCTGCCTTTGGTCTGTATGCTGGTGCTGTCCGAGCCGGTAACTCTCTGTTTACAGTTTCAGGCAGCAGCATTAATTGCCTTTTGAACCTCCCATTTTCCTCTAAGAGCTCCCCTTGACTGTCTCAACTGTGTCACTTGTATTTCTTTCTGCACAAAGAAAAATGTCTGTTTTTTTCCCCATAAAGTCTGACCACCTGCGAATCCCTGCGCATTCTCTCGTGAGGAGGCAACATGAGAGAAAAACATGTAGGCTGCAAAATATCTGCGTTGAACAGGCTTTCCAGGACAAGTTGTCACAACCCAGAAGCTTCGAGGCCAAACGAGGAGGCAGCTGTGGGGTGCTAAGAAGACCCCTGGAATTGGAGTGAGACCAACTTTTGAAATCTGGTGTTTATTTTTTGCTCATTCGCTGTGTGAGCTGGGGCAAGTTACTTCATTTTGCTGAGCTTTAGTTTCCTCATCTATAAAATGGGCATGATAGTACCTGCTTCACCAAGTTGGACACAACAGCTGCCAGACAAAATCACTTTCTTCTGGAAAAGCACTTTCCAATGGCCTTTACTTGTCTGGTATGGGTTGAAAACAATAACAAAACTAGCATTTATTAAGTACATACTATGGCTCAGCATTATTTCACGTGGTATTCAGCCTTACAACAAACCCTATGACGGAGCTATTTTAAAAAATATTAATTTTAATTTATTTGTTTGGCTGCACTGAGTCTTAGTTGCAGTACTTGGGATCTTCTGTTTTTGTTGTGGTGTGTGTTACTGTTTGTTGTGGTGTGTGTGTGTACTAAGTTGTTCAGTTGTGTCCGACCCCATGGACTGTAGCCCGCCAGGCTCCTCTGTCCGCGGGATTCTCCAGGCAAGAATACTGGAGTAGGTTGCCATGCCCTCCTCCAGGGGATCTTCCCAACCCAGGGGTTGAACCCACGTCTCTTACGTCTCCTGCATTGGCAGGCAGGTTGTGTACCACTGAGCCACCTGGGAAGTCCTTGTTGTTGCATGAGGGATTTCACAGTTGCAGCCTGTGAACTCTTGGCTGCAGCATGTGCGATCTAGTTCCCCAATCAGGGATTGAAACTGGGCCCCTGCTTTGGCAGCGCAAAGTCTGAGCCATTGGACCACCAGGGAAGTCCTGAAGTTACTATTATTTGGCACCCATCTTACAGAGTGGAAATGGAGGATAAGAGAGGGTAAGTAAGCTGCTAAAGTCACACAGCTCAGAGGCTAAGCTGGAATTTGAACCCAGCAGTTTCACTCCACAGCCTTCTCTTATCAATAAGTACATGGCTCCCACTGAAGTAGCAGATACCAGCCACCCCGGCTGGAAGCCAGGCAAGGTCAGAGGCTGGGACTGCTGCCTCTGGAGCAAACTACATCATTCTGACTTCCCTGCCCTGATCTCCAAGTCTACTCCACAGAAACCTTCATGTTTCCAAAGTCCAGACTCCACTACTCTTGGAAGGCATGATGGGAATAGGACATGATATTTTGGGTTTGGAATCCAAATCCTGCCCCTCACCCCTGAATATTCATTGGGAGGACTGATGCTGAAGCTCCAATACTTTGGCTATCTGATCCTACTCATCAGAAAAGACCCAGATGCTGGGAAAGACTGAAGGCGGCAGGAGAAGGGGAAGACAGAAGATGAAATGGTTGGATGGTATCATTGACACAATGAACATGAGTTTGAGCAAGCTCTGGGAGATAGTGAAGGACAGGGAAGGCTGGTGTGCTATAGTCCATGGGGCCGCAAAGAATCAGACACGACTGGGCCACTGAACAACAACATCTTATAAATACACTTACTCCTTCTGTGTACCAAGGGGAAGGGGGAGAGCGCAGGGAGACAGGTCCTGTGGGAGCCTGAGTGGGGGACCCTGGGTGCACATACATCCCCACATGCCTTGCCCAGGTACACTCATGTCAGCAGAGCACATTTTTTTTGTTTGTTTTTAATATTTATTTTTATTATTTGTGTATTTGACTGTACCAGGTCTTAGTCTCACAGTACATGGGTATCTAATTTCCTGGCCAGGGATCGGACCCAGGCCCCCTGCCCTGGGAGCATGGAGTCTTAACCACTGGACCACCAGGGAAATCCCCAGAGCACATGTTAACACAGGCACGTGTTACATGGGCATGCACTCATGCTGTCACACTCACAGTGAACACGTGGGTACACGTGATCACACAAGTACGTGCATCCTCCCCCCACATTTACACCTCCACCCACCCACCCTGCACTGAATTCCTGGGTTTGGTCAGACCCCAGTAAGCAGTGTAGTGTAATGGTTAAGCACACAGACTCTGGTTCTTGACTGCTGAGTTTGAATCCAATGCCAGTTGTGGGGTTCTGGGCAAATCCTCTCTGTGATCTGTGCCTTGACTTTCCCATCTGCAAACGGGAGCCATAAGAGTATCTACTCCCTGAGGGTATTATCAGACATTTTGTATGAAGCACATAGTACACACACAAGTGATGTTGCATCCTTTATCCAACACAGGCAGACTCAGAGACGGAGAGCTTAGCACGCAGAACTTTATTAGGAATTGCTCCTGGGGCCGAATCCTGTAGAAAGGGAAGGAAGGAAGTGGCAGTGGGTAGAGGGAAGAGTTGGGCTCTAATGAGTCTCACTGGGGGCCCCAGCCACCGCCTGGGGAGCTCTGAAGCTAAGATGGTCCATCAAGAGTGGCCCTGAGTTGACATGAGGGGGCCGAGCATTTATAGCTGCATTGAACTGGCCCAAGCACATAAGTTACCCTGAGAAAAGGGCATGACCTTGGTGTAACTGCTCCCTTCAACCATGAGGAAGCCACAAAGAGGACTCAGCCATGACTGGTCAGCCACCAGCACCTGGGAAATGCATGCCTAGGGGACCAGGGCAGTGGCCCATGGCATGTGCTACACAGGCCCCAGATCACAGCCGGGTGGGGGGCCTTCTCCTTTCCTCTCATCTCTGGACTCCAAACAAGGACCTTGAATACAATGAATCAAGCAGTGGAAACCTCTGGGACTTCCCTGTCATTACAGTGGTTAAGACTCCACGCCCCCATTGCAGAGGGCATGGGTTCGATCCCTGGCCAGGGGAACTAAGATCGTGCAACTCAGCTTTCCCTGACTTGACCAAGGTGTTTGCCTTTGCCTTTGTTATCCATGGCAACTTATTCAAACCTCAGGGCCCTATATAGAATATTCTTGAATAATAATAAGTGGCATTGGGCTTCCCTGGTGGTTCAGTGGTTAAGAATCCATCTTGCAATACAGGAGACCCAGGTTCGATTCCTGGCCTAGGAAAATCCCACATGCCGCAGGATAACTAAGCCCCTGGGCCACAACTATTGATCCTGTGCTCTAGAACCTGGGAGCTGCCACTACTGAAGCCCCCATGCCCTAGAGCCCAGCACTCTGCGACAAGAGAAGCCGCTGCAGTGAGAAGTCTGCACACCACAACTAGGGAGTATTGCCCACTCGCTGCAGCTAGAGAAAAGCCTGAGCAGCAGTGTAGACCCAGCACAACCATAAATAAATAAATAAAATTATAAAAAAAAAAAAATAAGTGGCATTAGACTAAGGAGCATGTGCCCAGCAGATATGAACCAGTTCTAAGTACCTTAAATGGATTAACTCATTTAAGAATTACAACAGCCCTCTGAGGTGACTAAAATACTGTTATCTGTACTTTATGGATGAAAGAACTAAGACACCAAAGAGGCTAAGAAGTTTGTCTAAGGTCACATTGATTATGGGCTTCCCTGGGGGCTCAGACAGTAAAGAATCTGGCTGTAATGCTGGAGACTCAGGTTTGATCCCTGGGTTGGGAAGATCCCCTGTAGAAGGGAATGGCTACCCACTTCAGTATTCTTGCCTGGAGAATTCCACAGACAGAGGAGGCTGGCAGGCTACAGTCCATGGGGTCGCAAAAAGAGTGGGACATGACTGAGCGACTGACACTTTCACACAGATTATATGTGTGGTAGAGCCAGGATTCTAACTTGGAGAGTCTGATTCTAGCACTCCGTTTTAAACAGCATGCCCACTAGTAAACTAGTGGTTAGTGTTAGCATGGATGATGGATACCCATGGATAGATGGATGGATGGAGAGAATGACTGGCAAATGGATGGATAAATCAGTGGATATATGAATGCATGAATGGATGAATGGATGGGTGGACAGATGGATGAATACATGGATGGATGGATATCTATTATCTTGACCTTTTCAGGAATTTTCCATTCTACTAGTTGTCTTCCCATTAGAGCCGCTGAGTCCACATGTGAGCAGGGAGTGTGGCCCAGGCCTAAGCAAGGAAGACAGAGCTAGAGTTTCACCTCCTGCAGCTCTGATCGTCAACCAAGAGATGATGGGACTGTAACAGAAGGGACTCAAAAGCAATGACAGAACCCAGGCGTGCCATCTCTGTGGCTTCGGAGAACCTCCCTCTCTCTACCTCAGAGACCTTATCAGTAAAACGCAGTGACTGGAACTTCTAGATCAGGCACGCTACAGTTCTTTGAAGTGGGAACTCAGGCTGGAGCACTTGGTCCTCTCTCACCTGTGGGGACCAGCCAGTTCTATTTCTTCCAGGCTCCAATCTCCTTCTCTACTGCCTGTTTTTGCAGCCTTCCTGCAGAATGCACTTGTTTTTAAAGCATTTTTCCTTCTCCTCTTCTATCACCTCTTTTCTGTTTATCTTAATACTTCATGCTCCCAACCATGGAATGGCCATGGCTGAACATGCAGTGGGGCTGCCTGATTTCCTCCCTGTCTGGGCATGTGGGTGCTTAACTGCTATTTCCTTTTTTTTTATGACTGACAGGCAGCACCCAGCCCTGGAGGGGAGACGCACAGCTAGGGCTGTGGTTCTGAGAGACTCTGAATCTTCTTGGAATCAAAAAGCCCCATAGGCAGATTTTCAAAGGCCAAGAATTTTGGAACTCCTGCAGTCTTAACTCCCTGGATTAACACTCTGTGACCAAACAAGCATAGCCAGAAAAAGTTCAGCAATTTGGACTTGGACTCTCTTTCTGACTTTGGGCAATTTGCATCCCTTTTCTGCCTCAGTTTTTCTTATCTGTAAAATGACTGCTTGATCAGCCTATAAATTCAGGCAAAGGAAAACAGATTGCCTGGTTCAAACCTTAGGTGAACCACTTGCCAGCTACATGACCTTGGGAATGACACTTACCTCCCTAAATCTCAGTTTCCTCATCTGTAAAATGGGGATGGTAAGACCACCCACTGAAGAATTGATACTTTTGAACTGTGGTGTTGGAGAAGACTCTTCAGAGTCCTTTGGACTTCGAGGAGATCAACCAGTTCATCCTAAAGGAAATCAGTCCTTTATATTCATTGGAAGGACTGATGCTGAAGCTGAAACTCCAATACTTTGGCCACCTGATGGAAAGAACTGACTCATTTCCCTGATGCTGGGAAAGACTGAAGGCACGAGGAGAAGGGGAGGACAGAGGGTGAGATGGTTGGACGGCATCACCGACTAGATGGACATGAGTTTGAGTAAGCTCTGGTAGCTGGTGATGGACAGGGAATCCTGGTGTGAGGCAGTCTATGGGGTCCCAAAGAGTCAGACACGATTCAGCGACTGAACTGAACTGAAGACCACCCACCTCATAGGGTTCTTGGAAGAAGTCAATGAGATAATGGATTTACAATGCAAAGCACAAAGTAAATGCTTAGTAAATCTTGGTGGTTGCTGCAATCCTAGAGAAGAGAAAGAGGGTAGCTGGTGACAGGCAGAGATATATATTTAAATTTCAAGTGTTCCCACCCAATCTTTCTGAACCCACCCTCCTCCAGAATGCCTGTGCCCATTATACACAGTGAAATGGACAGGTGTAGGTGAGATGTAAGGGAGGGTAATGCTTGAGAAACACTGGACAATGCTTTCTAAGTGCCAGAGAAATGGATATTGCCTTTTAGCCCAATAGCTCCACTGCTGAGATACAAGGACATTATTTGACACATACAAAAAAAGATGTAAGTACAAAGTGTTCATCTGAGCTGTTTATAATAAAAAAAATTGGAAACAATTTAGCAGTCATTAATAGGGAAAGATTTGAATGAAGAATATTTTGTAACTATTAAAACTAGACCTGTGGGAATTCCCTGGCAGTCCAGTGGTTGGGACTCTGCACTTCCACTGCAGGGGGCACGGGTTTGATTCTCGGTCTGGGGAAATAAGATCTTGCGTGCCACTCAGCAAAAAAAAAAAAAAAAAAAAGACAACAAAAAACCTGCAGTTGCAAGTAATTTATAATAATATAAAAGAGCATATAAAAATAAACTAATGAATTAAAGGAAAACACAAATTTACATATATAGAAGGAATAGAGTCTAAAAAAAAATCAACTCCCCAAAGAAAACGCTGCAGAGAAGCATTCAAAGTTTATACACTAAAATGTAAACAGTGGTTATTTCTGAATAGTAGGGTTTGAGTGGTATTTATTTCCTAACTTTGCTACAAATATATCTTTTGTGTATATTTTTCCACTAGTGTATTTTTCAAAGTTAAAAAAACTTCAGAAATAAAACTAGAAGGAAATAAACCAAAATGTTAACAGTGGAGTCTTTGGATGGTGGTGGTGGCTAGGTCACTAAGTCATGCCTGACTCTTGGCAACCCCATGGACTGTAGCCTGCAAGGCTCCTCTGTCCAAGCGAAAGATTTCCCAGGAAAGAATACCGGAGTGGGTTGCCATTTCCTTCTCCAGGGGATCTTTCCTACCCATCAAACCTGAGTCTCCTGCTTAGCAGGCAGATTCTTTACCACTGAGCCACCAGGGAAACCCTTTGGATGGCATAAAGGATTATATTTTCCTTAGTCAACACTGTATTTCTTTAATGAATTTTGTGTTTATTTAGTAAATATTGTACTTTTTTAAATGAACATATATTAGAGTTATATATAGCTAAACTACATTTTTGTTAACTACTTTAAAAGTATAAATATAACATATGCTCACATTAAAAGAAAAATTCAGTCAGTACACAAAGGTATAAGGTGAAAGTAAAACTTCTTGGACCCCTCTTTATTGTTTAGTCTCTTTCCCCAAAAGTAATTGTTACCACTTACATGTGTGTTCTAGAAATTTTCTGCGCATGTACACTTAGATGTGATTATCCATTGAAAAAATGTGTTTATGTACAGAGATTCATACAATATAATTTTGGAACTGGCTTTGTTATTCAATGCAGTATAGATTTTTAGGTATTTTTGCAAGTATGATATTCTGTTACAATGGCTACAGAATACTCCACTGTAATGTGACGTAGTTTATTTAATTAATCCCATCAAGGTTGGTGATGAACATCAAGAGTGTTGCTAGATTTTGCTTTGATATTATAAACACTGCTGCAATGAACATATTTATTTATACTATTTATCTTTTTCAAATTCATGTGACTACCTCTGTAGAAAAGAATTTTATTTTATTTTATTAATTTATTTAGTCAGCCATGCTGCTTGGCCTGCAGGATCTTAGTTCCCTGAGAAGGGATTGAACCCTTGGTCTTCAAAGTGAAAGCACAGATCCAAACCACTGGTCTGCCAGGGAATTCCCTGTGGAATAGAATTTTAGATATGGAATTGCTGGGGCCCAAGGGTTTGTATATTTTAAATTTCAAGATATTGCCATCCAGTAACATAAATATAGATATAGACATTTATAATATTTAAATATATAACTTTATTATATATTTATATAATAAATGATATACAAATGTATACTATATTTATATAATACATTTAAATATATTTAAATATGAAATGTATATAAATACATGTATGTTTATATACATACATTTATACAAATTTAAATATATACTATATAAATACATAAAACACATGAAGAGACAAGACAAATGGAAGAAACCTCAATATGTTAAGTAGTGCGCAAAGTATACAGTCAAAGTATGCAAAAAAATACCAAAATAGAATGGAGAAAATTTGAAATAAATCATCAAAGTCCATATCCTAAATATTAAAAGTGACTTTCTTTGGGTGGGAACATGAGTGGTTATGATTATTTCAGTATTTTACGTTGAATATGAATTTCTTTTCTAATTAGAAAACAGGATCACAAATATTATGAAAAGTACCTCTTTTTTAATTACAAAAGGCAATATGTAGCCATTGCACTAAGTCAAAAATAAAGAAAAGTGTTAGAAAAGAATGTTAATAATGTTCCTCTCCTCACCTCCAAGTTCATTCCCAGAGGTTAACAATGTGCAGGGCCTGGTGAGACTACTTCCATACTTCTTTTCTGGAGCAGGTTATTTTTACACTGGAAAAGAAAGAATGAATAAAAGACCTTCCAAAAAAAAATTTTTTTTTTAATTAAGACCCCCACGGCCCTTTCGCAGACCATCCCTCCCTTAACACCCACCGTGCCAAACTGTGTACCCTCTTTCCACGTCCAAACATCTTGCCCCCAAAGAAACCCACTTGGGGCCCAGCTCCCCGGAGGCACCTGCGCCTCGGCCTGATGCGGCCCCAGCCCCGCCAGCCCCGCCGGGCCGAGTCAGGCTCCCAGCGCTGGGCCCGGCCGGCCGGGGGCTCGGGGCGAGGCCTCCCTCCCGCGTGGGTGGAGCTTGCGCCCGGCCGCCCTCCCGCCCGCTTTCTCCAGGAGTAATTAAGAGTGAAATCCCCCTCCTGGTGACCCCCGTGCTCTGGGCCCGGGCTGATTTACACATGAAAGGTCTACGGAGGGCCTGGGCTTTCTCCTTTTCACATTCACAATGAGGCGCGGCCTATAAATAAAACCTCTCTGAGAAACGAGAGGCTTCAAAAATGTCTTTGTGTGTGCGTGTGTGTGTGTGTGTGTGTGTGTGTGTGTGTGTGTGAGAGAGAGAGAGAGAGAGAGAGAGAGAGAGAGAGAGAGAGAGAGAGAGAGAGAGAGAGAGCGAGCGAGCGAGCGAGAGAGCGAGAGCGAGCGAGCGAGCAGAGAAAACGGAAAACGAAAAAGGGATCTCTACTAAGAGTTGGGATTTCTTATTGAGTATTTATTCTGCTCAGCATCCTCACTTCGCTCAGGTGAGAGATACCATGGTGCCTGTTTTACAGATGAAGATACTGAGGTCCAGGCAGGGGAAGACCTGCCCCAGATCCCACAGTGAATTAGGCGGAAAGCTTGGGCTCAGGAAGTGGGCTGAGCATGAGATATAAATGGGGTTCTCCATTATGATGGTTACAGGACTGTATGGATTGGTCAAAACTCGCCGGACTATATACACTCGAAAGGGTATGTAAAGCATACTTTACTTTATGTAAAGCATACTGTAATACAGTTAGTTGCTTAGTCGTGTCTGACTCTTTGCGACCCCATGGACTGTAGCCTGCCAGACTCTTCTGTTCATGGAATTCTCCAGGCAAGAATACTGAGTGGGTAGCCATTCCCTTCTCCAGGGAATCTTCCTGACCCAGGGATGGAATCTGGGTCTTCTATGTTGCAGGTGGATTCTTTACTGTCTCAGCCACCAAGGAAGCCCATACTGTAATAATCCTGACTTTAAAAAGGTAAAGGAGGGAAACTTCCCTGACTGTTCAGTGGTTAAGACTTAGCCTTCCAATGTAGGGGTTGCAGGTTCGATTCCTGGTGGGGAGCTAAGATCTTACATACCTTGTGGCCAAGAAAGCCAAACCATAAAACAGAAACAATATTGTAACAAATTTAATAAAGACTCAAAAAAATAGTCCACATTAAAAAAATCTATTAAAATAGAAACAATAAAGGAAAATAAAATACACATACACATAAAAAGAAACAAAGGTGCTTATGGGCCAAGAACGGGTGAGGTCCCCTGGGTGCTTGGGGCCTTTCTGCACCTTCCATCTAGCAGGGCTGTTTCCTTATTCACCTCTGTATCCTTAGGCTCAGGGATGTAGATACTGGGGAAATGTTTGCTTGCTTTGATGAATGAATGAGCTAAATAATTCTCTCTGGACCCATTTCTCCATCTGCAAAATGAGAAATTGATGAAACACTAAGGTGAAGTCCTACCCAATAGTTCAGAGGTCACCTCCTCGGGGAAGCCTTCCTGGATCCCCTCCCACTCTTAGGCTGGATCTGTCACCTCTTCTGGGCTCTCACAGAGCAAGGTTATACTCTCATCTCTGCACTGATCATGCTGGATGGTATTTGTTGCTTCTGTGTGCTCTTCGTGTGAATATTCAGGTTCTTTGCAGCAGGGCCTTCATCTGTTTTATACTCCCAGTGCATGACACAGAGCAGGTGCAATGTCTAATGAATTAATGAAGTGATGCCTTTATTAATTCTGATCTGAGGTCCAAAACTGAATCATGCTGGTGTTGGCTGGAGCTGGGCGAGTGTCTGAAGCAGCAGGAATGGTCCAGGGCACAGAACCAGGAAATCCCTGTGCAGCAGAAATGAGTTGAAAGGCTTGACTTGTAGAGCACCAAGAAAACAATCCTGCTGTGACCCTTGCAGGAAATCCAAGCCTCCTCCTGCATCAGGCAGGGGGGCCTGGGAGGAGAATAGTCAGCCTCCTCCGGAGGGCAGATGGTTTGGAGGAGGAGGGCTCCCCTGGCACCAGAAGCTGGCAATCTGCCTGCATCTGTTTGGGGCAGGGGTTGGGATGGGACATGTGAGGTACTTGAATGTTGTCAGGTCCCAGCTCTCCTATTTCTTAGCTGTCCTTCAGCCTCACCAAGCCTCAGTCTCCACATCTGTGAAGTGGGCAGAGAGTAGACTCCTACCTACTTCAACGCATTTATCAGGAGCGCCAAGGGACTTAATGGGGTCAAAATGCCCTCTATTTTGTGGTGCTCAAAAAACTTCTCAACCTCCTAAAATCTTTTCCCTTTTGTCCCAAAAGTATTTCACCTTAATTAGCAGCCACTCATGAGTTCCTAATAATAGCATTAGCTCTTTCTAAGGTTTACTGAGTAGCTGCCGTGTGTTCGTCACTGTTGTTCCGTCGCTAAGTCCTGTCTGACTCTGCGACCCCATGGACTGCAGCCTGCCAGGCTTCCTTGTTCGGCATTTTACTATGTGTATTTTCTCATTTCCTCTTCACAACTATCTTGGAGGTTAGGTTTGTTTTTATTCCCATTTTCCAGAGAGAAAACCGATTTAGAGAGGTACTCGTCTGAGATCACACAGCCTCTAAGTGGTAAACCTGGGATGTGAAACATCTGTTAATTCCAGGGAATGTTGTAATTCCCTGGAAGGTTTGTTCAAACACAGATGACTGGGCCCCACCTTTAAATTTCTGATGCAGCAGGTCTGGGGTGGAGCCTGAGAACTTGCATTTCTTACAAGTTCCCAGGTGATGTTGCTGCTGCAGGTCCTGGGAGCACACTTTGAGGACTGCACTCTGAGCTTCATACCAAGGTTACTCCACTGTCATTATCCCCATTAGGCAGGTTATGTCATGTCCAGCCTATTACATTAGGCTCAATTCAAAGAGTTTTGGTTTGTTTTTTTAAATTTATTTTTGGCTGTGTTGCTGTGCTTTCTTGGGTCTTTGTTGCTGTGCTCGGGCTTCTCCTTGCAGTGGCTTCTCTTGTGGGGCAAGAGCTCAGTAGTTGCAGCTCACGGGCTTAGTTGCTCTGCAGTATGTGGGATCTTCTCAGATGAGGGATCAAACCCATGTCCTTTATGTTGACAGGTAGACTCCCAACCACTGGACTACCAGGGGAAATCCTCAAAGACTTTGAAGTCTAGTATAATTAATTTGGCACTTGGCACCTATGACCCTATATTCCTCATTAACTCAAAAAAAAAAACACACTATCATCAGTTTATCAGCTGTTTTAAAGGTGCAAAAAATAACTAGAAAATATAAATGAGCAGAAAGGACAGGATTAGTTCTGGTTTCACCAATTACTCAGAGAGATAGCTTTTTGTTATACATGATTGTATGGTAGAGGCTCTCTGGATTAACTAACTTACTGAGGAATTTCCAGGTGTCCAGTGTTCAGGACTCAGTGCTTTCACTACTGGGGCCTGAGTTCAATCCCTGGTCAGGGAACTAAGATCCCACAGGCCATGATGAAGCCAAAACAAAAATCCCCCAACTCACTGGAGCTGGCTCCTGGATTAGCCATCCCTCACCTTGCCTACTGTAAACTCCAGAACAATGTGATGCCCACAGCAGCTGGAGGACTGGTCTCTAGGACAACCAACTTCTAACTCCTCCCACTGACTTAACAAGGATGCAACTGGGCTTACCAAAAGTCAGCTGGGTGGGTTCTCCAGTCACTTACTCTTGTTATTAAATCACATAACTGTATATGACTGATAAAGTAGGAGTGGGAAAAGAAAAGTGATGTTGGGACTGTCCTGGTAGTCCAGTGGTTAAGAATCTGCTTGCCGATGCAGGAGACACAGGTTTGATTCCTGATCCAGGAAGATTCCACATGGTGCAGGGCAACTAAGTCTGGGAGCCACAACTACTAAAGCCCCACGCTAAGCAA